>NC_057836.1:3939393-4242424 GCF_910594005.1 Cervus elaphus
AGCAAAGTTCTGGATTTTCAGCTTTGCCCACTCCCTCTGGCATTTGCCTGTGTCCCGAGGCCCCCCGGATAGCAGAGGGGATGAGCCCGGAGCAAAATTTTCCATGGAAAGTCAGCGACTGAAACACGAGCGCCCCGCCCAGCTTCTCTGGGCTCAGGGCCCCACAGAGCTGCCCTGCCAGCCTCTCCCGGGGCACCTGGGCGGGCAGCTGAGGGTGGGCAGCCTCCTGGAGGGTGAGAGCCACCCCACCCCCAGTGGGGCATCTCGCTTACTAAGAGTCCCCTTAGCCTGTCTGCACCCGCAAACTGCCAGTTACCCCAGCATGCGGCCTGTGTCCGCCCTCCTGTCTCCTGCAGGGCACGAGTTATTTAGCGATCGTGTGTCTCTTCCCCTTTCCCACTCGGACAGTTTGGTTTCCTAACTCCCTGGTCTCTCACATCTGCAGCATCCCCACTTCCAGGCGGAAGGAACAGTCCTGGGGTGTGGGGGGCCAGGCCTGCTCAAGGAGGTCAGTGGCAGGAGGACGGGCAGGGTGCTAAGACTGGTGGCCAGATCTCGAACGCCAGCCACAGAAGCTGCCCAGAAACCTCGATCAACTAACAAGTGACCTGGAGGATTCATTTCATTTTATTTATCTGCTTATTTATGTATGGCCACACCGTGTGCCGTGGGGGATCTTGGTACCCTGACCGGGGATTGAACCCAAGGCCCTTGCAGTGGAAGTGCGGAGTCTTAACCACTGGGCCGCCTGGGAAGTCCCCCTGGAGGATTTTAAACGCAGGAAGGACGGAAGCTGTGCTGTGAGAATGAAAAGTGGGGGTAGTTTCCCACCCCAGGCCATCTTCTGTGTTACGCTCCAGCTGTGTGCTGCGCTTGGTGCGTTGGCTTCCCCAGTGGTTCAAGCGTAAAGAATCTGCTGCAATGCAGGAGACCCAGGTTTAGTCCCTGGGTGGGGAAAATCCCCTGGAGCAGGAAATGGCAACCCACTCCAGTATTCTTGCCTGGAAAATTCCATGGACAGAGGAGCCTAGTGGGCTACCGTCTGTGGGAGCGCAAAGACTCGGACGCGGCTGAGTGGCTGAGCACGCACATGTGCTGTCCTCTGAGCCACACTGCTGAGTTCTGGAAGCGGAGGCCTGGCGGAGTCGCCTGGGGCGGGCCCCCCAGCCTCTCTGAGCTCCAATCTGCACACCTGTCACGTGAGGGTGGCAAGGCTCATCCCACCAATGGAGGGTTGAGACTGCAGAGGCCTGTGTGGCCCAAGGTGGGTGCTCAGAATAGGAGTATTGAATATCTTTAGGGGGAAAAAAGTCCCCGCATTCTAAAGGACACAGCTCTGAAATCATTTCTGAATTATCAACCGTCTCTGATTGCTTATGCTTCTGGGGTGCAACGCAGCTCTCTTCTCGGAAGCCCTTGCTGCTGTTGTTGCTCAGTTGTGTCTGACTCTCTGCGACCCCGTGGACTGAAGCCAACCAGGCTCCTCTGTCCATGGGATTCTCCAGGCAGGAATACTGGAGTGGGTTGCCATTTCCTCCTCCAGAGGATCTTCCCGACCCAGGGATCAAACCTGGGTCTCCTGCATTGGCAGGCAGGTTCTTCATCACTGAGGCACCTGGGAAGCCCTTGTCTCACCTCTAAGGCACACGCTGGCATCTGGGGGATGGCTGGGGCCCTGTCCCCGTCCTCTGTCATCACCCCCACCCTGGGGGAAGCAGATGAACAGCCACAGGCAGGGAGTCGGCCGGGCGAGGCCCCTCTCAGCCCCTTCCACACATCTCACCCACGGCCGGGGTGTGCAAGTCCCGTGTACAGATAGCATTGTTTAAAATTGTGTCTAACCTAAAATTTCCACTTCCACGGTTGAAGTACACAGTTGCGTGGCGCCTGGTGCATTCGCAGTGTTGCGTAGCTATCACCTCTGTCGAGTCCATAACTTCTCCGTCAGCCCAGGTGGAAATCCCGCAGCTATGAAGCGGGGACGCCCCGCTGCCCCTCCCCCAGCTGTTTCCGTCTCCGCGGGTTTGCCTTTGCCCGACGTTTCTTATCAAAGGGATCCTACAACACGTGGCCTTTTGTGTCTGGCTTCTTTCACCGAGCATCATGTTTTGGAGGTTCATCCATGGAGCTTGTATCTGTGCCCCATTCCTTTTTATGGCCAAATAATATTCCACTGTCTGGAGAGGCCGCATCCTGTTTGTCCATTCATCAGCCGATGGACCTTTCTGCTACTTCCTCCTCTTGGCTATTGTGACTGGTGCTGCTGCGAGCATTTGTGTGCAGGTTTTTGTTTGAACACCTGGCTTCATTCTTTTGGGTACACATCTAGGAGTGGACTTGCTGGGTCCTGTGGTCATTCTATATTTAACTTTTTGAGGACCATCCCAACTGCTGCCCCGTTTTGCATCCCCACCAGCAATGCAGAGGGTCCCAGTTTCCCCACGTCCTTGCCCACGCCTGCTATTTTCTGTTGTTTTGATCGCAGCCGTCCTGGTGGGCGGGAGATGTCTCTTCACTGTGATTCTGGTATGCATCTCCCCAGTGCTTAGTGATGTTTAGAATCTTTCCACGGGCTCGGGGGCCGTTTGTCTTTCTTCGGAGAAATGGCTGAGCCCTTTGTCCATTTTCAAATTGCTCTGCCTGCTTGTTACTGAGTTGCAGGCGCTCTTTTAGACACGATCCTTGAGTATCTTTATTATTATTATTTTTGGCTGCCCTGGGTCTTTTTGGTGACTTCTCTTGTTGTGGCTCACAGGCTTAGCTGCCCCGTGGCATGTGGGATATTCCCGGACAAGGGATCGAACCGGTGTCCCCTGCATTGGCAGGCGGATTCTCAACCACTGGACCACCAGGGAAGTCCCAATCCCTGAGTATTTCCTCATTCGTCCATTGATTCATCCACTGGGGCAGTGGGCTACATGGGGGCAGCCGCGAGGCCCCAGGGTCAGCTCACACCTGCACTGCCCTGGACACATTTGTGGTCTTGGGGTGGAGGGAGGTCAGGTGTGGAAATAACGACTGAGACCAGGGCAGGGGGGTCCTGTGTCCACGAGACCAGTGTCCCCCATAGTTGTCCTGGGCAACGGGCCCACGTGATGCTGAAGCTGAAACTCCAATTCTTTGGCCACCTGATATGAAGAACCGACTTATTCGAAGAGCCCCTGATGCTGGAGGGCAGGAAGAGAAGGATGGCAGAAGATGAGATGGTTGGATGGCATCACCGACTCGATGGGCATGAGTTTGAGTAAACTCTGGGAGTTGGTGATGGACAGGGAGGCCTGGCATGCTGCAGTCCATGGGGTCGCAAAGAGTCAGACACGACTGAGTGACTGAACTGAACTGAACGGGCCGAGGGGCTTGAGCCCAGGCGGGCTTGCCCTGGGGCCTGGGAGGGAAGGAGAATTTACAGGACAGAAAAAAAGGGAGGGAGACCAGCGTCGCAGGCAGAGGGACCAGCAAGAGCAGAGGTGGCAGGGTCGTTAGGGGGCGGGTCCAGGGGAACTCCGGCTCTGGGCAAGGAGCCTGGGGAGCTGTGGGCTCTGAGGAGCATGATGGGGGGGTGTGGGGGGTGAGGGGTGGCCAGCCCGGAGGAGGGGCCCAGAGCTACACAGCCTCTTTTTGCCCCCGGGTCTGTCCTGTTAGACCCCGTTTGTCTGAAGCCCTGTCCCCAGAGCAGGGGTTCTCACCCTCGGCGGCCCAGAACCTGCTGGAAGAATCCAATGGGGAATGTGCTTTCCGCGTCCAGGCTCCGACCCGAGGCCTGGAGGCCGGTGCCCGGCAGAGTTCCCATCCATCTCGTTTCCCCGGCTCGGTTTTCTGAGCGTCTACGGTTACTTTGGGCTGAATTCCCCAGATTCCTGCCCGCTCCCAGCCCCGCCTGCCCAGATGCTCTTCCTCCAAGCCAGCCCCGGGCATTTCAGCCCATTGTGCCTGTGGGAGACTCAGGGGGGTCCTGGCCAGATTAGCGGGTGGGGCGGGCGGGCCACGGGGATTGAGTGTCGCCGGGGCATCCTGGGCGCAGCACGTGCTGTGGGCTCAGGCCCCACGGGGACTTTCCCAGCCGGCTCTGGGTGCCCAGCTGCCCTGGAAAAACACTGACTCGCTCCTGTCCAGAAAGGGGCTGGCACGCCGGTGGCAGAAGGCTCCAGCTCACTGTGCTGGGAGACCAGGGCTTGGGCAAGGGCTTTGGGCAAGGGCTTTGGGGAGCCCCTCGTGGCCTCCCTACTCCCATCTCTTGCCCTCTGGTCTGCTGTTTGGAAGTCAGACACTGTCTTAAAACCAGCTGTTGCTGTGGGCCTGCGAAAACCAGCTCCCCTCTTTTCAGCTTGCTGTCCCTTCCCTGGGTGCTTAACGTCAAACGGCTGATGCAGCTTCTGTGGGAAACAGTCTGAGGGTTCTTCAAAGAGCAAAACAAACGACCAGGTGACCCAACAGTTCTGCTCCTAGGTACATGCCCCGAAGAATGGAAAATGAGGACTCAAACTAAACCTGTGCGTGTGTGTGCAGGGCAGGGTTATTCCCAAGAGCCAAAAGGGGGAAGCAAACCCAATGTCCATCAGTGCCGAGCAGGTAAACAGCATGTGATCTTGCCATATGGTGGAATATTATTTAACCATGAAAAAGGAAGTTCCTGATACAACGAGGATGAACCTTGAGCAGGTTGTACTAAGGGAAAAAAAGCCAGACACGAAAGGGCACGTGTTGTTTGATTCCGTCTGTGTGAAATGTCCAGAACCAGCAAGTCCACAGGCGCAGAAAGCAGAGTCCTGGCTGCCAGGGGGCTCGGGGGGTGACTGCCGAGAGGGAGGGGGTACTTTCTGGGCTGGTGACAGTGCTTTGGAACTTGGTAGCAGTGGTGGTTGACGAACACTGGGAATGTGCTGGAGGCCACAGGGCTGTAAACTGCTAGAGTGCCTGCCACATGAATTCCACCTCCTTAAACAGACAGTCGGGCTGATGACAGACACCCAGAAAGTGCCCTGGGTTCCTGCAGGGTGCTGGGGGCCTAACTCAGAGCGTTTTCAGGAAGTACCGCCCTGAGGATGCTTCATCGCAGTCAAGCGCCTGCCGAGTCCAGCACACAGGCTCAGTTCATGCCAGCTCCTGTGTTCTCCTCTGCATGCACCCCGTCTTCCAGAAATGAGAATAAAAATAACGACAGACATCCCCGTGTGTGTGGCCTTTCTCCCCCATGCTTCTCTGGTCTGAGCCTGTGTGGTGGGTTATACAAACCCACATCGAGGGTGTGAAAACTGAGGCTCAGAGAGACAGGCTACACGCGGCTGGAGTCAGGACCCTGTGGGCTTGGCCCCCGGCCTGGCCGGCCCCCTTAGCAGCCTGCCTGGCTTCGAGCCCCTGAGGGAGAGGGGAGCTGGGGGTCTCCAGGTGATGGGGAAGTTGGGGTTTGCTGCTTGGAGGCAGCCGCGGACAGTCCCAAGTTCATGGCTGTCGAGTGCTGCAGTCTATGTGTCTGATTCTGAGGTTCAGAGAGGCGTGGTTCCTTGTGTTTGGAGGACTGTCGATTCATCGGACTTGTGACTCTGTGGTCCTTGTGATCCCGTTCTTGTGAACTTGGGGCTGAGGGGACTTGGAGGGTGCATGCGTGTCTTTTCAAAACAGAGTCCCACGTGCGGGTCAGTGGGCCGTGGCCCCTTGAGGGCAGGGGTCTGCGCTTCATTCCCTGGAGGGCAGGGCGTGGCAAGGGCCGGGCTCCCGGAGCATGCATTCGCAGCCCGAGAGGCCGGGTAGGGCGGGCACGGCGGGCGTCTCACCTCCTTGGTCCTCTCCCCTCCGCAGAGCGCTGTCATCCGTCGTGGCCCTGGGAGCCAACATCATCTGCAACAAGATCCCTGGCCTGGCCCCGCGGCAGCGCGCCATCTGTCAGAGCCGGCCCGATGCCATCATCGTGATCGGGGAGGGGGCGCAGATGGGCATCAACGAGTGCCAGTACCAGTTCCGCTTCGGGCGCTGGAACTGCTCCGCCCTCGGCGAGAAGACCGTCTTCGGGCAAGAGCTCCGAGTAGGTAAGGGTGCCTCCGGGCCCGTGGGAACCCGCCGTCCGGGCTGTGGGTGCCCGGGGGCCACGCACGCCCACACCCTCGCCCTCAGAAGGCTGGGCCGGCGCTCCCGCTCGCTTTTCTGCGCCCGCTGCATTCCTCTGCCGTCCCAGCACTGCTCTGCCGGCCCGGCCCTCTGGGGCTCCGCCACCTCTGGGACGAGGGGGGGTGTCGATGGAAGCCAGCCCGTGTGAATGGACGCGAGCCCTCCATCTGCGGTGTCCTGGGGTGGACGAGAGCGGCAGGCCGGCCGCAGCATGATGCGGGGGGTGTGGTTAGAGGCCCGCCTTGCAGATCGGTGGTCGCCGGGTGGTCCTGGGCGTGAGGCTCTGTCTCCCCACTTTGTCTCTGCATCTGTGTCTGGAAATGAGCTAAGGGTCGCAGCTCCTATGGGGGTGAGTAGGGGGCTTGATGGTAAAGGCCCCCAAGATGTGCTGTGTAAATGCCGCTGTGATTCTGAGAGTGGAAGGGACTGTAGGCAGGGGTCAGGACTAGCAGAGGGCACGGGACACCACAGCGGACTCACGGGACAGGGAGGCGTCCGGCTGGAGGGCTGGCCGGGCGGCTGGGTGTGCAGGGCAGCCGGGGCGGGGAAGAAGTGGGCCTCTGGGGACACCGTCAGTGACAGCCGCTGCAGCAGCCAGGCAAGGTTTCGGGGGTCGAGCCCCACTACGTTTGCACGTCCGTGCATCCTGCTCCCCACGGTGCAGGGGTAGGCTCCCTCAAGCCTGCTTTCCGGGGAAGGAGACAGGACTAAAGGGAGAAGCGCGTGAGGCTTGCGGAGTCCGACCTAATTGGAGCCGCTGTGTGACCTTTGGCCTGGCGCTCAAGCGTCAGTTTCCTCATCTGTGTGGGTCCCCCTCCCAGGGCCTCTTCCAGGGCCCGCCTGTGTGCGGGCTAAGTCGCCTGTCATGTCTAACACTTTGCGACCCCATGAGCTGTAGCCCTCCAGGCTCCTCTGTCCATGGAATTCTCCAGGCAAGAATACTGGAGTGGATTGCCACGCCCTCCTCCAGGGGATCTTCATGACCCAGGGATCGAACCCAGGTCTCCCACATTGCAGGCGGATTCTTTACCGTCTGAGCCACCGGGAAAGCCTATGAATACTGGAGTGGGTAGCCTATCCCTTCTCCAGGGGATCTTCCCGACCCAGGAATCGCACCCATAAAGTCTCCCGCGTCTTGCACCTCCTGCATCGGCGGGTGGATTCTCTCCCACTAGCGCTGCCTGGGTAGCCGTAGGTGCTTAATAATCAGCTGCTGCACAAGCGGGGCGGGGTGGGGGGGGCGCGGCGAGCCGGCCTGCCCCCTCCAGGAGTGTCAGAGGGTGGGGCGTGAGGACGGGGCGCAGTGCCCGGCGCGCTGTGACCCCAGGCCCCCGCTGCAGGCACAGGGCGGGCCTCCAAATCTGTGCGTGCCGCAGGTCCCTCCCAGGGAGCCCAGGCCTGCCTGCCGAGCGGAGCCGCAGCCGCTGGGACCCAGGCCAGTGCTGAGCTCCTGGGGTTCAGAGCGCCTGTGTGGGGCTGGGGGGGGCGCAGGGGAACCCCCAGGGCCCCTTTGCTGTGGGCAGCCTGTGGGTGGCACCTGGCAGCCCCAGGAGGGTGGGACCGCCCCCACCCCGGAGGGGCCCACCACCCAGGAGCGTCTTCCCCTCTCCCGGTGCGAGAGGGCGGAGCTGCCTCCACACCCGCCGCGGCTGGGAAGGCCTGGGCCCTGGTGCCCACTCAGCTGCCTGGCACCCCCTTCCCCGAGACCCAGGGCTCCCAGAACATGGAGGTCCATGGCCACTCGGGGGAGCTGGGTTCAGATCCCCCACTTCTGATAGCCCCGCCTGCCTCCCTGGGCAAAGGGGACCTTGGTGGACGTGGTCCATGGCCTGAAGAGAGGTAGGAGCTTGCCCTCCACTTAGGACCTTGAGACACAGGCGGTGAGGGGGAGCTGGCCACTCTGTGCCTCTCCTCAGGGCCGCGCCCCGGGCGGGGAGGTTCACCAAGAGTACCCAGGAAATGCCGGGCTCCACACAATGCACCCTGCAAAGCCCAGAGGAGTGCTATTGCCCCCCAACCCCCACCAGGGACTGGCCCACCCCCGCAACAGGGGACCCAGATCACTTTTCCTGAAAGCATCCCCTGGTGCTTCCAAGGCTCTTGGCTAACAGCTCCCAGCTGCTCCTTCTTGGAGACCAGCCCTCTGCCCACGGAGAGAGGCGCCTACCGCCAAGGAGGGGTCGATGCGGTGGGGAGGCTCTGCCTGCGACTTTCTTCATGCCCTGAGCTCCTCTGGGATCAGGCCTCTCCAGCTCTGCTTCACCCGTTTCTCTCTCAGGAACACTTCAGAGGCAGACTTTAGGCAGAGATGTCCACCCACCGTCCGCGTCCCTCACTTTGCCCCCCTCCTGTCATCCCCGTGCATGCTCAGCCACTCAGTCGTGTCCGACATTTTGCAGTAGCCTCCAGGCTCCTCCGTCCGTGGGGATTCTCCAAGCGAGAATCCTAGAGTGAGTTGCCATGCCCTCCTCCAGGGGATCTTCCCCACCCAGGGATCGAACCTGCCTCTCCTCTGCCTCCTGCCTTAGCAGGCAGATTCTTTACCACTGCGCCACCTGGGATGCCCCTTGTCACCCTCTGCCAGGCCATTCGTTACCTTCGTGTGGCCGACCGACCCTCTTCCTTGGCCGGCCTTGGTTCCCATGCGCTTCTTCTTGCTTCTCTGGTTGCTCCTTCCCAGCCCCACCCCAGGCAGCTCTCCCCCAGGGTCAAGACCAGCATGTCCCCCGCCCCCCCGGCCGTGGACCGCTAGGTGAGGCTGACCATGGGCGCCTCCGGCTGAACACTCAGCGTCTTGCCCATGAAAGCTCCATCCTCAGCCTCCCCTGCTGGCCTGACCACCCCGTCATCTCGGCAGTAACAGTCTCTATCCCTCTCTCCACGCTGCCCCGGGGTCTGCCTCTCCGCCGGCAGCTGTCAGTTCCTCCCTCTGCCTCCTACTTACGCCAGCCTTGTCACTCCCTTCCCCCGAAACCTGAAGTAGCTCCCTACTGCCCAGGATGAAAGTGGCTTCTTAGCGTGGAGTCTGAGCAGCGCCTGCCATACCTCACCCCTGCCTCCCTCCATCCCTTCTCGGAAGCTGAGCTCCAGCCATTGCCGCCTGCCTTCCCTTCCCCTTCCCTCCTCTGGGACTTTGCTCCCGCCGCTTCTCACCCTGGGAGGTCCTCCGCCTCACTCTCCTTGCTCCATTTCCCCACTGGCCTTTTTCCACCCATCCCCGGCTCTTCCTCATCCACAGCCAGGCCGAAGTCACGTCCAGGAGTGTCACCCTCCCGGGGTCGCTCAGCCCCTGCCCTGAGGCCCCTCTGGACTCTGCCTGCAGTGGGCGGGCTTCCTCCCACCAGACTGGCTCCCGCCCGGGGCCTGGCGCCCTCCCCGGTCCCTTGCTGTCCTCTAAGGAAGGCCCAGCTCTCAACCAGGGGGGCCCTGGCTGCAGGCCGAGCCGGGCTGAGCCCTGGGCCAGCAGAGTCCCGCCGGGTGCGGCGATGGTGGTCCCAGCTGGCACCCTGCTCCTGCCAGGGCTCAGCTGCTGGGAGTCACGAGCAGGAAGTGAGGCCAGCCCGTGTCAGAGGTACGCGGGTGCCCCGGGCACGGATTCAGAGCCCGACTCTGGGCGGGCAGGCAGTCACTCGAGCGGTGCCCATTAATGATTGGCCCTGCGAGGGGGGATGGCCTGGGTGGGTGGGACAGGCCCCCTTCAGGTCCTACCCGTGACCTTGGGCCATGCCCAGATGTTGAGAGCTGCAGGGAAACCCTTTAAACGCACTGTTCAACCTTGTCCAAGTTCCAACTCCTTTTCCGGCTCCTGGTGCTGTGGCTTGCATGCCCCCGGGACGGGGGCTTACTCCTTCATGGGAAATTGACGTCTCTTATGATGACCCTGCGCCAGCTTTGGCCTGGGGCCCTCTGGGTGCCAGTCTCTGTCTGCTGGCTCTTTCCTTTTGAGCTGAGGCCCACCCTTGCCCACTGTCCACCAGTGCGGTCTCCCCTCATGCCTGGCAGCCTCCACCCTTGGACCCTGAGCCCACCCAGGGTTATTTCCTCATCGCGAGAGTGAGGTTGGGCCACCCTGGCCCCTTCAACGCATCTCTCCCATTACCTGGCAATGGGCTTGCGGGGGTGGGGTATGGGGTAAGGATGGAGGGGACGTGAGAGTCTCCAGGGTGAACCTCGTATTCCAGGGACACCTGTTAGCGACTCAGGGCCCCCAGGGCCCCTGACCGAGGCAGGGCATTTCCGACAGGCGCCGTGATGGAGCCAGGAGTCCTGTGGAGCACTTCCTTGATGGGGTGAGCGTTCGTGGAGACCCAGTGGCTGTCAGAGTGACCCAGATCAGCATGAAGCTAAGAGCAGGGAAGGGGGCCCCAGGTGGAGGTAACGCCAGGAGCCAAAGCCCAGAGGCCAGAACGCAGGTGGTGTTTTTCCAGGAACTGCGGGAATGTCAGAGCACACCAGAAGATGGGCAGACCCTTGGCTGCCCAGGAGGGGTCGGGGCTGGAGGTGCCCACAGCGCGAGTGCTGTGAAGGCCAGGAAGGCCCAGATGGGTCCCTGCCGCCGCTGCCCTGACCCCGGCTGAGCCCGGCACCCCTGGAGACCCTCTGGCACGGGTCACGGGGGGCTGCGGCTGTGGCACTCGGCCCCCGCCTGCACCCTGAGCTGTCATGGAACACTGAGTCCTGCCCATCACATGCTGCTCGGACATGACCAGGCATAGGGCCACCCCTAATCCCGCCTCACGTGGGGCCCATTTGCTCTGTGGGTGAGATCGGCGTTGGGAGCAGGCCCTCTGCCTGCTGGCCGCCTGCAGCGGGGGCTCAGCAAAGGCCGTCTGTTCCTGAACAGTCCGAGGGAGCAGAGAGACCTCCCTCCGCGCGTCCGAGAGGGGCCGGTCTGGGGGCTTCCCCGTTGGGGCCTCGGAGGAGGAAGGGTAACTCCGGAGCCCTGTGCCCCTGTGCGTGCCTGGACCCCTGCCCGGGGCCTCAGAGCGCAGGCTCAGCGAGGTGCCAGCTGAGTCCCCAGGACGGACCAGGGCTCGAGGGCTGCCCTGTCCCCTCTGGGGACACAGGCCCCCGCAGGCAGGGAAGCCACTTGAAATATGGCCCGTGCAAACCGCGATCTGCCGTGTGTAGGATACTGACAGATTCCAAAGACGTCAAAAGAAAAAAGCAAGTAAAATGTCTCTTCCGTAATCTTTACATTAAGATGTTAAAATGGTAATATTCTGGCTTCCCTGATGGCTCAGTTGGTAAAGAATCCACCTACAATGCAGGAGACCCCGGTTCCATTCCTGGGTCAGGAAGATCCACTGGAGAGGGATAGGCTACCCACTCCAGTATTCTTGGGCTTCCCTTGTGGCTTAGCTGGTAAAGAATCTGCCCGTGATGCGGGAGACCTGGGAGATCTTTACATTAAGATGTTGAAATGGTAATATTTGGATATATGGGCTAAATAAAATATGTCACCAAATCTAAGTTCACTTGCTGATCTTCACTTGTCTTCACGTGGCTGCTAGAGAATTTTAAGTGACCCCGGTGTCTCCTGTTTGGACCTCTGTTTGTGGCACTCCTCTCCGAGGGGTCAGGAGTTGCCTTGAGTCACCCTGATCAGGGGCAGAGTGGACGTTTGAACCCAGATCTGAGTGTCTCCTCCCAGGACACCATCCTCCAGCTCGGCCGAGGGCAGAGGGTCACGCCGTCTGCCTCCTGGGGCAGCACGTGGGTGTGAGGGTGGCTCCCTTCAGCAGCCCCTGCCGGCTCAGCCTGCAGGCATTGAGTGCCTGCTATATGTCAGGCCTGGGGCAGGCGCTGGTGGTGGCGTGAAGACCACCCGGTGCTGCTCTTGGGGGAGCCGATGGGGCCGGGAGGCCCGGCTGAGCCCTGGCCTTGAACCTGCACACCCTCTTAGGGATGAGCATCTTTGTTCTGTCTGTCTGGCCACTCCCTACCCCCACCCCCACCTGGGGGCCCAGCCCGAGGCAGCAGAACAGACCTTTTTGAGGCTCAAGGCTCGGGGTCCAGGCCGCCAGGAGACTAGGGACACCCGGGCATCAAATGTCAGAGTCGGGAAGTCCCTGAGGGCAGCGCTCCCAGCGGTTCACTCCTGGTTCAGGACGGATGAGGCCTGTGATCACTCCGGGGGCCCTGGCTCTGCGCCTACATCGGAAGGCCCCTAGCTGCCCGGAACAGTGGCTCCTGAGGCAAGCAGGCTCTGGACTGTCTGACAGTGACCAGCTGGGGGCTTGGGCTGGCCGGTGGCCGATCCCTCCATGTGGCCCCTCGAGGCCTGCCTGGCGCTCATCCAGGGTGGGAATTTTCCAGCCTCGGCTGGCAGAGCCCGGACAGACAGGACAGGCAGTGGGTGGAGAGAGGGCACTGCAGGAAATACAGAGCAGCCTGGGCCAGCTGCCCTGGTCCCACCAGGTGACCCTGGGGAGGGTCACAGCCTCACATACTCGGGGCCCCCGGCTGCCCACCCGCCCTGGGACCGAGGCCGGGGTCCTGACTCCCCCAGGACTTGGGACGATGTCTCCCCAGAATAGGGGCAGGAAGTTCCCTCGGCGCCCACCCCGGGGCCCTGCCCAAGGCTCCACGGACAAGGGGTCCAGGCCTCTGGGCTCTCGTCCACCGCAATGGACACAGGTCACCGCATGGGCAGGCCTCCACCCTCGGGCTCCCGGGGCAAACCTGGCCCAGATCTCAGCCTGTCTCCCCGCGGGCCCCTCCTGCCGCCGCAGTGGGGGCACCACCCCTCCCAAGGCCGCTGCGGCCAGGCCCTCACGCAAATGCCGCTCACTCCCGGTTCCACTGTCCACATGGCAGAGACAGAGGCCCCGGAAGCCTGACCTGCCCGAGGTCACACATGGGTGAGAAATGGTCATCTGATCCCAGAGGGCAGCCCTGTGCCCAGCGATGGTCCAGGCGCCTGGTTGGGGAGGGGGCAGGGGGCAACTGTGGGATGAGGGGAGGGGGCTCTGGTCACGCCGAGTTCCCTCTCACAGGCATCCGCTGATTTTGCTGCAAGGCCTGATGAGCGGGGGAGCATCTCCAGGGCAGGCTGCCGGGGCTGACCCCCCTCAGGAGAGGGGCCGCCCGCTGGAAGATGGGGTCCTGGGAGACGCCTGGCCTGCCCTCTCGGAGCCCCAGGCAGGACAGGAGCCCCTGGAAGTCCAGCCCAGCTGGGCCTGCAGACCCCTGGGCCCTGGGCCAGGTGGGCCCCCCGGGCCCAGCCCGAGCCCGGCTCCGCGGGAAGGCCGCTGCGGGTGCGAGGGCCCCGCTAGGTCAGAACAAAGGCCTCGGGCGCGGGTGTGCCGGCGTGTTCGGACCTGGCACGGCTGTTTCCAGCCCTGTGTTTATGACAACGGCGGGGAAGAGCTTAGCGCGGAGACACTGACTCAGCCAGGAACCAGCGGGGTGGGGGCCGGGTGGGGCCAGAGAGGGGGGGGGGTGCAGCGAGGGACAGAGGGATGGAGACGCAGACGGGGGGCAGGGGCGGGGACGGGCAGAGCCTCCCAGCAAGAGCGACCCGGGGAGGGCAACACACACAGCAACAGGCACACACAGGCACGCACACGAGCACACACACAGCACAGAGGCGGGCTTGCGCCCACCCGCTCGCCCACCCAGGCCCGGGGTCCAGGTCGCTCTGAGATGAGTGATAAAAGCAGCCTCCTGCGCTGAGCACTTCCAGAGCCCTCACGCCACTGCCTGGACCCCGAGAGGTGGGGAGGGGGTACAGAAAGAGGCAACAGGGAGCAAGAGAGCCTCTCTGCCATCACTCAGGCGGTCCAGGCCAGGCTCCCTTTCCCAGAACCCCAGGTCAGGCCGGCAGGGGCCGGTGGGATGGGGGCTCTGGGCTCCTGAGTCTTCGGGTGCACAAATGGGGCTTGGGGGCCTGGCAGCCTCGAGGCCCCTGTGGGCTTGCCTGCCCCCACCTCCTGCCTCCAGCCACATGTGCCGGGACACAGCGCAGGCAGGGGGCACCTGCCCAGGTCCCGCGACTGGGCCAAGACTGGGGCCCAGGGGCCAGGCTGGGGTGTGGCAGCTCTGGGGGGCACACGGGCACTGCACCTACCCTGCTGGGGGACCCCGGGAGCCGCTGGTGCAGCCAGGGATGCCTCCTGGCCTCTGTCTCTCCACCTACACACTGCGGGTAGGGGAGGTGTTCTCCCCGCCTTCCAAGCTCGTGGGAGTCTGAGGCCCAGATTGGGTGGGGGTCTCAGAGGACCGGGGGAGCCCACCAGCGGCGTCGTCCCACTGGCTGGGCCTGGAGGCCCCATGAGCCCACCCTGGCCCACGCGCCTACCCTCCTGGCAGCCTCACTTGGACCTCGAGTTCCAGTCTGGCAAAGGTTCCTGTTAAGGAGGCCTAGAACCCACTGCACTGGGCCCCACCCCCGTGTTACGTGGGCAAACAGACTTGGGGGAGTGAAGAACCAGGCCAGGGCCACCCAGGAGCCCCGGGGCCATCAGGACGGGTCTGCGGGTCTCCCAGGCAGGGCTTGAGTACTCGGCTGCCCCCTACTTGTGGCCAATGCAGCACCTTGATTTCCCCCAGCCGGGACCTCTCCACGCCTCTCCTGGTGACGGCCCTACCAGCTGCCCATTCCTTTTGGACGTGTCTTTCCCCAAACCTCCTCACCCAGTCCCCCAGCTGGTCCCATTGGCTTGACCCTCAGACTGTATCCCAAGCCTGGCTACTCACCTCCTCCACCTGGCAGGCCATCAGGGTTTCTTACCCAGACCCTTCCACAGCCTCCCCATGGGTCTCCCCGCTTCCACCACACCCCTGCCATCAGCAGAGGGTCCTTTCCAAGGTCCATCACAGCAGCCCCTTCCAGGGGCTCTTTGTCTTTGTAGAACAAAATGTAAACTCTTCCCCATGGGCTCTCAGAGTCGACACAGTGTGGCTGTCTCTCCTGCATCAAACCACACACCCCCAGCTCATTCTCTCCTCGGGGCCTTAGCATTGCTGTTCCCTCTGCCTGAACACTGTTCTTTGCGCCTTTGCACGACTCACTTCTCTTGTGGTTCAGGACTTACCTTCGGTATCCTTGTTTATTTATTATTTTGGCTCTGTGGGTCTTAGTTGCAGCACACAGGATCTTCATCTTCATCACGGTATGTAGGGTCTTTTTAGTTGTGGCATGTGGGACCAACTTCTCTGACCAGGGATCGAACATGGGCCTCCTGCATTGGGAGTGCAGTTTTAGTCCCTGGACCACTAGTGGGAAGTCCCTTCAGCCTCCTTCCTGAGAGGGGCCTGCACTGGCCGCCCTCCACCCAAGTGCCTCCCTGCAACCACCCTGTCCGGCTGACCCTCCGTGGTTCTGACCGAGGCTGTCTGCCTGCACGCCCTGCGAACCCCTCCCAGCCCATTAGTCTCGTCCTGCTGTTTGGTGGCCTTGGGCTTGGGGATGGGTGGGGGCTCCAGTCCGTGGGGTCGGTGAGGAGGGCTGACTGTGCTTGGTGCTGGGGAGACATATGGATGGTAAGTGCAGGGACGTGAGGGAAGGAGGGGTGAGGTGGCGTAGGGTGCCTGGGTCCCTGGTCCAGTCAGAGAGGCTGGAGACAGACCATGTGGGTTCTCCATTCTGGTGGGTGGAGAGTAGCCTGAGCATGGACTCCGGGGTCCTGGGTCAGATCCCAGCTCTGTGGTCAGCCTGCCGTGTGACCTCGGGCCGGTTCCTTACCTCCTCTGAGCTAAGCACCCTCACTGTGAGGGGCGAACTCCATGAAGGTTTAAATCGTCTAGAACGAGTTGTGTGCAATCCCCTGAAAGACTGCTTAAGGTTTTTTTTTTGTTGTTTTTGGTTGGGGGCAGTTTTTTTTGCTGTATTTTTTTTAATATTTATTTTATTTGACAGCGTCAGTGCAGCACACAGGGTCTTTGATCTTCCTTGCAGCATGAGGGATCACTTTTGGTTGCGGCATGTGGGATCTAGTTCCCTGACTAAGGATCGAACCTGGGCCCCCTGCATTGGGAGTATGGCGTCTTAGCCACCGAACCACCAGGGAAGTCCCTGCTATGTTTGTATAGCAGCTTTATTCAGATATAGCTCATATCAGTACAACCCATGCGTTTAAAGTATACAATTCAGTGGTTTGAGAGTAGTCATAGGTTGTGCAACCACCACCATAGTCGATTCTAGAACATTTTCATCACTCCAAAGAGAAACGCTGTACTCTCAGCGATCACCCTTCAGTCCCCCTCGCCCTTGGCAACACTTGTCTGCTTTCTGTCCCTGTGGACTCACCTGCCCTGGGCATCTCACATTAGTGGGGTCATCAATAGGTGGCCTTTTGTGTCCGGCACCTTTGAGCGTCACGTTCTCAAGGCTCATCCACGTCGTAACCTGAGTCCGTACTTTGTTCCTCGATGTGTCTGAAGTGTTTCGTTGTGTTGAGGGACCGTGTTTTCTTTATCCACTCATCTGTTGATGGATATTTGGGTTGTTCCCACCTTCTGGCTGTTGAGAATCATGCTGCCATGAGTATTCACGTACAAGCTGTTGCATGGACACGTGTTCGTTTCTCTTGGGTTCATATCTAGGGGAGGGGTTGCTGGGTTACAGAGTAACTCTGTATTTAACATTCTGAGGAACTGCCAAACTGTTTGCATAATGAATGCACCATTTTCCATTCCCACCAGTGGTGCATGAAGGTTCTGGTTTCTCCACATGCTCATCAACACTTGTTAGTGTCTTTTTATTTTAGCCATTCTAGTGGGTGTGACAGGATGAGAGGGTTGGGTGGCATCACTGATTGACTGGACGTGAACTTGGGCAAACTCCAGGAGATGGTGAGGGGCGGGGAAGCCTGGAGTGCTGCAGTCCACGGGGTCACAAGAGTCGGACACGCCTTGGCCACTGGACAACGACAGCAGAGTGGGTGTGACATGCTCTCATCGTGGCTCTGAGCTGCGCTCCCTTGATGGCTGATGATGTCGAGCATCTTTGTGGGCTTAATGGCCATTTTTATACCTTCTTTGGAGAGCTGTTCGTTCAGATCCTTTGCCCGTTTTTAATTGGGTTGTTTGCCTTTTTATTGCTGAATTGTAGAAAATACTGTGTTTTTTCAGAGCAGGGGAAGTACAGGTTGGCAGAATGGTGGGGTTTGACAGAACCGAGCTGTCGGCCACAAGCACGGACACACATTTGCTCACGCTCCTGGGAACTGCATTTGTGCACATGTAAGTCCAGGCATACACCCAGGACACGTGTGTGAGGACTCCGGCAGCGGTACACAGGATGCCTGGACCTGTGCACACCACGGGGAGCCCGTGTGTGGTGTGTGACACACGTGTGGCCAAGAAGCGCAGGTCAGCAACCCCTGTGTGCTGGGCCAGGCCTGCCCCTGGGACCACACGTGGGTCCTCTGACACGGGGACTCGGCTGTATCAGAGCAATTACCCTTCTTGTCCTTATTTTGCAAAGCGGGGACACCGAGACATACAAAGGCCCCTTCATTGGTCCAAGGCCACCCAACTGGTCAGTTTTAGGGTCCAGACCTGAACTCGAGGGCTCTGACTCCAAGGCCCCTCCCTGGGACCTTTGACTCTGACCTCACCTCAGTCGTTTCAGAATGTCAGGTCTGGGTTCTCCACTTCCTGGGCTGCTGCGTGACTTTGGGCTGCATGCTGCCTCTCTCTGGGCCTCAGACTCCTCGTGGAGTAGCACCAGATGGCCCCCCAGGTCCTCCCAGCTCCCCTTCTCGGAGGGAACAAGCGCCTTTCTCACCTTGCCTCCCAGGCCCGCAGTTAATCAGGTCATCATGAGCTCAATTAGTGCTGGTCGTGGCTTTCTGAAGATAGCGTGCCAGGCCCCTCGGGATGCTAGGAAGTGGGATGTGACTTTGAGTGGACCGTGAGATAGGTGTGTGTGCCTGGGGCCTGGGGCAGGCGGGCAAGGGAGCTCTGCCCTGGGAGGGCGAGAGGAGCCCTGTTCTGCCCAGGCCCCCGCGTTACCCTGTAGCCTCATTTGTCCCCCTCAGTGTGTGCATGTCTGCTGGCACTCAATCATATCTGACTCTCTGCGACCCCATGGACTGTAGCCCGCCAGGCCCCTCTGTCCATGGGATTCTCCAGGCAAGAACACTGGAGTGGGTTGCCATGCCCTCCTCCAGGGGATCTTCCTGACCCAGGGATCTAACCTGTATCTCCTGCATTGCAGGCAGATTCTTTACCACTGAGCCACCTGGGAAGCCTGTCCTCTCCAGTAACTGCTCTCAAATCACTGCCTGGTCCCCAGCATCCTCCTTGAGGTCAGGGTGAGGGGATGGCATGGTGGGTGAGGCCCTGATGATCCGGGAAGACCCTCTTTCCCTGGACTTCAGGTCTGGCTGGCATGCAGTGGCCGGGGTGGGGGGTGCGTCTTTGCTCGGGGTGGGGGGCGAGGTTAAGTCTGAGTAACCAATAGGAAAGAGCAGAGCCGGGTGGCCTCTGAGTGGCCAGCGCCTCAGTTTACCTAGGGGGCAGTGGTCTCCGAGGGTCAGCTGTTCTGGATTCATCTAGAATATGTGTGGAGGGGGCAGCTGGGCAGGCTGCCTGGGAGGAGGCCATGGATAGCGCAGAGGTGCCTGGCCCGTCCTAGGGGCCCCAAGCTGTACCTGGCCATCCGCGGCCCGCCCTGGCCCCCTCATTTGGTGTCCGTGAGGGCGATGCCTGTTTATACTGTTTTCTCTCCTGGGACTGTGGGGTAAATGGGGGCACAGGCTCAGAGAGCGTTTGTGACCGGCCTGGGGCTGCACCGCAGGTGTGAGATTACAAGGCCAGGGCGTTCCTGCCTGCTCCTCCCCGCGTATGCCCGAACCTCCCTCTCTGCTTCCCTGAAACCTTGGGCTGGGGGCAGGGCTGGGCTCATCGAGCCCACCTTGACTTCCCGAGTGCCAGACAGACTGCCAAACCTACTGCTGGCTCTGGGGTCTGCGGGTGCAGATCCGTCTGGGGTGCGCTCCGGATCCCAAGCGGGGCCCCTGGGCTCCAAGAGCAAAGAGTGCCCCCCAGGACAGCGGCTGGCCGCACACAGACTGTCCCCGCTGCCTCCACCCAGCTCCCCACCCCCATCACCGGCTGCATCTGGAGCAGCCGCTGAGCTTGCGTGTCCATCGCTGCGGCTGCCTGGGCAAATCACTTCCTGCCACTGAAGCTCAGTGTTCGCATCTGTGAGATGGGTCTCATCCAGAGGAGTTATTCTGTGGGTGGTCGTGAAGATAGAAGGGGATGATGCCATGGCGCGCATCCAGCCCCTGCCCTGCTCATGTCCGGGCTCAGGGGGTAATGCTGCGGGGTGGGGGCACACGGAAGAATCAGACGTGGATCCCACCCACCACCCCTGCAGCCCGTGGGCACCTGGCAAGAGCCAGGGGAGGCCATCTCACCTCACGGGGGGGCTTCTGGAAGCAGGGGTCCTCCTACCTGCGTTCAGAGCCTGGGTGCGCTGCGGGCACGTGGGCAGGCAGGCAGGGCTCCAGGAAGAGGGGGCCAGTGTCCTCCACGCAGGCAGCAAGGAATCAGGCTGCTGTTTATCCCAGCAGAGTGGTGTGCATGGGGGCACAGCTGCACCTGCCCACAGGCCACCAGCTGTTGGGCTTGGACTAGCAGGGCTTCCAGGAGTGGTGGGTGGGACGCGTGGGCCTCCAGGGCTGGAGGGCATCTCGGGGCCCGGGAGTCCCGGATGTTTGCTGGGACAAGGCCCACGGGTTTGAGGGGCTTCTCTCTAATCCCAGCCCTCCCCCTTCTCACCCTGGAGGACAGGCAGCCAGCCCCTGTCCTGGCTGTGATCTGGTCGGGGAGGGGGCGGGCCATGTCCTCCCTCCGGGCCGGGCACACTGTGAGTCAGCCCCGAGTCAGCGTCCAGTTCTGTGAAATGGGGCGACAAAGCCGTTGCATTAAATGAGATGCACCTGCAGAGCGCGGAGGGGGGCGGGTGAGCGATCCCCTCCATCCCAAACGCCACGTGACTCCTCGGCTCCCCAAACCACGCCTGCCTCATGCTCACCTCCCCCTTGTCTCCATGGTGAGATGAGAGGGCTTGGCTCATTAAAACCAAATAAAAAAGGAATTAGCGGGAGTGGCAACCGGGTGAGTAACTGATGAGTAAATGGGTCTGAGCTGAGCACGGGCAGAAACCAGGCGGGAGCAGAAAAGATGGGGCGGGGGGGTGCGTTTTGTGAAATGCCCTCCAAACACGCAGCCCGCCCTGGCCCAGGCACCTGCTGGCCTGCTTGGAGCTTTAGGGTGGGGGGTGTGGGAGTCCCCCTTCTGGCTGCTGCTGGGGAGGGAGGGTGTTTGGGGAAGAAGAGGAAGGAGGGGTCGGTGGGGGGGGTGTCCAGGGCCTCCGAGGGCACGCCCACATCCTGCTCACTCAGGCAGGGCTTGGTTGTGGGACTTTCAACTCCGTGGGCCTGGCCTCCTGGTGGATTACACAACCGAGGAGATTCCTCACACTCCAGCGTGTGGCACGGCCCACTCCGAGGCTAGCTCCACCTCACCAGGGCTCCCAACCAGTGTTCAACTGCCGGCTAGCACTCCCCCACCCCCCACCCCACTGCACACCTGGGGTCCACAGATGGTCCAGAGGCAGAATCCCCCTGCCAAGGGGCTGTGCGTCCTCTTCCCTGGTCTCTTCCTGCCCACGATGACTGAGGGCAAAGGGGCCACGGAGGGGGTAGGATGACCTCCGTGACCTATGCCCCAGGCCCTCCCTCTGCAAAGCTGGGCTTGGATTCCACTGCCCGGGTTCAAGTCATGCTTCAGCCATTAACACCTCGTTTCACAGCTTCCTGATAGCTCAGTTGGTAAAGAATCCACCTGCAATGCAGGAGACGCTGGTTCAATTCCCAGGTTGGGAAGATTCCCTGGAGAAGGGATAGGCTACCCACTCCAGTATTCTGGGGCTTCCCTTGTGGCTCAGCTGGTAAAGAATCCGCCTGCAATGAGGGAGACCTGGGTTCCGTCCCTGGGTTGGGAAGATCCCCTGGAGAAGGCAAGGGCTACCCACTCCAGTATTCTGGCCTGGAGAAGTTCATGGACTACAGTCCACGGGGTCACAGAGAGTCGGACACGACTGAACGACTTTCCCTTCACTTCACTTCACAGCTTCTGTGTACCTCGGTGTTCTCACCTGTGATGTGGCAATAAGGATAAAACCTCCAGTCGTCGGGAGAGGTCGATGAGAACACGTATGAAGGGTCAGGGGGTGCTGGTGCTATGAGAGCCGGTGAGGAGGAGGGAAGCACAGCTCCGCTGATCTGCTTGCTAATTAGTTCCAGGAGCCCCCGCCCCCAGAGCCAGTGTGAGCTCTAAGATCTGAACCCCACAGCTTCTCGCTCGCCCCCACACCGGCAAAAGTGCCACCTGCTTCACGGCACGTCGCTGGCCACCCGCACGTTGGCTTCCTGGCACCTCGGCCACCTTTTTTCATGACTCTTGATCTCCTACTCCCAGCCCAGGAACACCAAACTGTTGTACACCTCTGCACCTACTGTATGCGCACCAGGAGCGTGCACCCACCACACACACAACACACACACATTCACACGCACCCATGAAGAGTTAACACATACTTCTTGTTAAGACTTAAAGATGTCACCTCTTGCAGGAAGCCTTCCCTGACTGCTCCACCCCACCCCCAACTCCCCACCGAGAGGCAGATTGAGGAATCCTTGGAGGTTCCGTGGTTCCTTGTGCCCCTCCTCGCAGAGCTCTGTGGTCACCTCCTCTCCTGGAATCCCCCAAGTTCACTGCCACCTCCCTTGCCCATACATGCCCATGCATGAGCTAGTCAGCAGGCTCTGCTGGGCTCGGGCGACACCAACACGAACAGAAGGAGTTCAGTCGCCCACTTCCCACCTTGCTCTCCCTGCCCCTGTCTGGTGCTCCCGGCTAGTGGCCTGGATGGTGCAGAACCAG
Organism: Cervus elaphus; assembly: GCF_910594005.1. Lineage (NCBI taxonomy): Eukaryota > Metazoa > Chordata > Mammalia > Artiodactyla > Cervidae > Cervus > Cervus elaphus. The sequence continues at coordinate 3,961,402 of NC_057836.1, forward strand.
GGCTCCTCCAAGACCCCCTCACTGGGCTGAGGCTGACTTCTGATGGAGCAGGGCCATCAGAGTGGTCCCCAGGCAGGAGGGGAAAGTGTAGGCAGGATGGGCCCGCCCGGGAGGAGGGGCGGGTGAGCAGCAAGGCCCTGGGAAGGTGGTGCCCTTTGCAGCCCCTGGTCTTTCTGGGGAGGAAGGGATGTTGGACACCACCCTTCCCTCAGCTCTTCTCAGAGGATGGAAGTTTCCAGGAAGCCACGGCCCCCTCCGAGAGGCAGAGGCCAACCAAAGCCTCCTCCACCCTGGGCCCCGAGACCCTGGTCCTCATCCTGAATGGGAGACACCCTGGGAGCAGGGACCCCAGATAGGTGGGCCCCCAGAGGGAAGACACTCGCTGAGGCTGAGTACCCCACCAAGGGTGAGCCTGCTAGGGGAGTGGGGACCCCTTCGAAGGAGCCCCCCTCAGCCAGTTGGTGGGTGAGGAGGCAGGCCCCAGAGCACATGGCCCGCACCCAGGACAAGGCCGGGCAGGCAGTCGGTGCTCAGTGGATGCTTGTGGAATGGACCTAACTTGACTCTCAATCCTCTCTCAAGCTGGGGGGGACCATGCCAGACCCCTACTGTCCTCAGGGACAGTAGGCAAGCACACGGGGCATGTTGGCGCTCGTAGGGCACAAGCGCTGGGCTTATATGCTCCTGGACCCGGGCTTTGGTCCAGTCAACACCACTGAGCTCCGGGCCCGGAGTGGCAGGTGCTGGGGACCACACAGACCCGGCCGTGGCCCTCAGGGAGCCTCTCTGCCCTTGGGCAAGGGGAGGGGTGCTCGAGAGACTGGGGCTGGGATGGCTGGATGCATAGGCGGGGGACGGGGCATGGAAAATACAGAATTCAAGCTGGGACTGTCAAACTGAGGGGCCTTTGACCCACGTGGAGCCAGGAAGGCCCAGTGTTGGTCCCACCAGGTGGACACTGTCAAGAGCAATGAGAGTCAGATCTGCCACTGAGGGTGGTCAGGGAGCCCGGGCTGTCTTCTGGCTGGTGGTCTGGGAAGGCTGCTTGGAGGAGGAGGTATTGGAACTGACTTTGGAAGGTTGTAAAAATTGGGGCATGAAAGGGAAGGAAATTCCACCCAAAAGACCAGGAAACGTCCAGGAGCATGTGAATTTGAGTTTGAGCCCCGGAATTTGAGTTGTTTGGGGTGGAAGATAGGGAGAGAGGGCTGGGGATCCAACCCTGCACGGACTTCAGACCTTCCCTTTCCAGCTCAGGCAAAGGAGAGGGAGGGCATGTGTGTGTAGTATATGTGTGTGCGGAACTGCACTTTGCACTCGCCTGGAGGATGGCTGGGGAGTGGGGTTGGCAGGGGAGACTCACGCCCCGGCCTGGCAGTTCAGTGGCCCCTGAAGCAGGCAGGGGTGATGGAGAAGGAAGATTCAGGTGGCCAGGGCCTAGTGAGGGGGTGACAGTGGGTGGTTAGAGAGAGAGATGGCAGCAAAGGGGTTTGGGGTCCGCTGCAAGCTGGGGGCAATCTGCCTGGCCCCTGGCCGGTGGGGTGGGCGCCCCTAAAGGGATCCTGGGCACAGGTGGTCCGCTCCTGAAGAGCAGCGCCGGGAAGCTGGCAGAGGTGCAGGCCCAAACAGCCCCTCCCAGGACCCCTGACTGCCCTCTCCGAGGAGGAAACTGCCTCCCCACCCCGCACTCCCCTTACCCCCCCGCCCAGGCTCCTGGAACAGAAAGAGAAGGGTCTTCCGTGCGGGCGGCAGGGCTAGGGCACGCACCGAGTGCCCAGGGTGTACTGGCCTTACGACAGCCCTGCCAGTTGGATTCCATCAGCCCCAAGTGGCTGAGTCGGAAGCTCAGAGAGGGTCAGGGCTGAGCCCAGGGTCACACGGCCGGCCGGCAGCAGGATCAGGGCCCAGCACCTGGCCCCGTGAGCCCAAGGGTCGGAACCTGCGGGGTTCATCGTCCGCACTCGTCCCCTCTCCGCAGGGAGCCGTGAGGCCGCCTTCACGTACGCCATCACCGCGGCCGGCGTGGCCCACGCCGTCACCGCCGCCTGCAGCCAGGGCAACCTCAGCAACTGCGGCTGCGACCGCGAGAAGCAGGGTTACTACAACCAGGCCGAGGGCTGGAAGTGGGGCGGCTGCTCCGCCGACGTGCGCTATGGCATCGACTTCTCCCGGCGCTTCGTGGACGCCCGCGAGATCAAGAAAAACGCCAGGCGCCTCATGAACCTGCACAACAACGAGGCGGGCAGGAAGGTAGGGCGGGCGCGGGGCGGGGCGGGGCGGGGCGGGGCGGTGGTGGGCGGGTCTGGAGGGGCGGGGCGTCGCGGAACTGGGCGGGGCTCTGTGACCAGTGAGCGGGGCGGGGCGACTGTGGGCGGGGCGACACAAGCAGCGGGGCGGGGCGGGGCGGGGCAGGCCTGCTTCAGGCGTGACCACTGACTTACCCAGTTATCCAGGGAGGGTCTGGACCTCTCTGAAATTTGGGCTTCTCTCCTAGCGGAGGGAGTTGGTGAACTGAGCCCTTGAAGGTGCAGGATGGGTAGTGTTGAGCACAAGCCATCACTTGTCCGTCCTAAGCTCTAAGCGTTGGGCCTTTCTATTCCAATTGCAAAGATTTGAAAACTGAGGGTGGGACTAGAGAATTTATGTGTCCGCAGCCCTCATCTGGTGGGCAGTGGTGTGAGACAGGGACCCTTTTTGCACATAGGGTAGGAGCCGGGCCTGGCAAGCGTTGGTGGTGGGGGAGGCCTCTAGGCCACAGTCTGTGTCCCTGCCCCACTCCTGTAGGAGTCATGCCAATACACTCAGAAAGGCTTCCTGGAGGAGGCGGCCTTTGATTCATTTTGAGAGTCTCGAGGAAGGGGTGGTGCCAGGAAGCAGGAGCAGCCTGAGGAAAGGCAGAAACTGAGTTGGAGCCTCTTGAGCAGCCACCTTCATGCGTGGGGTGGGGTGCAGAGAGGTGCGTGATAAAGGAAGACATTCAAGCCGGGACACAGTGGGGAAGAAGTCAGGGCGAGTCCAGCCCCGCCTCAGGGAGATGAGGGCCCCAGATACTGGGCTGGGAGGAGCGGCCGCCATGGCGGCAAGATGGCCCGAGATAGGGCAGCCAGCCGAGTGGAACGCCTCTGGGTCTGGCTCTCCAGCCCCGGGGGCTGCACCCAGGACACCAGGGCCTGAGGGGCTCTGCAGGCCAGGGACAGACTAGCCTTTCCAGGCAAAGAAGACTTGAAAATGCCCTCTGCCCCCAAGCCCAGAGCTGAGCTCATTCACTCAACCAATGCCCCTGCCGGGTCTGTGTGCTAGGCGTCATGCCGGGCACGGGGCCCAGGTGGAGTGAGACGTGCCTTGGCTGTGGGAGCTCCGCCAGCGCCCAGTGGGCCCACATGCAGGGAGCCCAGGGGCCTGAGGGAGGGGTAGCGGTAGCTTCCTGAAGGCAGTGGTGTCCTCGGGGGGCCTTGAAGGACATGCCAGAGCTGAGAAGAGCAGAGCAGAGTGTGAGGGGTGAGGGGGAAGGACCTGGGGGAAGAGGGGGCAACTGCAGAGGGTTCAGGCTTGTGGGAGTACCAGGGGTGGGTGAGACAGGGCTTGAGACATATGCAGGGGCCAGCCCAGGGTGGGCCTTGAGCGCCAGGCCCAGGCTTTGACTTCATCTTATAGAAGTGGAGGTTGCCATGCAGCCAGTGGTTGTTCAGTTACTGTCAGATGAACAAATGAGTGAAGAAATGAGTCTTCATTTCTGGACCTCCATGGAGTTTACAGAAAACATTTAGGCTCCATTCTCCATGTCTCTCTGTGTGTGTCTGTGTGTGTGTGTTAGTCGGGTCCGACTCTTTGCAACCCCATGGACTGTAGCCCCCCAGGGTCCTCTGTCCATGGAATTCTCCAGGCAAGAATACTGGAGTGGGTTGCCATTTCCTTCTCCAGGGGATCTTCCTGACCCAGGGATCGAACCTGGGTCTCCGGCATTGATGGCAGATTCTTTACTGTCTGAGCCGCGAGAGAAGCCCCAGGCTCCATTCTCTGGGCTCAGGCAATGGTGATCTGTGTCTGGAAGGGCAGAGGAAGAGAGATTCACTTACATGGAGGGCACTAGGAGGGCTCCCTGGAGGAGGAGGCACATCTGAAGTCTAAACTGAACCAATCCCCTTTGAGCCTCTGCAGTGGTTTAGGTCTTGAGCAGGGGCTTTCCCACACCCCTGGGAGAACAGTCTCACCATCTCCATTTTATATTTGGGGACTTGGTGGCTGGGAGGATAGGGGGTGGCAATTGGTAGGTGGTAAAAAAGTGTAGCGGCGAAGGCAATGGCACCCCACTCCAGGACTCTTGCCTGGACAATCCCATGGACGGAGGAGCCTGGTAGGCTGCAGTCCATGGGGTCGCGAAGAGTCGGACATGACTGAGCGACTTCACTTTCACTTTTCACTTTTATGCATTGGAGAAGGAAATGGCAACCCACTCCAGTGTTCTTGCCTGGAGAATCCCAGGGATGGGGTCGCACAGAGTTGGACACGACTTAGCAGTGAAGTGACTTAGCAGTAGCAAAAAGGAGTAGGGGAAGTGGAGACTAGCAGGATTGGGCCTGAGGAAGATAGGAGGGCTGACAGCAGGAGGCTGGTGATGGCCCTGGGGCTGTTCGGGGGTGGGGAGGAATTGGGATGGAGAAGAGTAATAATATATTGAGGGGGTTTGACTGGGTTGGAGCCGTGACACCCGGAAGCCATGCACTAAGGAGAAGCAGAATGTTGGAGGCAAGGGGATGCAGATGAGCCGTGCGAGGGCCTGTCGGGGCCAGGGGAGCCACAGCAAAGGCCTCTAACCTGGTCGGCAGCCAGGATTCTCCCGCTGACACTGTCCCCAGCTGTCCGCAAGGCCCTGGCTGGCCCCGCCCCTCTCCCACATCCATCTCCTCCCCCTCAGGTAGAAGGCGCCGTGTGCCCCAGCCTGTCCCCACAACAGCCCCTACCCCGTGGGGCCGTGCTGCCCATGTGTAGTCTGAGCCCTTGGAAAAGGCCAGTGGTGGTGACTACACGGGGCCCCGGCTTATCATGGCAGCTGAGACCAGTGGGTATGGCTTCTGAGGTTTCCTGGAGAGCTGAGTCCAGACCTTCACGGGTCACTCTAATGCTGGGGCACCCCGGCCCCGTCGTAGAGCAGCCAGGCCTGACCCCCAGCCCACAGGCCTTGGACAGAGTTCAGCAAGTCAGGTGGAGAGGGGGCTGTTGCTGCCACACTGAAGTCCCACAGTGAAGTGGCTTCAAGCAAGAGGAATTTGTTCTTGCGCAGAGCCAGAGGCCCAAAGTCATGGTGTCCGCAGGCCTGAGCTCCCTCTCGAGGCTCCCCAGGAGGGTCCTTCCGGCCTCTTCCAGCTCCGGGGGCCGCGGGCGCTCCTTGGCTTGTGGCCGCGTTGTCCAGTCTCGGCCTCTGTCTTCACGTGGCCCCTCCTCTGTGTCGTGTTCCCTCCTCTTCTGTCTCTTAGAAGAACACAGGTCTATCTCATTGCGAGTCTTACCTTGCTTACATCTGCAAACTTCCGATCTCCAAAGAAGGGCACATTCTGAGGGGCTGAGTGGACACACATTTGGGAGGACACTCTTCAGCCCACCCCAGACTGGCACACGGCCCACTGAATCCCTCGTGGGCCAGGATCAGACAAGCTGAATGTGCAGACCTGCTCAACCCGAGCTCCTTCAGGGCTTTGGGCCACCAACCAGGGACACCCCCTAACTGAGCACCCTCCCCATAGAGTAGGCCAGCCCCTACTCTGGGAAGAACCCCAGTCTGCCCTTTTTTGGAGCTCTCTAGGGCAGGAGTGAGGCCCAGGGCTCAGCCAACAGCTCCTCTGGGCAGGGTGGGTCGCTCTGCACCCTCCTAGGTGGTCTCCTGGGGAGGTGGGGGCTGGCGCCACCACCTCGCTCTCTCTCTTATCATGAGGGCGCTGGAGCCGGAAACAGCACATTCTTGAATCCTGTGATCACTTCCCAGGAGAGTGAGCCCCGGGGACCCAGCCAAGCGAGGCTTCAGCCCCTTGCTCTGCACACAATGGTCCAATCAACTTCATCTGAGGACTGTCACCATTCTGGCAACAGAGGAGCTGAATGTGGAGGGAGGGGGTTCAGGGCGGGCGGCAGAGCGAGGCAGGGGCAGCCGTTCAGCAGGCCAACGTGGGCACACCGATGGAACACCCGGCCTGCACAGACGCTAGCTTGGACACTCCCGCCAGGTCTCTGGCCATCACCGCCCATCTGAGGAGGCACCTCCTGGGTCGGCAGCATGGGGCGGGGCCAGCTGCCCCCCAGGCTGGGGCTCTGAGAGGGCTATGCATCTGGTCAGCCGCTGGCCTGGACCATCCATGGCAGGCAGAGTGACCAGGGCAAGGGAAGCTTCCAAGCTCTGAAGGGCAGATTAGTAGAGCGAGGGGCTTTCAGGGAGAGGGAAGATCCCCTGGAGGAGGGCATGGGAACCCACTCTGGGATTCTTCCTGGAGAATCTCATGGACAGAGGAACCTGGTGGGCTACAGTCCATGGGGTCTCAAAGATTCAGGCACGACTGAGCGACTTAGCACGCAGTGGTCCAAGCAAAGATGATCGTGGGGTGGAGGGAGGGGAAGGAGAGGTTGGGCTGGGATGAACAAGAGTGAGGAGAGGGGTGGGAGGCAGAGTAGAGGCCTAGAAACATTTTTTCTGAAGAGGTCGCACCTTCACCCAGACCCCCAGACCAGACTTCTGGTCAGTGCCTTCGACCCAAATGCCCCACAGCAGTCATCAAGCCCTGCAATTCCAGTTCTGAATATTCCCCTTGGCCCCCTTCCCCTCCTCCGAATGCGGGGTCCCTCCCCATTTCGGCCCGCCCTTGGTGGAGTATCAGCCTCCCGCCTCCTCCCTCCCGCCTCCTCCCCAGATTCTCCTGTTCCACCCAGGACATCATTCACACAGGAGGAGAGAGCCTCGGCCCTTAAACTTCAGGCCGCTAGCCGCAAGTTGTGCTCATTTGGGTCGAATCTTCCTTTCGTGGTGATGGTGACAGCTCTCCAGACCTTCTCGCAATGCTCCCCTCCTGGAATGCAGCTCCTGTTTGTCTAATGAGCTTCTGCTCCTCCGTCAACACCTAGTACGGGCATCACCTCCTCCAGGAAGCCCCCGCGCCTGGCCACCGCCCCCCCTCACAAGCCCCTGCGCTGTGTATCAGTTTCCTGGGAGTCCCAGGGTTCGTCACCTTGGTCCAGGGCCCCGTGCAGTCAGGGCAGGCAGGAAAGGGATTGGGCAGTCACCAACACCGTGGCATGTTTCTCTCTCTGGTTCTTTCATTTCTTCATTCATTCATTCATTCACTGAGGGTCAGGGCTGGGGTTCTGGGCCAGGAGGCAGAGGGTGGCCAAGACCTCAGGCTGTCGCAGTGAGGCCAGCGGGAACTAAGACAGCTGACAAATGGCTCTTGTGCAGCCGTGGGGCGGCGGCTAATGATTCCCCATCTTTAATCAGGCCCGGCTGGCAGGGCCTTTTCGATCTGAGTAAATGAGTGCCCGGGGTCAGGGCTGGCTCTGGGAATCAGCCTTCCGGGGCCAAGGAGGGAGGCCCAAGGAAAACACACGGCTGCACCCACTGCGGGCCCTCAGGGAGCTGGGGAGAAAGAACAACACTGGTCGGAGGGCGGCTTCCCAGCAGACGGCACGCCTGGGCCTCACTGATCCGTGCGCTCACCTCCCGCCTGCCCCCACTCCCTCCTTCAACAAAGGTGTGCAGAGCTCCATGTGCGTGCCAGGCTTCCATTGAACAGCCACTTAAGTGCTGACTGCATGCCAGAGCCTATACCAGGCACAAGGGTGAGGGGTTCACATTTACTAAGCACCTGCTCTTGCTGGACCTGCTACCTAGAGGGGGGCATGCACCAGCTTCTTCACCTGCTGCTCTGTGACCTGCAGTGAGCCCCACGCCTACCCCATCCACCCAGCCTCAGTTTCCTCATCAGTGCATAGACTTGCAGCTCCCTGAAGGGTTGTGAGAATCTTGTGGAACCCATTTGATGAGCTCACTCCTCGCACTGCTGAGGTCTGAATATTCTCACGGGGACCCTCATAGGGTCCTGTGCAGTAAGGGACCTTGTGGTCAGTAGCCCCATTTCATGGATGAGGAGACTGAGGCTCAGAGAACAGGAAACACTGATGTGTGGTCACACTGTGGGAAGTGGGGAGTCAGATCCGGGTCAGATGGAGGTGAGGTGGCAGGCCCCCCACCACCTGCCTCCGCCCCCACCCCCACTCCTCCCCAGCCGGTACTGAGCCTGCCCTGTGGCCCACAGGTCCTGGAGGAGCGCATGAAGCTGGAGTGTAAGTGCCACGGCGTGTCAGGCTCCTGCACCACCAAGACGTGCTGGACCACGCTGCCCAAGTTCCGCGAGGTGGGTCACCTGCTGAAGGAGAAGTACAACGTGGCCGTGCAGGTCGAGGTGGTGCGTGCCAGCCGCCTGCGCCAGCCCACCTTCCTGCGCATCAAGCAGCTGCGAAGCTACCAGAAGCCCATGGAGACGGACCTGGTATACATCGAGAAGTCCCCCAACTACTGCGAGGAGGACGCGGCCACGGGCAGCGTGGGCACACAGGGCCGCCTGTGCAACCGCACGTCGCCCGGCGCTGACGGCTGCGACACCATGTGCTGCGGGCGGGGCTACAACACCCACCAGTACACCAAGGTCTGGCAGTGCAACTGCAAGTTCCACTGGTGCTGCTTCGTCAAGTGCAACACGTGCAGCGAGCGCACCGAGGTCTTCACCTGCAAGTGAGCGGCCCCGCCTACCCCGCGGCCCCGCCCACCGCCGCGGCCCCGCCCACTCCGGCCGCCGCCCCGCCCACTCCACCCGCCGCGGCCCCGCCCACTCCGCCCGCGGCCCCGCCCCGCGCCCTTGGCACCTCTGCCCGGCCGCCTGACCGCGCGGGCAGGTGTGTGTGCAGGAGGTGGGCGCTCCAGGCGCGAGAGGGCTCCCACGGGGCGGCCACCTTTTCCTGGCCCACCAGCGGCTCTCTCCTGCCACGCCAGTCCCCTCTTGTGGCAGAACAGTGCCCGTCAGCTGGTCCAGAGGGCAAGGCCGATGGCGTGAGTGTCCCTGGCGGCGCCCAGTGCATTTCTTTTCTCCGGGACAGTGAACCTCAAGGACACACACTTACCCGGACTCGGAGCGTCCTTCTCCCCCAGCCTGGTGGTGCAGGACGCAGAAAGACTTCGTCCCAAGCCTCAGCAGTCACTGGGCTCCAGGGCAGTTTGGGCAGATGTCGACAAAAATTATTTATGTTTTCTTAGTATCCGAAGAGGATTTTAGCACTAAGGCATAGCCAGTCCTAACTCCGTACTCTGTTAGCGTGTCCCCTTGCCGCCCTCTGCTCCCTCTTCTAGCCCCTGGGTACCCGCGGGAGCATCCCGGTGTATGGCCCTGTCCGGGGGGAGGTCGCCCGTGCAAGTGGTCTCCACATGAGCTGGGTGGGGCGCTTGGTGGCTGGCACAGCTGAGACCGCCTGTGAGGAGAGCCACGGACAGGGACCTCTGGCCCCTTCCTCCCTTCTTTTGAAAATCATATCGAGCAAATCAGATTGTCACCCACATCAGGTTCCAGGAGTGCTGCCTCCCTGAATGCGGTTGCTCTTCCAGCCCTCCACCAGCCAGATGCTCCCCTAGTTTACAGAACCCTCTCCCGCCCTGGAATCAGCTGGACCCCCAGGACAGCACCGTGCCGGGGCCGGCTGGTGGGACAGGGGGACAGCTCAGGGGTATTTGCCTTATTTGACAGATGGGGACCCTGCGGCCCAGAGTAGCTCGAGCACTAGTGAGACCCCCCAAGGCCGTGAGTGGGGGCTCTCTCCCGGGCTCAGGCTCCCTGACGGTCATCCCAGGGCTCCTGACCTTGAAGGCCGTGCTCTGGGGACATCCAGGGTGACAGGCAGTCCCCATGCCTTGAAAACTCTGGCTGTGCCCCTCCCCTGCCAGCTTCAGTGGGGTCCACGCCCCCCTCCTTGAGGTGCCTTTGAGGGTTTCTCTGGTGGTCTCCTTGCCCAGTCTAGGTCCTTTCATCCTGACCCTGATGCTGAGAAAGCTCGGATCCAGGGCACTGCTCTGCCATGGTCCCACCTGCTGCGCCAGCGGATAGCTGCCCTCCAGTCATCCGTGGTCCCCACCCCACGTCAAGTTACCCTGAAACCTGGGAGACAGGAATGGAAAGGGGTCCTGCTTGGTTCTAAGCTGTGGGCTGGGTGGGGAGAGAGTAGGGGCCTGAGATTCAGCGCTGGATATGCCTCCTGCCAATACTCCTGCCCACCATGGGGAGACTGAGGCACAGGGTCCCAGGGCCGGGAAGGACGGCATGCACCGGCTTCTGGTGCACCGCGGTCCTTGCACTCGTCCCTGTCCTGATTTGAGGTGTCTTCTCACAGAATCCCATGTCAATGTATCTTCAGGCTACTAACCAGACAAGTGGGCTGGGCACTAGCCTGGGGTGAGTGACACTGGGCCCTGGCCCCGGCGTCTACCCTGCCTGCCTGCACGATGCCTGGACATGCCACCAACAGCTGCTGTCCTGGGAGCTCCCAGGCCACTGTGAATGCCCCCCCAGGCCCCTTCCCACTCCCCCACCCCAGGTCCCAGGATACCCCCCTGAGTCCACAGGCCTAGCATCCTCTGCCAAGAAACCTGGTTAACTTATATTGTTATATAGTGTCGAAATGTCTATAGTGTCTCTTAAGTTATTGTGACCTACACTGGGTACTGGGGGGCGGGGGGATGGCCGCGCTGTCCCCGAGCTAGGCGCCTCCTTCTGCTTGAAACCGGCCCTTGGACCCTTGGGGCCCCTGATGCCACCAAGTCACGTGCACTGTCCCTCGGCGACTCGGTGGCCCCCACCGAGACCCCGCCCTCCCCTAATAGGCTGTCACCCTTCCCTTGGGTGGGGGCGGGGGTGTCGTGTGGCCCAGGCAGGGACGCTGGTGGCCGAGGCGCTGAGTGTCCCTGCGGTGGCTGCCCCCCCCACCCGCCCACTTCAGGAGAGCTGGAGGGTTTCTGATGGGCTGTGTCTGGCCTCCCCGGGAGGGGAGAGCTCGGCTCTAATAAAGCTGGAATCAGAGAAGCAAGTGTGTGAAGTGTCTGCAGCCCTTGCCGCGGGGGTGGGGGAGGGAGGCAGGAGCTGTCCCCTGAGGACAAGGCCCCCCACCCTTTGTCGCCCGCCGTGTGGGCGGAGCTGGTGCTGTGCTGATGGCCCTTCCCCCACCCCGTCCTTCACACCTTCTTGGGGGGCTTGGTTCTCATGCCTGCCCCCAAGAACTTTGGGCCTGTCCCCACCAAGCAAGGGCCACAGCTGGGGGGGTTGGACACAGACTCCGAGGCCTCCCCAGATAGCCTGGGTCAGGCCACAGGGGCAGGGGGGTCATGGCCTGGTGCCAGGGGGCTGCTCTCGGGAGAAGTGGGGCTGAAGGTGGGAGGCCCTGGCCCCATCTGTCTCCCTCTGTGTCTCCTTCCCCTTCTGACCCGGTGGGGTTTGTCCTCAGAGTCCCCGTGGGTCTGCCCAGCTGTATCTGGGGGGTTTTGACTCCATGACCCCCCTGCCCCGGGGTGCTTCTTGCCCTTTCCGGGTGAGGCAAGGCAGCCCAAGGCCCCTGGGAGCTCTGCAGGCCCCTGGCTGGCCATCAGGCCTCGCTGCTTCTGCCAGAGGCCCTGTGAGCAGGGAGGATGAATGGCATTCCTGCCGAGGGCCGGAGGCATGCGGTGGGGCCGGTTTGGCCACTGCCCGCTGTCCCGAGGCAGCCTGGCATCACACAGCCCCCATCCACCTGGGCACCGAGGCCCAGATCCAGGGAGAGGGGCCCCCAGGTGGGCTTTCGGAGGAGGACGTGCCCCTCAGGGCGTGGAGAGGCGGGGAGATGGGGCGAGCCCTGGTCCTGAAATCTCAGCTCTGTCCCTCCAGGCGCACCCTGCCCCCACCCCGGCCCTGGGCACAGCCTCTGGCGCCCGTGCCCTCGTATTTATCAGCATCTGAATCAGATACATCAGCGTCCCCATCCCAGAGCAGGAGGTGGCTGGGGCCAGGACTCGGGGGTCAACAGGATTTGGGGGGCCCCAAGCCAGGCCCCGATGCCCCAGGGAGATTGGCAGGAGGCCCCTGCTCCCCACGAGACAGTGAGTGCGTCCGCGGTGGCGGCGGCCGCGGAACGCCAGGGTCCGGCTACTCCCACAGGGCCAGGAATGAGGAAAGAGCTCTGAGAATGCCCCAGCCCTGGTGCCCAGACTGTACTCACTGCTTGGCCACGGTTCAACCCCAGCCCCGGCCTCCCAGGGCCGCCCGACACACCCTCCAAGGAAGCGTTCCCCAGGCAGCCCGGCACCCCCACGGCCCCCAGAGTGACACCCGTGCCCCCATCTCTCTCTGCGGGCCCCGGGCGTGCAGGCCTGTCCTGCCTCTGAACTTGCCCAGAATGCAGCTTCCACGGGCTTGCCTTCCCGCTGCACCCAAGACAGCAAGGATCAGCAAGGATCCTGGTGGGTCACCAGGGCTTCCCTGGGCAGGATATGGGGATGCTGGGGCAGGATAGGGGGCACCTGCAGTCCTGGGGGCATGTCTCCACTGCCCACTCATTCATTCACTCACTCACTGGCTCATTTAGCCTTGCTGGAGGCTGTGTCTGGCCCTGGAGATGGCAGTGGTTCAAGCTTGGCCCTGACCTTCAGGGTCTCCAGGCCTTCGCTTCACTCCTGCCCTAAGCAGGGCAGCCCATTCCAAGGGTGTAATTGGGCTGAGACGGCCTGGGAGAGAGAAAAGGGCTTTGGACTGGCTCATCTACCCCTCTGAGCCTCAGCGTGCCCCTCTGTAGAATGGACACAGGGGAGCCAGCTCTCTGGCCAGGCCAGCGTTCCTGCTTTCTCTGTCTGGAGGACACTCCTGCCCACACTTTGCTCTCAGGCCAAGCTTTGGCAACAAGGTCTCCCACCCTGTTTCCCCACAGGGCTCCCCGGGCTGCCCACTCAGCTGCTGTCCAGTGGCCAGCGCTCCCAGGGGGTCCTGTGGCCGTGGTGACAGAGACTCTCTCCTTGCGGCCTTGGACGTCCTTCCTGACCTGTCTCATCTCCTACGGCCAACCTCTGCCCCATTCACACGCAAAGCCCCTGGCCTGCCAGCAAACCTCTCCTCCCCAGACCTACCCATCCCCTCCACCTCCCGTCCAGCCTTCGCTCCAGCTGTGTCTCCAGCTAGGGAGATCCTTTCTCCTCCCATCCCTCACCTGCAACCCTCTCCCCCGTGACGCCCACCTTCCCCCAGCAAGCTTGCCCAGGCTCCAGCCCTCCCTCACTTTCCATCCCGGCTCTCCGCCCTCATGGGCAGAGAGGTCTCATTGCTGTGACCCTACCCCCCAGCAGGCTGGGGGCCCTTGGAAGTGAGCAGGCCCCCACCATGCCTGTCCCTGGCTCTGGTCCACGGTTACCCACAACCTCACAACACCCCTTCCCTAGTTAGGTCGGTGCTAATTCTGCTTTATCGATGGAGAACCGAGGCACAGAGAAAAAGGGTTCTGTCCCAGGTCATTTGCCTGTGAGAGGCAGAACCGGGGTTTGAACTCAAACCTCTGGGGTCTTCCCTCCACCCAGCTCTATTCCCACTCCCACGAGGGGAAACTGAGGCCCTGGGGCCTAGTCCAAGGCCTCACAGAGATGAATGGGAAGAGAACAACTACATGGGTCCAGGGAGGAGATGACAGCGGCTGTCTTCATCAAGCACAGAATGGTGACGACTAGGCTAAAATGCAGCAGGCGGGATCTGGGTTAGACACCTGGGTGAACTTTCTGACTCCTAGAGCTGGGAGGTGGGGCGGGGTCAGGAGGGCGCAGTCACCAGCCTGGTGAAGGGAAGAGGGGCCTGGGGCAAGCAGGGCTGTGGTCTAGCGAGCCCGAGGGGCCCAGGAGGGGCGGGAGAGGTGAGTGAGGACTAGAGCTCCTGGCGCTCAGGCAGACAGGCAGGCTGAGGGCCCTTGAGCGGAGCACGTCCCCTGGGAGGCACGGCGCTGGGCCAGGGGCCCCGGGAGCCGGGAGGCTCAGCTGATCGTCACCTTGGACCTCGCCTGTGGCTACCCCCGCCCTTCCCCTCTATGGTCTGAGCTTGCGCCCACCTCCCTTCTCTGTGACGCCCCCGCCTCCTCATCAGGTCCTTGCTCTTGTAGGACCTGGGGACTCAGCTGCCTGGCCCAAGCATCCAGGAGTCTTGGGAATCTTGTAGGTCTGAGGACACGGGGGCCGCAGGGAGGCCTGGCACCCCCAGGAGTGCCCAGCAGAGGCCTGGGTGGTAGCAAATGGTCTGCCAAATGCATTGGCAAGGGGGTTCAGGGCCCACCCACAGCCTGCCCTGGGCAGGCACTGCTCCTAGGGTGCCAGGGGTGAGCAGCGCCCAGGCAGAAGTGACTGGCCGGTCCCCTCTGGCTGGCCTGTCCCCTTGAGGTCTGGTGGCACGCTGCCCTGAGCTCAGCTGGGATCCTGCAGCCTCCTGGGATGCCGAGGAACAGCAAGCCCTCCAGCCTTGCCGGGAAGCAGCCCAGACGCGGGCCCTGGGTCAGGAGTCCTCTTACTCCACCTGCAGGCAGAGGCCGGCGCGGGCTGGACGCGCTCCAGGTGCTGGACACAGGTGGCCTCGCGCGGCCCCCGTGGGTGGCCGGCCCACCCACCCTCAGGCCCCAGGGTGGTCTCTAGGACTCCAGTTCGCCCAGACTAGCCCAGCGTGGGGTCTCGCTGGTAAGGCCAGGCAGGACCCCCAAGGAGTCCTCTCCGGGGGTCTGCAGCTCTGGAAGCCCCCTGTCTGAGCTGCGGGGGCTGGGCCATAACGGGGGCCTTTCTGCTTATTCACCGTGTACCAGGTGCCCAGGCCCGCAGTGGGCTGGGAGGCTTTGACCAAGTCCGTCCCCTTGCTCCTGGTTCAGACGGTCACTGCTGGCTCCCGAGTCCCCCTTTTCCTCTGAGCAGGACAGGACCGCGCACCCACTCTTCCCCGCATTCCTTTGTCTCCTCATCCATCACTGCTCATCTCCTCGGGGCCCAGGGCTTGGCCGGGCCTGGCAGGGCCCAAAGCAGAGGCTGAAATCAGGTCCTTTAATAGCTTCAAGCCAGGACGGTGGGCAGAATGATGAACAGCAAGTCCCTTCATCCCTCCTCCCTGCCCCCAGCCCTGAGGCTGCAGTGGAGACAGGAGGGGTAGGAGCCAGAGGGGTGGGGAACCGACCCTGGGGGGCATGTGGCTGTTGGCAAAGCTCCCTGGAGGAGCCGGTGTAGAAGAGAAGGGAGGAAAGAGAGGGTTGGGAGTGAGACAGGAGGGAAAGAGACGCTTCGGGGTCAGGAACAGAGGCGAGCGAGGGTCTCGGGTGGAACCTGGGGCTGGCTGGCTGGAGGGACGCAGAGCTTGGAGTGTGCGGAGGCTGGGCAGTGGGGGGAGTAGAGCTTGGACAGCTGCCCCACCGCTGACCAGGTTCCAGAAGGTTCTGGGAGGACAGGGGGCAGCCTGGCCCTTGAGTCTCACGGTTTCCAGCTTTTTTCAGAACTCTCACTCCCCACTTCTCCTTTCCTCAGGGCCATCACAGATCCCAGATCCCGGATCCCGGATCTGGGCCTTCTGGGCAAAGCCAGCTGGCTTCCCTGACACCTGAACTGCAATCTACAGCCCTCTCTTCCATGGGAAAGTCTCTCAATGAGACTTCCCCAGTGGTCCAGTGGCTAAGATGCTGCGCTTGCAATGTAGGCGGTGTGCGTTTGATTCCTGCTGGGGAACGAAGGCCCCACATGCCCAACCCACTGCAAGAAAGAGGGCTCTCAAACAAGAGCCACCAGGCTGGGAGGGGCGTGGGCAGGAGGGCTGGGCGCTGAGCCCCTCCGGAAGCAGCTGCCCCGCCCCCTTGGCCCTCCTCCCCTGAGCCCAGGCTGTCCATCGCCCTGTTGGCCAGTGGTTCCCTGCATCCTCCTCAGACCCAGGATGGGCCTGGCCACCCCCACTCCCCACACCTCCTGCTCTGAGCTGCTGAGGCCGATGCCAGGGCTTTGAGCTTCTGCTCATCAACCCGTCCGAAGAGGCGGCCGGCTGCCGGCCGAGTAAGCGGGGCTGGCCTTGCAGACAGGGCCTGACCCGGACGCCCGCTTCCCCTCCTGTGTTCCCAGGGAAGGAGCATCGATTAAATCTCAACGGCAAACAGGCAAGGGGAGGGAGTGGACACAGCTGAGTCACCGGGGCTGTCTCCCCGGGAGCTGGGGTGTGCCCACTGCCGGGAGGGGCAGTCTCCCATCCCTGCTCCCGTGGAAAGGGCCTGCCAGCACCGCTCACCAAGGGCACAGAGGGGCAGCCCTAGGAGGTCCGGTGCAGGGTGGGCCTCAGGCCACATTAGAAGGACTTGCTCACTGCCTGAGCTGCTGGAAGAAGGGAGCTCCCCGTCACTAGAGGAATTCAAGCATGGTTTGACCTCCACACAATGGCAAGGGAGAGGTGCAGGCCCCACAGGCTTCCGATTTCATGATTCTCAGACGCAGAGAGCCTGTGCTTTCTGTCTAGTGTTCCAGGGGTCTCTGTTCTGTGGCCCAGGGGGAGGTCATGGTCCTGGGCCAGGGCACAGGTGGGGAGGGGATGGGTGGTGTTGGGTTCTGGGAGGTCTGCCGTGCCCTGGAGGCCCCTCTGGAGGCGAGAAGCCCTCGTCTCACTGGTTTGCTCTGCAAATTTTACTGTGCCCGTCTCGAGTGTCAGACACCGGGGAGGCAGTGAGAGTCCTGCCCTCAGGGAGCTGACCATTTGGAGGGGCCTAAAGGCAACAAGCCGTCTATTAGAAATGTAAGGAACAGCATAAACCATGAAGGGTCCAGCGTGCGAGAAGGAAGACAGGGCTGAGGAGCAGCCAAGGCAGGTGACGTAAGACGGGCGGGCGGTCAGAGTGGACCACGCGAGATGGACGAGCTGCCGCTTGACGGAGGCCAGGGCAGAAGGTGGAGAGGGTGCCCCAGGCAGCGGGACCCACAAGGCCAGAGGCCGGGAGGACAGGGGACGGCTGGTGGGCTGGGGAGCTGAGTGCCAGCAGCCCCTCCGGTGCAGGACAGGGGGGCCTCCGCAGGGTGCTCGGGGTCGGGGAGGGGCCAGGACGCAGGCCTGCTCCCCGTCCAGGGCCTCCCTCACCCCTGTGGCCTGTGGACGGAGCGTGGCTGGCTGGGCCCGGGAGCTGGTTGCCAGCAGGGGCTCTGGGACTGACCCTTTCCTGTCCTTATGTCTTTGGTCCACTGTGCCTCAGTTTCCCCACCATAAGACAGGACGGACTGCCTGTCTAGGGCCTGTGAGGAGCGTCCAGCGAGATGGCCTGTGCGGAGCACCCAGAACTCGCCAGCCCTCCGCCCCCCTCCTCCCCTTCCTCACCATCCGTCCAACCGAGGGGCAGAGGGAAGAAGTGTCCCCCAGGCTGGCAGCCAAGCAAGGATACGGGGAAGCCCCTCTGCCACCCACCCTGCTTGGACCCCGCTTCGCTGGACAGGCTCATGGGCAGTGGGGGGGCTGTAGGAGTGGGCAGCCTGTCCCTGCTCGCCCCCCGACCCCGAGGGAAAGCAGGACTGTCCCCCTGGGGAATTCCCCCTGCGGACAGACGCCCGGCAGCCCCGGCCAGCCCGGGCCAGAGTGGGCACAGCACTTTACAGTTTGCATGGAAAGGCCTCAAGAGCCCCGCCCTGGCGTGCCCACCACACTTTACAGTTTAAAGCTTTCCCTGATGACCACTGTCTGGCTCAGCCCCAGGGCCCGGGAGCCCCAGGTCCCGACCTCTCCTTCTCCTTCCGGCCCCCCAGCCAGTGCCCTTGCCCCTCTCTGGTTCCTTCTTGGGGGAGTCTCCTCACCCATTGCTGGCCCCTGTGTGGAGCGGGGGCTCAGGGACCCTGGCGTCCCCCCACACCCATCCCCTACGGGGGTTCTCGCGGCACAGGGCTGTCCGTGGTTCTGAATTACTGTCTCCCGGGCCAGGGTGACCGTAGACCTCCTCCAGCCCCTGGCTCCTGCAGGTGGTCCCAGCACGTCCCCCAAACTGCCCTCCCACTCTGGGGACTCCCTGGGGCCACCTGCCCTGGACCCCACCCCATCGTCTGGCCAACCCGCCTCCCTGAGTCCCCCCAAGTTCACGCCCCCACTGTGCCCTGGACAGCAGCGCGGCCGTGGCGTGAACAGACCCCCGGGCGGAACCTCCCCACACTGTTCAGACCCTCCGAACCTGCCGATCACCTGTCCTTCCTCCCTCCTCCCCCTGGCCCACCCCCCTCCCTCACCCCTTTCCTGAGGCCCCTGCCCCCTCCGACTGATACCGCCCCTCCCCTGGCGGCCCCCAGTCACCCCTCGGCTGGGACACGGCTTCCGCCCAGACGGCCTGTTTGTGCCACTTCCACGCCCCCGAGCGGAGTGTGAGTGTTGCCTCTTTCCTTGTTAGTGCATATGGGGGGCTGGTATCGCTATTACCCTCGGGTGAAGGGGGCCCGGGACAGCGTCCAAGCCCCTCTGGGGACCCCCACCCCGATGCGTCCCCTGGCCCGGCCAGCCCGGCGCTGAAGCGCCCGCCGCGCCGCCGTAATGGGCACCTTAATCCCGTAATCGTTTTCTGATACCTTCACGCTCCTGTCACCGGCAGTTAAGTCAGAACTTGGCAGGGGCCCCGGAGCGCCAGGCCAGGCCCGGCCCAGCGGCAGGCGGGGCAGGAACCCCCGCCGGGGTGGGAGAGGCGCCTATTTTTAGCCTGGAGAAGAAAACTAAACCCCAACACACACAACATGCAGCACAAATATTTGTTTTTATTCTTAAAAGGGCTTGGGCGGCGGGTCTGGGGCCTGCAGCACACGCCTGGCTGAGCCACGCTGGCTTGGGGAAGGCGCGCCTGTCCCCGCACGCCCCGCGGCCCCCACCCCGCACTCCAGAGCCTCCCTGGTCCGCACCCACCAGCACCGTCCCCCAGGAGCCGGAACCAGGGAGCCTGCCCGGACACCATGCCCCTCTCCACTGCAGCCCTGGAAACCCGGCCTCCTGGGGTGTCTCCCCCGACCTGCCCCTGGACAGTCCCTCCATCAGCCGGGGGGCTGCACTGTGCTGGGCTTAGTCGCTCAGTCGTGTCCGACCCTTTGCGACCCGTGGACCGTAACCCAGCAGGCTCCTCTGTCCGTGGGATTCTCCAGGCCAGAATACTGGAGCGGGTTGCCATGCCCTCCTCCAGGGGATCTTCCCAACCCAGGGATCGAACCCAGGTCTCCCGTGTTGAAGGCGGATTGGTTTCGGTCCAAGCTACCAGAAGACCTTTTTAAATGAGAAAGAAAGTGAAAGTCGCTCAGTCGTGTCCAACTTTTTGAGACCCCATGGACTACAGCCTGCCCGGCTCTGTTCTTGGGGATCTTCTCAACCCAGGGATGGAACCCAGGTCTTTGCATTGCAGGGGGATTCTTTACTGTGTCAGACATGCCCTATTTGGGGGTGCCAGTCTGACTGCTCCTGTCGGCTCCTGCACTGTGTCCTGGGCATGAGGAAGACACCCCACAGTGCTCACATCCGGGGCAAAGGGTGCTGGACCATCTTCACTGCCTTGAAGACGCTGCCCAGGCTCCCCTGGGTGCTGGGGGAAGGCGGGGAGTGTGCTCTCTCCTGCAGCTGCTCTGACAACCCGCATGTCGGGCGGCTTTACCGCTGAGGCAGAAGTCTGGAGTCGAGGTGTGGGCAGGACTGTCCCCCCGGGAGGTTCTGTCCCAGCTCCGGGTGGCTGCCAGCATCCGTGTCTTGTGCTCGCATCACGCCTGCCCTCAAGGCCAGCCTCTCCCCACCTCTCTTGGCCCCGTCTCCCAGGCCTGCTCCTCCGCATGTGTCAGAGCCCCTCCGCCCCCTCCTGGGACTCCTGTGATCGTGTTCAGGGCCCACAGATAATCCGGGATAAGCTCCCATCTCAGGACTCTCGCCTCAACCACACGCACCACACAAGGGAAGATGTGCAAGCTCGGCGTTTGGATCTGGCCGTCTCGGAAGCCACTGTTCAGCCCAGGACCGGCAGCCTGGGGACTCCCCAGGAGGGACACCCCAAAGCCCCCGAGAGGCAGCGCCTTCTGAGAAGAGGGCAAAACTGGGGGTCCACAAGGCAGAGGGCAGCCCTTGTCTCCAGAACTGGGGTTTGGGGAGAGATGCAGAACTCCTGGTGCACCCAGCCCGCCAGGTGTGACTGCTGGCTGGGTGGGGAGGGCCGCCCTGGGGTACAGCGGGCCGTGTGCCAGTGAGGAAGCATTGCCCGAGGCTGGTCGGTGTCACCCCGCCTCCGAGGGCCCTTCCTCGTGAAGGCCGGCAGCACCTTGCGGGTGAGGAGTGAACCAGCCGTACACGGTGGCTCTCAATACTCTGCAGACTCTGCTCCGTCCCCGCCCAGGACTATGTGATTCATCTCCAACTTGGCCAGGGTCTGCCCAGGTCCCCTCGGATACCTCCTGTCCCCCCGCCTGCCTCCAGAGTCTCCTAAAAACCATGTGGCCGTTCCCCTGCTTTGAGTCTCAGGCTGGCGGTCACCAGCTCAGAAACAGTCTCTCGGGCTCCAAACTGCAGAGGCCACATCACTGCCTGCCCCGTCCCCGGAGCTGGTCTCATGGAGCTGGTCTCCAGACTTTCGGCTGGTGCCACCAGTAGGCACGACCATCGCTGGCTTGTCACTGCCGAGGCCTGGCAACAGGGCCCAGGGCGCAGCAGGAATGCAGCAGTGTTTTGTTGACCCAATCGATGGATGGATACTTTCCAGACATTGGTTCATGAGAAAATGCCTTAAGTACCAGAAAACAACAGTACGGAAGGGCAAAGCCTGAGAGGTGAGTGATGCTAACAGAGCAGCCTGCAGACGGCTCTGGTGACCCCAGGAGCGCAGCGTGTCCCTCCCCACCCCCAGCCCGCCCTGGGCTGAGGTCCTGGCTGGGTTCCGGTTTCTAGGAGATTAGAACTCCAGTGAGTGCATTTATTGGGCGCCCACACGGTGGCTCAGTCAGTGAAGAATCCGCCTGCAATGCAGTAGATGCAAAAGATGCGGGTTCAGTCCCTGGGTCGGGAAGATCCCCTGGAGGGGGAAATGGCAACCTGCTCCAGTATTCTTTCCTGAAGAAACCCCTGGACAGAGGGGCCTGGTGGGCTGCGGTCCACGGGGTCAGGATGTACCGACCCCACCACCAGCTCCAGGGAATGCCAGGATGCCAAGACCACTCGGTGAGGAGAGTGCCCTCTCCAGGCACCCTCCCGGGCTGGGGGACCCTGACGAGGCCCCGAGCCCATCCTCAGAGCCCAGGAGATCTTTCTGGGGAAGAACTCAAGGCCGGACATCGTTCCCTCGTGTCTCGGAGCCAAGCACGCCGTCGGGCTCAGCGATGACTTGTGAAGCAAATCAAAGGGAAGACTGAGACGAGACCCGGCTGTCCTGGCACCCACAGCCGGGCAGAACTCTGGAGCGCTCTGCGTGGTTTAGACCCCAAGCCCTCTCCCCGTCACGGCCCGCGTGCGTGCAGCGGGGAAGGGCTCGGGGCCCACAGCACTGGTGTGGCCGGCTTGTAGGGGGCGGCCACAGGACCAGCTGGCCTTTCCTGCTCAGACCTTATTTTCAGACGGGGGCAGCACGGGGCAGACGTGGGGGTGTCGGGCTCCAGGGCAGGGGCCCCAGGCCCTCTGGCCCTCCTCTGCAGGGCAGCTCCTCTGTGACCGCCTCTGCAGGCTGGGGTTCCACAAACGCTGAGTTTGCCTGAAGGGCTCTGCTGCTAAAAATGTTTGACAACCATGAAGGGACATGAGGCTCGCAGAGGGATGCTATCTGCCTCGGGCCAGACAGGTTTCACTGGTCCCCCACACGTCTGCCAACGCAGGGATACCCCCAAACCGAGGCTCCCTGAATCTAGGCGCTCAGCTTCTGCAGAACCTCGAGGGTGGCCTGTGACAGAGCAGTCCAGAGCTGGTCCCATCGCCACCCCCCAGCCCCGACTCAGCCGGGGCCCCTGAGAGGAAGCCAAAGGCGAAGGTCTGTGCTCAAATGTTCCCAAGTGAAACTGTCACATGAAAGACGAGTTCCAGAACCGCTCGGAGCGCTTTCAGCCATGCTAATTGGCCACGGAGGTCGTGGGTCAGGGCAGGCCACACAAGGACACCTTGTTACCAGGTGCAGGCTGGCTTACCTGGGGTGGCGGCGGGAGACCCACCTGCCCTTTCCCAGGAGGTCTGACTGTGGCTGTCACTGCTGGTGTCACCGTGCAGGGAGGGGACGTCCAGGCACAGCCGGGCGAGTGGGCGGAGTCCCCTGCGCCCCGTGCTCAGGCAGATGGAGGCCTTCAGTGTTGCCTGATCTCACGAGGCAAGGGCACAGCCCGCCAGCCCACCCCGCCACAACCCCATGCCTCCGGGCTGGAGGCGAGAAAGGCTGGGTTCCCCAGGAGGAGCTGCCCAGCAAGGGGCCCAGAGAGCAGCGCCTGGTGGGAGGCAGGGCCGAGGGAACCACTCGCAGCTTCCCAACGCCACGTTCAGCTTTCCAGATCGGGCTGGGAGGCCGGGGAGGGGATTCTAGAGCCCAGGCCAAGGGCAGGGAAGGCCAGGTGAGCATCTCAGTGCCCACGGGGAGCCAGCGGAGCTCTGGGTCCAGAGTGCGCCGGGCTGGAGTGCCCGTCTGGACCACCCACTCTGCGGCCCCCACCCCCTCCCCCAGGAAGCACACCAGCCCTGGCACAGCCACCGACAGGAAGCGTCCTCCTCCGCGGCCCACACCCAGCACCCGCCCAGGCCTCCCTAAGGTGGCAAGTGGAAGGATGGACAGTCGGATGGGTGAACAGAAGGCTGCGTGAGTGAACGAGAAAAGGAGAGAGTGAGGACCTGGTGATCAGGAACGAACGCATGAGCGGACAGCCTCCCCAAAGGACAGCCACCGGAGCGGGGGCAGAGCAGCCCCATGCCCCCCCAGGGCCACACGGGGTCCAGTCTGGGGTCAGCCCGGATCCCCGTCCCCAGGCCCTCCACGGCCGCTAAGTCTTTGAAGCCCCAGTGGTTCCCCGGGGTCCCGCAGGTTGTCAACACAGCCTCTGTGGCCCGTCCTCAAACCCTCAGTCCCTCAGGGCCCCCTTCCTTGGTACCAGCCCCTGGCCCCCTGGTTCTTGCCTCCCCCAAGGTGACTTTCCAGTCCTCTCTGCTGGCAAAGTCCTGCGCACGCTTCAAAAGCGGTTCACGAGTCCCCTCCTCCGGGAAGCCCCAGGTGCTTCGCAGACAAGGGCCGGAGCAGGGACTCCACGGCCCACTGCCGACCCCTCCCAGAGGCTGAGAGGGGCTATGCTGTCTGCCTGTCGGCACCCAGGGGCTCACCCCGCGGCGGGCCTGCCGCAGAGTCGGGGAGAGAGACTCCGCGTGTTGGGCACAGAGGGGCGGGCGGGGTGAGAGGCTTGCACAGCCCCGTCCGTGTCCTGCCGGCTGGGGGCTGCTGTCCAGATGAGGTCTGGTCTCCGCAGCCTGGATCCATTCTCCCTGAACAGTGAACTTTCTCTGACCCATCAGGCTGCCCAGTAGGACTGGGGAGGGGGTGTGGGGGCACCCCTTGGGACTGGAGGGGCCCAGGAAGTGGCCCTGTGGTCCCGGGTCTCTGGGAAAGCCCCCCGGATCCCCTCTGTGGCACCATCACAGCCACGACCCCACTCCTGTGAGCTGACGGGGCTCCTGCCTCTCCCGGGGATGCCTCAGAGCTCGGAGGGGCCCAGCGGGCTGTGGTCAAACAGGCCAGAAGAGCCCGCGCGGGTGGGCCCCTCGAGGGCCTCCGATCCTCGTCCATGATAATCCCAGGCCCTGGGAAGACGCCCCAGGACTCTGCTCAGCCCCAGAGGGTGACCCCCGGGGTTTCCACTGGTTGCCCCACCCTTGGGGTAATTGAGAAAGCGGCTTCCTTTTAATTAAAGCTCCGCAAAGGGCCCGGGCTCCCCAGGAAAGGAAAAGTGGAGACGCGGAATAATTAGCCAGACAAAAGGCAAATCCTCTTAGCGTCTCCCTGGGTGATCGCAGGTTAATTGGCTGATGCTCCCGCCGCCCGCCCAGGCCAGATACCGGGCTTTCCCCAGCCTCCCGCTGCTCCGTGACCCCAAGGCCACACCTGCCCCGCTGTCCGGCGTGGGAACCCAGCGGGGACTCCCGTTGCCCTCTGATCCTCCCTGCCCCGCTGGGCCCTCTGCTCAGCCTCCGCCCCGCCCTCGTCGCCCCGTGGAGCCCGGGTGAGTCCGGGGGAGCCGTGGCTGGTCTCCCCGGAGCTCCTGCCGCCCTGGGCCAGCGTCCATACTCTGCCCCAAAGGCACGCTTTCCCTCGGCCCGGTCCAGCCACGCACAGCACCTGAAGATTTGACCAGGGTTAACCCCTCTGCCTGGCTGGCCCCGCTTCCCAGTGGACACCCTCCACCCCCGCTGCCTCAATCCTGGGATAACGCCTCCTGCGGGGGCGAGGTTGGCCCAACCTCTCTCGAGACCATCCTTGGGCAGGGAGCCGCCATGGGCCCCTCACAGCAGGTAGCCTCGTTAGCTATTCACCCCGACCTCCAACTGGTCCCAGTCCAGATCCGTCCCCAGGCAGGATTGGGGTCCCCCAAAGACTCAGGGCCCAGAACGCCGTACGCCCTTGAGGACGGCCCAGTGCCTGCAAAGGTCACTGCAGGTTGGAGTACAGAGGGTGCTGCCCCAGAGAAAGGTTATCAGAGGATGAGAAGGAAGGACGGAGAAAGGGAAGAAGGCAGGAAGGAGGGGGCGCAGGCCCTGGGGACCAGACTGCGGCGCCTCTAGGGTCATCAGACCCCCCAACTGGGCAAGACATCCCGGGAGGCCCATTCCACTTCCACCTTTGTGAACGATCTTTCTGAAACGTCGGCTGTCCTGATCCGCTCCGTGAGGCCTTCTGCGGGCTGTGGCCCCCGGTCGGATGCCGGAGCCACAGGCACTGCGGTCACTGCCCACAATCGTGGACGGAACAGGAGCACTGGCCCACCCCTGGGTCAGGCGGTGAAGCCACGGAGGCCCGGGGCGGTCAGCAGCTGAGGCTCGGAAGAGCTGGGTGCAGCAGGAGGGGCAGAGCACGGGGCCCCGACGGGGCGGCCTGGCCTGAGGTCTGCGCGGGGCAGCCCCGGGCCTGCCCCCTCCCCAGTGGCTGGCCGGTGACTCAGCCCCACGGCTTGGTCTGAGGCCACAGGCCCGGCGGTGTTTCCAGTTGTGGAGAGGGGCGGACAGCTGTTTATTTTCCTTGCTATTCAGGGGGGCGGCGGGGGCGGCGGCGGAGGGAGCTGACCCCGCTGGTTCTCACACTGGCGCGGACTCCCCAGGAGCCCCTGAAGGGAAGGCGGCCCCGGGGACAAGCCGCCAGGGCTTGTGGGGCCGGGGCCTCCCCGCCGCACTCTGGGGGCAGCCGGCCAAAGCCAACTCCACAGGCCAGTTCCTGGAGCGGGGTGTTGGGG
Source organism: Cervus elaphus (assembly GCF_910594005.1). Taxonomy (NCBI): domain Eukaryota; kingdom Metazoa; phylum Chordata; class Mammalia; order Artiodactyla; family Cervidae; genus Cervus; species Cervus elaphus. Next base: position 3,986,864 of record NC_057836.1, read on the forward strand.
TTTCCGAGGTCGGGAAGGAACTGGCAAGGCCCGATCCATGATGTCACCGGCCCAGCCCCAGCCCTGGCCCCGGCCCCGGCCAGGCCCCCGCCTCCTGGGGATGAGGGGCACACTGGGGTCTGTGCAGAGCCACCGTGCTGGGGTGTCCGGGGTTGAGGGGGGACTCAGGGGCCTGTCCCAGGGTGGCCTTGCCCATCCCTGCCCCTGGACACCCAGGACATCAACTTGGGGGCCCCCTGGGAGGTGGGGACCGAGTCCCCAGTCCCTGGGCTGGGCCTCAGGGGCATCGAGTGGGAGTTTCCCGAACCAGGAGATCATCCTTCCAGGATGCAGTGATTCACCCATCCCGGCAGGCTCAGCGCTGGAGCCCCAGGGCGACAAAGACCCCCGCCCAGTCTGGGGCCCAAGGTGTGGGGTTAGGGGGCCAGGCGATCTGTAGCCTAGATGTCCCCTTCGCAAGCCTCCCGCACCCCCCCAAATCGAGGACCCCTCCCGGTAGGCAGAGGATGGACAAGAGGAACCACCTTCCTTCTTTTCTGGGACTTCCAGTTTTCTGCCGCAAACACTATTTTTTCTGGAACTTTTTAATGAAGTATAACCCACAGGAAAGTGGACGCAGAAGTGTACAGCTCGACGAATTTTCACAAACCAAACCATGCACGTAAGCGTCCGCAGACCAGGAACGAGAGGCCGGTTCCCAGAGGCCCCGGAGCCCCTCCTGGCTGCGGTCCCCTCCCTGGGGCCGCGCCCCTCACTTCCCGCCCGCTCTATCCCCGCAGGGAGGGTCACACGGCCTGTCCCTTCGGCTGTCCAGATGCTGTGTTCAGCTCTGTGTCTGTCAGGGAAGATGACTGTGTGAGGTGAGGGACATGTGAGATACCTGGATCGAGGTAATCACCACCCCACGCGTGCTTCATCAGATCTTCACATGGTGCATCTCAAATAATACACTTCTTGGGTCGGCGGTACCTCAGAAAAGCTGAAAATGAAAGTGTACATCAACAAATAAAAACGGTGTTTGCAAGATATTGTGTGTGGTTGTAACTCACGTAATGCCCCTTGCCCCCCACCCCACCCTTTTGTTGTTTTTTCAGCTGTTCTGCATGGGGGATCTTCCCCAACCAGGGATCAAATCCATGCCCCTGAATTGGGAGCACAGAGTCTTAACCTCTGGGCCATCAGGGAAGTCCAACGCTCCATATTTCTTAAACAGACTTTTTAGAAGAGCAATTTTGGTTTACCAAAAGAATTGAGGAAAAACATGAAGTTCCCTTATACCTCACTCCCCACACCCTTGGAGTTTCCCCTGTTATTAGTATCTACAGTTAGAGAGGTACGCTGTCACAGCTGATGAGCTGATGCCAATGCACGTTTGTTAATAAAGTCCGTGGTGGTGGGGCTCACTCAGTGTTACACGTTCTAGGTGCTTGTGCTTGGCTGTGCTGAGTCGCTCAGTCGTGTCCCACTCTTTGCAGCCCTACGGACAGTAGCCCACCAGGCTCCTCTGTCCATGGGATTCTCCAAGCAAGAACACTGGAGTGGGCTGCCATCTCCTTCTCCAGGGAAACTTCTCGACCCAAGGATCGAATCGGCTTCTCTTGTGTCTCCTGTATTGGCAAGTGGCTTCTTTACCATGAGCATCACCTGGGAAGCCCAGATACATTCGACAAGTTTGAACAAATGTGTAAGAACAAACATCCACCATTGCAGGATCATACAGGGTGCTTTCACTGCCCTTAAAAGTCCTCTGTGCCCCACCTATTCTTATCTCGTCCCATCCCCTCCCTAACTCCTGGCAACCACTGGTCTTTTTACTGTCTCCATAGTTTTTCCAGAATGTCATAGAGTTCAAATCATACAATATGCAGCCTTTTCAGTGACAGACTGTATTTTGGGGGCTCTAAAATCACTGTGGATGATGACTGCAGCCATGAAATTAAAAGATGATTGCTTCTTAGGAAAAAGCTATGACCAACCTAGCCAGCATGTTAAAAAGCTGACATCACTTTGCCGACAAAGGTCCATGTAGTCAAAGCTATGGTTTTTCCAGTAGTCATGTATGGATGTGAAAGTTGGATCATAAGGAAGGTTGAGCACTGAAGAATTGATGCTTTTGAACTGCGGTGCTGGAGAAGACTCTTGAGAGTCCCTTGGACTGCAAGGAGATCCAGCCAGTCCATCCTGAAGGAGATCAGTCCTGGGTGTTCATTGGAAGGACTGATGCTGAAGCTGAAGCTCTAACACTTTGGCCACCTGATGCGAAGAGACTCATTGAAAAAGACCCTGATGCTGGGAAAGATTGAAGGTGGGAGGAGAAGGGGACGACAGAGGATGAGATGGTTGGATGGCATCACCAACTCAATGGACATGAGTTTGGGCAAACTCTGGGAGTTGGTGAAGGACAGGGAGGCCTGGCGTGCTGCAGTCCATGGGGTCGCAGAGAGTCAGACACAACTGAACAACAGTAAGCCTTTCAGACTGGCTTCTTTCACTCACTGACATGCACTCAGGGTTCCTTCCTGCATGTCTTTCTATGACTTGATAGAGCATCTCTTTTTAGCACTGAAAGCTATTCTGTTGTCTGGATGGACCACAGTTTGTGTATCCATTCGCATGCCAAGGGACATCATGTTTGCTTTCAAGTTTGGGCAATTACGAATAAAGCTGCTAGAAACATCCAGGTGCAGGTTTTTCTGTGGACGTGCTTTCTACTTCTTTGGGTAGATACCAAGGAGAGTGAATGCTGGAACATATGGTAAAAGTAAGTCTAGCTTTATAAGAAACTGCTAAACCCTCTTCCAAAGTGGCTGCACAGATCTGCATTCCTGCCTGCAAGGCACAAGTGTTCTGGTTGTTCCACCTCCTTGCCAGCATTTGGAGCTGTCGGAGAGCTGGATTTTGGCCGTTCTAATAGGTGTGTATTGGTATCTCATTGTTGTTTTGATTCGCATGACAACGAGCATCTTTTCATATGCTTTATTTTCCGCAAGGTGGGTTATGAAGCAGTCATTTCATATGCTTATGTATCATCTTTGGCGGAGGTGTCTTTCCAGACTTTTGGTCCACTTTTTAAATTAGGTTGCATGCTTTCTTTTTGTTGAGTTTTAAGTGTTTGTTTGCTTGGGTTTTTTGTATTAAAGATACCTGTGCTTTATCAGGCTTTAAGAGATTACTCTTTTAACTATTTTTGGCTGTGCTGAGTCTTTGTTGCCGCATGGGTTTTCTCTAGTTGCAGTGTGCAGGCTTCTCTTCGCGGTGGCGTCTCTTATTGCAGACCACGGGCTTCAGGGTGAGCAGGTTTCAGTGGTTGCGACATGTGGGCTTGGTAGTTTGGAGTCCGGGCTTAATTGTCCCTCAGCATGTGGGATCTTCCCAGACCAGGAATCCAGTGCTTGTCCCCTGGTGTATTGGGAAGCCCCATCAGACATGTTTTGCAAATATTTTCTCCCAGGCTGTGGCTTGTCTTCTTCTCTTGACGTTGTCTCTCACAGAGCCACAGTGTTTCACTTTAATGAAGTCTGGCTGATCGATTATTTCCTTCATGGATCACACCATTGGTGCGATATCTGAAAAGCCATTGCCTTTATCAAGGTCATCTCGGTTTTCTCCTGTGCTATTTTCTAGGAGTCTTATTGTTGGTGTTGCTCAGTTGCTAAGTCGTGCCTGACTCTTTGCGACCCCATGGACTGCAGCACACAGGCCTCCCTGTCCTTCTCTGTCTCCCAGAGCTTGCTCAAACTCATGTCCATCGAGTCGGTGATGCCATCCAACCATCTCATCCTCTGTGGCCCCCTTGGCCTCCTGCCCCCAATCTTTCCCAGCATCAGGGTCTTCTCCAATGAGTCGGCTCTTCACATCAGGTGGCCAAAGTATTGGAGCTTCAGTTTCAGTATCAGCCTTTCTAATGAATATTCAGAGTTAATTTCCTTCTCCTTGCAGTCCAAGGGACTCTCAAAAGTCTTCTCCAGCAGGAATCGAACTCAGGTCTCCTGCACTGCAGGCAGATTCTTTACCGTCTGAGCCATCAGGGAAGCCCAGGAATCTTATGGTTTTACATTTTACTTTGAGGCCTATGATTTTGAATTAATTTTTGTGGAGGGGTGAGGTCTGTATCTAGACTCTATTTTTGCGTGTGACTGTCCAGCTATTCTAGCCTCATTTGTTGGAAAGATTTTCCTTTGTTCCAGTGTGTTGCCTTTGCTCCTTCATCAAAGGTCAGCTGCCTGCATTTGTGGGGGCCTATTTCTGGGCTGTCTGTTCTGTCCCACTGATCCATTTGTCTGTTCTTTCACCAGCACCGCATGTCTGGATTACTGTAGCTTTACAACTCTGTGTACTGTGCATCACCGTAGCTTTCTAGTGAGTCTCGTGTAACGCTCCAAAAAACCACCAGTACTATTTTTAAGAGGTGTCACAGTAGGAAGGACTCTGCCTGCAGCTGCCCTGCTCTTTGGGGTGTCTGCTCCCCTCGCCCCCTGGTTCCTGGCAGTACCCTCCAGGCCACAGTGGACCCTTGGGGGTCGGGGCAGGGGGGAGGGGACCCCTCCTCATCTCCCCATTGTCGGTCAGTTGGGTTTGTTTCTCAGGCTTGTGGTAAGTGTGTGTACACGGGGGGTTGGGGAGGGGGATTTCCTTGCTGCGGTTTAAACATTAACCATTTTGTCAGCCAGACGAGGCCTGGGGGTACCCGACGTGGGGTCCCTGTTCCTCCGGGGTGGACCTCTCCCACTGATGGCTTCCCACGGCCACTCTAGAGAGGACTCCCCATCAATGCTATTGCAGGCTCGGAGCGGGGAGGGGATGGGGTGAGGCGGGGACCCGAGTCCCTGCGGGACCTCGGCAGGTCTCTCTCTCTGAGCCTCTGTTTCCTCACCTGCCTCAGCCCTGCCCAGAGAGGGAGTGAGGTCTGGTCAGGCAATGGGCAGAAGGCCCTTTGCAAACTGTAAAGTGCCAGGCAGACCTGTGAATGCCAAGGTCAACAGGAGCGTGAGCATGGTGCAGGCAGCGCAAGGAGGCGGTGGAGAGGGGCCGGAGGGGAGCTCTGAGGCACCTCTGTCCCTAAGTCACAGGGGTCTCCCTGTCCCCCAAGGGACAAGCGGTGTGACGTGCCCGGCACACATGAGGTGCAGGAGTCACGGGGGGCCCCAGACCCGGGTCCCTGCCTCCCCGCGCCAGCTCACTCAGAGGCCGGCTGTCCACCTGGTGAGGATTGAGACAACCCGCTGGCCTGGCGCCTGGTTAAGGGGATTTTAAGAACTAAGACTGGAGCAGCAGGAGGGGTGTCAGCCAGGCCTGGGCGTGTAGACTGTTCTCTGGGCAGTGGGAGCCATGGAAGGTTCCAGGGCGGGGAGCACGTGGTGGTGGAGGGAAACCGCCGTGGGGGCCCTGGTGGGTGGCTGCAGCCCCTCTCAGGACGTCCGATCGCTTGACTAAAGGAGCACATTCAAGGCTCTGGAGGCGTCGCCGAGTCGAGGAAGCGAGGAGGCCCCGCTGGGTGTGGGCTCCCGGCGGGCTCCTCCCCAGGCCCAGGCTGTGCTCCCGGGGCCTCAGGGACCGTGGACAAGCCCTTGTCTCCCAGATCTGGAGATGAAGCCAGGCCTACCCAGGGCAGAGCCCCCTGGCCGCTATAGGGCACACAGCGCCCAGTAGGCCGCAGAATCATCTGTCAAGTCCGGCGGGCCCCCCAGGCTCCCAAGGAAGATGTTAGAAAATGGCCAAACCAGCCACGGGAGCGGGTTCACCTACCACCAGCTGCACGGGGCACAGGCCACGGAGGTCTGCCCAGACAGGGCCTCCGCTCCTCCCCTCCTGCCAGTCTCCTCGCCATGGCCCCCCAACCGCCAGCAGCCCTGCCTGCCCTCAGACTCCAGCTGGGTCCTCGCCCCCCTTCTCTGCCGGGCTGACTCTTTCTCCTTCTGAGCAGCTCCAGCTGCCTCCCTCCTCCAGGAAGCCCTCCCTGCTTCCTCACCAGGCAGGGCCCTGATGAGGGACACCCAGGGGCCGTGGGAGCCCTGCCGGAAGGTCAGGAGGGCTTCCTGTAGGAAGTGATAATGGAGCAGAGGTTTAAATCAAGAGGCAATAAGAAGGAGTTATTGAAGGAGGAGAGGCAGGTGGGCCTGACACTCGCCACTCACATCTCTATGGAAACAAGGAAGGTAGGAGAACAGTGGTCAAGAAAGTGAGTTCTGGGGGCTTCCCTGGTAGTCCAGTGGCTAAGACTCTGCATTCCCAGTGCAGGGGACCGGGTTCAACCTCTGGGCAGGCAGTTACATCCCACATGCCTCAACGAAATCTGGAGTGCAGCAAATAAGACCCCATGCAACCAAATGAATAAAGAAGAAAGTGGGTTCTGGGGATCCTGCTGTGACTGTGACCTCAGTCAGGCCACTCAACACCTCTGTGCTTTGCGAGAGGAGAGTGAGCCGCAGCTGGGTTGTGGGCCCTGAGTGGTCCTCAAGTGGATAGCGGGGGGCTCAGGGTGGGTGGGGAGGTATAGCGGGAAGGCGGCCCTGAGCGGTCCTCAAGTGGATAGCGGGGGGCTCAGGGTGGGTGGGGAGGTACAGCGGGAAGGCGGCTCTGAGCGGTCCTCACATCGCAGCCGCTCCCCAGGGCAGGGCATGGGGCTCCACGGTGGTGCTGGTCTGTTCTGGGGTGCCCCGGGGTCTGGGCACACCGGCCTCCTGGGGTGAGAGCTGGGACACGACCAGGGTTGCTGCCCCTGGGGAAGGAGGCCAGCGGAGCCCTGCCTGGAGGTGGTGGCCCCTTGGGGGTGTCCCAGCGCCTAAGCTGCTTGTCCGCAGCCTGACGTGGCGGCACGGTGGCCGTCCACCCACGGCTCTGGGCGGTGTTTCCTGCGCCTCCGTGACCACCGAGGCCTTTAACGGCCCAGCTGTCGTGCCTCGAGGGGTTCCGTGAAGCACAGTTTGGGAATCACCAGGCAATACCTGCTTTCATCACCGCTGCAGTGAGAGCAGTAGGAAGAGGCCGCCTGGCCTGCGGGGTGGCCTCTCGCCGTGGGGCCTCCCTGTTCAGCCGGAAGCTCTGCCCCTCCCTGCCTCAGTCTCCCCACTTGTACGGTGAGGTCCCCGAGCGTCCATGCTGTGGAGCGCCCCTGTCCTGGGGCCTTGGGCATGCGGTGCAGGAAGGGACAGGGTCCCGGTGAGGGTCGCTCATACGGTTCAGACCCTGCGGAGGAGCCCCAGTCCTGCCCACTGAGACCCTGGAGTCCCAGCTGCCCGGGGCCAGGCCCGGACAGGGAGGCGCAGGAGGGGCAGGAGAACCAGGCCCCGCTGCTCAGAGAGGCTGCCCAGCACAGGCAACTTGCCAATAGGCAGAAGGCCCCCGAGGGTCACTGTGGGCAGAAGAGTGCCCGAGGGCCAGCCGGGGCTCTCTCGGGAGGCACTCTGTGAGACACGGGGTCACTGGGCCCAGGCGTCGGGCCCGGTCAGCCCTTCCCTCCTCTGGGCCTCAGACTCTCATCCAGAAAGGAGAGCTGCAGAGGTTGGGATGGCCACGTGGTTCAGTGACAGGACTGCAAAGTGCCCAGGGTCCAGGCTGTGGCTGAGAAGGAAGAGGACTCTGTGCCCATTTCACAGATGGGGAGAGCCAGGGGGCGGGTCTGGGGCCAGAGCGGCCTGGGAGGCCCCTGGGAGTCCCAGGCTCCCCCACTGGAACAGGCACCTGCTCCCAACACCTGTCAGCTATGCGGTGGGGCTGAGGAGGCAGCCGTGAGCAAGACAGACCCCTGGGGAGGGGCCGCCCGGACCTGCCACTCCATCACGGCTACAGGGAAGGACCGAGGAGGCGGGGGCTCCGAGGAGCTGTGGTCAGGGGCCCGCAGGGCCGCTGAGGCAGGAGGGACGGGTGGCCGGCCGTTCCAGCGCAAGGGGCCCTGTGTGTGTGGGTAGTGAGCATCGCCTGCTGGTGCCAGGGAGAAAGCCCCCGGGGGAGGAAGGGTGGTGGCTGGGGGCAGGCGACGGCTGTGCGGGCAGGAGCGGTCGGCCCCAGATGCCGTACCTGGCAGAGGCAGAGGCAGCAGGATCTGCCGACGGATGCACTCAGGGCTAGAGAGAGAGGAGGCGGGGGTCCGAGGTTTCGGTCTGAGCTCTTGTGAAGCAGGAGGAAGGGGTGTTGTCAGAGTTGGGGAGTGGGGAGCCCAGGTGTAAGGGTCCTACGGAGGAGCCCACGAAGGGTGGGCTGATGGGTGGTCTTGCTCTGATGCACCGTGGGCGAGGGCGTGCCGGGGGTGGTTTCTGGGGCCTGGCGCTGTTGGCGCTTTCCTCTCCGGCAGCCTGATCACTGCACGCGTCCCAACACCGTGTCTCTGCTTCCTTGCACACACGGCGGCACTCACACTGTCTGCCGGGCATGGGGAGCCCTTGGTGCCTCGGGCTCAGCCCTGATTTTCGCAGATCAGAAGCGAAGCCAGGGCACTTCCCTGGTGGTCCAGGGCTAGGACGACTCTGTGCTCCCAATACAGGCAGCCGTGTTCGATCCCAGGTCAGGAAACAAGATCCCACAGATGCAGCGAAGATGGGAGATCGCATGTGCGACCTCTGAGAGCTGGCACAGCCAGATAAAAGAAGGAAAATAGAAAAGAAAGAAACAAACCCAAGGCCAGTGGGAGGGGGTGGCTTGCCCGGAGCCCTGCCTCAGTTAGCCGAGAGAAAAGCTCCCTGCTACCCTGCAGACCCTCGTCTCAGGTGGGAGGTCCTCACCCCTTTACTAGATGGGCAGCCAGAGCTGGGAGGGGTGGGAACACGCCCCAGGCCTCAGGGCAGCGCGGGGATTTGGCTGCGGGTGTCGGAGGCCAAAGCCGCTGTTTTTCCAGGGCTCACGCCTGCCTCTGGGGCCTGTGGGAATTTTCTCTCCCGAGAGTCCTGAAAGGCCCGAGGGGTGGGGGTGCTGCGCCCAGCTGATGGAGGCGAAAGGGCCACAGGCTCTTTGTGGTTGAATTATCCAAACACTGAATCGCTCTATCCGCCCGGGCGGCTGTGAACGGGCCGGCTTTGTCCAGCCTGAGAACAGCGGGGCGCGGGCCAGACAAAGGCGGGCGCTGACGCGGCCTTTTCCATGGTCCGGCAGAGAAAGGACGGCCCGGGGGACAAAGCCTGGTGGAGTCACGGCGGGGCGGCGGGGGGGCCCCGCTTTAGTCACGGTGGGGCTGGCAGGAGGGGCGAGGGCCCCCCCGCCCCGAACTTCCCACCAGCCAGCCCTCCCGGGAGTGTCAAGACCAGAGCGTCGTGGCCGGAGCCCACCCGCCCGCGGCCCTCTCGACCCCAAGGATATGAGGCCCACCCAGAGGAGGCCTGACTGACATCGAGACCCCCTCCAGGTCCCCACTGCCATCACCCCCCTACCGTGGGCCCCAGGGCCAGCCCGCCCATCGCGGACCGAGGAGGGCCGGTCTCACCATGCCCGTGTGGGCAAGGCCTCTGCAGCCCACAGCCGCAGTGCCCACCTTCCAGCTGCAGGCCTCAGGGGCCGAGTGGCAGCCCAGGGGATCTGAACCGGGGCCCCCTCGTCCTCAGCGGCCTGGTCTCTGGGCCCAGCTCTGCACGTCCAGGGCACATGCCAGACCTGTGGGGCTCGGGGTTGGGGGGGGGGCCTGAGCCGCAGGCAAGGGCAGGGTGGGGGTGTCTTCAAGAGGAGGAGACCCCGGTGGGGAGCAGGGGCAGAGCCAGCACCTGCTCGGACCCCCCAGCCTCGGTTCCCTGGGGTCTGTCTGAGGGTTCAAGGCCGCACCCTGAACCCCAGTAAGTAGGCAGCCACCTTGTCTGAGCCCAAGGCCCCGGGGCACAGTGGGCTTCAGGCTGATGGTAAGAAGCAGCTGGGGCAAGGACGGGGCACCCCCTTGGGCTCATGCTTCAAGGGATGTAGGAGCTGCAGGGGCAGAGGGAAGGGGCGGTTCTGGGAGGTGGGTCCTCCTGGGCACCACCCCCGCACAGCCCCGAGGTCGCAGAAAGGAGCGCACAGGCGTGGGTGGACAGGCTCAACCTGCATTTGAACGCTTTCTCTAGGTTGCCTCGAAAGGGAGCTGGGATGGGGGCCCAGCCCCACCCAGGGTGGGCAGTGGAAGCACTGTGGACCACCAAGGACGGCATTCAGTCCATGGGGGGCAGTGTGATGGTGGTGGTGGGCAGCCGGGATCCCTGGGTGAGCTGGAAGGAGGGTGGGGCCTGGGGCCCACAAGAGGACCGTCCTGCTCGGGGGGGCATCCAGACTCCAGAGCAGCAAGCCCTAGACACCAGGGCCTGACCCGCCAGGCCTGGCACAGGCTCCGCACGCCACGGCTACGCTGGTGGCACGCTGAACTGCCCGCAGGGTGTTACCATGTTTACTCCCAGGGAAACTGAAGCTCGGGGGGACTGGGCAGGCCGAGGACTCTGGGGGCCTCCCCTCGCTGTGTCCGGAGGCTGCCCTGACTAATCCCAACACGCAACTGACCTGAGACACCCTGTCTTCCCGCGGGCCTGCACCGTCCCCGCAGGTGAGGCGGGCTCGCCCCAGCGCTGAGCCCCGCTGGGGGCCCAGGGCACAGCAGACACAGGTGGTGGGCTGCTGGGAGACCACTGGGTGTCAGCGTCCTTGTCTCTCAGGCAGAGCAGGGCGCCCCCCGAGCTGGGAGGTGGAGCCCCCGGCCTCGGCCCGGCCTGCTTGGCCTTCCAAGGCCTGCCCCGCCGCCCATCTGGGTCCCATCAGCTTTGCCCTCGGCCAAGAGCGTGTGGCGTCCGTGGGAGTTGGAAAAACAGCCGCAGGGGCCCGGCCTGCTGCCGACAGGCCTGGGCGCCTGCCCCCCCCCCCCCGCCGCCCCCCGCCCCACCAAAGCCAGGAGGGCGCATTTCTGATGAGGAAGCAACTCAGCTGAGCCGTCTCTCATCAGGTGGGGCCCGGGGAAGCTGCCTGGCCCCCGCCCCGCCCGGGCCACCAGGCTCCGGCCACGGTCTTCCGTCAGGATGTGACTAAAGGCCTGGCCGAGATCCGTGGGCGGAGGGGAGAGCGGCCCGGCGGGCAGAGAGTCAGGAGTGGCCCCGTGTGTGTGTGTGTGTCCACGCCAGTGAGCTTGCGTGCGTGTGTGCGCGTGGCTCGCACTCAGGTCCAGGCGCCAGGGGGAGGAGGAGGGGTCCTGCGAGGCCTGTCTGGGTTCTGGGCGCCCCCTAGACCTTGGAGGCCCCCATCAGACAGACTGGGGTTCAGGCCTCCGCTTCGTTTGTGGGCCAGCCCTGCCATCTGAGCCTGCCCTCCCCCCACCCGAGGGGACAGCGTGAGGGCTGAAGCAGGTACGAAGAGGATAGGAATACCCTCTCAACAGTATAGAACCTTCCGAGATGCAGCCAAGGGCATCAGAGGGACCTTCCACGAGGAGCAACGAGACTTCTACATGATCTCTACCACCTCGGATTTAGTAAACCTTTCCCAAAGTCCCACAACAGTCCAGGCCTTGGGCCTGGGGCCCAGGGTCCAGGGCTAAGGTTCCCAGGGTGATCAGAAGGTGCTCCCTGCCCTTGACATCTTACCAGACCCCAGCACCTGCCTCACTGGGCTGGGGTGCAGTCAAGGAGGCCTTCACGGAGGAGGGAGCATTTAAGTTAAATGTATAGAATGAGCACAGGCCGGCTGGGCTGATGGCGGGGGTGGAGGTGTGCGGGGGGCTGGGGATGAGCCCGAGCGGGGCACAGACCCCTCACAAGGCCCACACGGAAGGTGGGCTCTGCATTCCTCTGTGACCATTCCCCCCTCCAACCCCAGGCGCCTGGCATGAAGTGTCTGGTTGGGTGGCCGCCCACCTTGCCTGACACGGGGTGTCCCAGAGTTGCTGCCTCTGGGGGTGGTGTGGTCAGATGTGTGGTTCCACACATGGGCGGGGGGCGGGTGGGCAGAGCTGCCCGGGACCAGGAGGCAGCTGGCCCCGGTCCCCCCTGCAGGTGGCCGCTTGGGCTCCCAGGGTGCTGGGACCCTCCGGGGGCACTCGGCTAAGCCTGGAGGGCCCAGAGTTGCCTGGGAATGGCATCTGAGTTGTGGATAATAAGGGCGGAGAGAGCGTGAATTCCAGAAAGCTAATGTGTTTGGAGAGAGCAAGTGAGCGGCCCGGAATGCTCAGTCACCGTTGGTCAGTACTGGGCCCGGCCTTTGTTCCCTGGCCTCTGGGAGCTGGAGTCTGGGGGTCAGGGGTCCTCATCACAGGCAGATCCCGATCAGGATGGGGGTGGGTCACTCCGGGTTCCCCCGCCCCCACCCCTGATCACAGGGAGGGTGCCCACCTGACCCCCCAGGTTCAGGTCCAGTGGGGTAGGCAGGCAGGGAGACCTCCGGGTGGGTGGCGGTGGGAGTGGGGATTGTTGGGGACGAGGTGACACCCTGAAGGCTGAACTCGAGGACAGGGGCCCTGGGGAGCAGGCTGGGGGCTGATGCTGTCCTTGGCTCTGTCCCAGAACCCAGAAGTGCCCCCTCTGGGGACCGGGGCCCCACTCAGCCTTCTGACAGTAGGGGGCTCCCCAGGGGGTTGTTCAGACGCACGCACTCCAAGTTGACTGCCCACCCTGCTCTTGGGGGCTCAGAGGTGCCCCCAGCTGGGCCCGCTGCCGGCTTCCTGGCGGGTCCGCACCCTCCGAGCAGACAGACCAGGTCAGAGGCCACTGGCTGGGTCCAGGAATGGGGGGACGGAGCCTGGGACGGCAGCGCCCGGGGAAACTGAGGCTGGGCGCCCCAGGGAAGGGGGAGTGACGTGGGGAGGGAAGCGTCCTTGTCACCGCGGCTGGAGCCAGGTCAGCACTGAGGTTCGGGGCCGGGCTCCCAGGCAGCGGCTCCTGGCAGTAAATCATCACCTTTCCAGGGACTGCTAAGCGCCCCCTGCCTTGCTCACCGGCAGGCCGCCCCCTCCAGCGTGTCAGTGACAGGGCAGTGACAGCTGCCTCCCGTGGCCTCTTGGGGGGCCCCCTCCTCCTGGCTCCAGCTACCCATCCCCCCCAGCACCACCTCTCTAGGTCACCCCATTGCAGTGTGATCACAAGTGAGGTCAGCGAGCTCCTGAGGTTCCCCAGCCCTTCTGGGTGAGGGAAGGCCTGGCTCAGGCGCCCGTGAGCTCCGCACCCTGACATGAGACTGGGAACAACCCTGCAACCTGCTGGGGGTTATGGTCATCATCACTTTCCCTGGAACGTGTTCTGCTTCCTCCCACCCCACAGGGCTCCCCACCGCTCGCAGGATGAGTGGATGTTGGCCTCCCCGTGCTGTTGGGGCCCTGAACGTGGCCACACCTTTCCCCTCTGCGCCCCTGAACGTGGCCACGCCTTTCCCCGCAGTTCCTGCAGCGGGAGGCCTTGTACCGTGTTCCCTGTCGGGGCCCCGAGCTCTCTCCAGGACTCAGCTTGGGGCCGAAGCAGCCCCAGTCCTGTGTCTGGCCCCACCCCATCCCCAGCTCCTGGCTTCCATTTGCGCTCGTTGAAGCCATTGATGGCACAAGCTGCTGGGCATCTCGCTCCTCTGGGTTCCCTAAGGATGGAGGGTGCCCTTCTCCCGCGTCCAGCGTCCGGCCCTGGAGACCTAGTCTTGGCCGGGGACCAGGCTCTGCTCCAGGAGCTGTGCTTTGGGGGACCCACTGGACCCCTCTGGAAAGCGGTGTGGGCCGGACCTCGGGCTGGACAGGCACTGATCTCAGAAGTTCCCTCCAGACGGACGCAGATGCTGTCAAATCCAAGGAAGCAAAGGGGCCGGTTAGTGGTCATGGTGCCACGCTCCCCGTCTGCCTCAAGTAACGCCTCCAAGCTTGGAATTATTGTTCCCAAATGTGTACTTACTTGGGTTTCCTTTTGAAAAGGTTAGGATTTAAGTATCACCCGATAACACACACATGCCCGGCTACACCCGCAATTACAGAGCAGCCAGGCCCAGGGTCTGGCGGGTGCCCATGGCTTGCTGAGGAAGTGCCCTGGGCGGCAGGCCACTCTGCCCAGGGAGGGCCTGGTCTGGGCATTGCCGCATACCCGAGTTATCGCAGGATGGGGGCTCAGGATGCTGCTCCCTGGGTCGGAGGAGGCTTTTCAGGGCACCCTGAGGACAGAGGGGCACTCTGGCCGGCTGCACTCACACACCACGATGGGTAACCAAGAACAGACACCGATTCATTGTCCTGTCCAGGCCGGTATGGAGCGGTGGCTCCTGTGATCTGTTAGGACCCTGGGTCGCTGACGCTTGCCATCCTTGGGGCCCTGGGCATATTTCTTACCCTCAGTTTATCACCCATAAAATAAGATGATATACTTGCAACAAGTAGAGAGTTGCAAGTGTTGCAAGATTTTGCAAGAGAGTTGCAAGACTATTGCAAGTAGAGAGAGGTGTGCAAAGACCAACCCCAGGGCCCACTCGAGGCAACACCCGGAGATCTGGGGGCGGGAGCAGCCGGGAGGGGGGCAGACGACTGTGAGCCCGGGCGTGGCCCTCCCAGCATGTCCCGAGCTCGATCACGGTGATGGTGGTGAGATTTATCAGCCACATTCTTGTTCTTGGCCACCTGAAGACCACCGGGGGAAACGAGGGAGGCAGGCCAGCGTGGGTGATGCATGCCAGGGGGCTCCGCCAGACATAAAAAGGCAAGGCTGCAGGCGGGAGGAGGCGGCATCAGGGAGGAGCCTGGGGGGTGAGGCCTGGAGCCCGGGACACATGGACCCGCCACCCCTTCCCTCCTCGCTGTCTGTAGGACGAGGCCCACGTTCTGCTGCTGCAAAGCCAGGCTGCCTGGATCACGGGCCAGGCCCCCAGCACCAGCGCACACACTCGCACCAACCACCTCCCCAGCAGCCTCTCTTCCCAGGCCTCCGTCCCCACCCTCACCCCCTGGCTGTCCTCGCCCTCTCCAGCCACCGCTGCAGGGAGGCTGGCAGGTTTGTGGGGACGTACTGTCTCCCCTCGAGCTGTGGGACTTCGGGAAAGTTGGTTAACCTCTTTGACCTTGGTTTCTTCTCTGTTATTTTTTTTTTTTTTTTGGTGGAACTTGAAGTGTTCAATTAAAAATTAATTTGTAAAATGTTAGCTCCTTCAGAAACATCAAGAACTGCAGTCCATCTAGGACATTTTGTTTCTTATCTGGATGTTTGCTAAGGTCTTTATTCATAGAACACCTTTCTTCACCGTCATTGCTGTTGCTCAGTTGCTCAGTTGTGTCTGGCTCTCTGCGACCCCACGGACTACAGCACACCAGTCTTCCCATCCTCCACCGTCTCCCGGAGCTCAGACTCCCGTCCACTGAGTCGGTGATGCCATCCAACCGTCTCATCCTCTGTGGTCCCCTTCTCTTCCTGCCCTCAATCTTTCCCAGCATCAGGGTCTTTCCTAATAAGTCAACCCTTCACATCAGGTGGCCAAAGTATTGGAGTTTCAGCTTCAGTATCAGTTCCTCCAATGGATATTCAGGACTGATTTCCTCTAGGATGGACTGGTTTGAACTCCTTGGTGTCCAAGGGACTCTCAAGAATCTTCTCCAACACCACAGTTCAAAAGAATCAATTCTTTGGTGCCCAGCCTTCTTTGTGGTCCAGCTCTCACATCCATACATGACCACTGGAGAAACCATAGCTCTGACTATGCTATGCTCACTCAGTCATGTGTGACTGTCTGCGCCCCACAGACTGCAGCAGGCCAGGCTCCCCTGTCCTCCACCGTCTCCCAGAGCTCAGACTTCTGTCCACTGGGTGGATAACCCTCCGACCCTCCGTCCTTCCCACCAGGAAGCTTTCACAAGCCTCCTATGCTCATCTGTCTTTCTTCATAAATCCCAATAACAATTGTTCAAGAGAGCAAAAGACGTCATATTATTTCTATAGCAAACACACAATCTTCTGACGTATATGCACACACAGCAAGTGGAAAATAGTTGAAATTTCATTAGAAACGAATGTGTTTTCTAAATAGGGTGATGGATAAACAGTGGTAAAGGAATGTTATATGTACTGGAGGGTTAATATTTGAAGAAGTAGCAGGTCACTTAGCCAGGGGTTTCATTACGACTGCAGCATGTCCGTCTAATAGCAAGAGGCATTTAACTTCTTCTCTGTCAATAACAGTAACAGTGGCCCCCCAGGGCGGGGTGGATGGGGCCCAGCCTAGAGCCAGTAAACACGAGTTAGATTGGCCCCAGGGACGGTGCCTGAGCCCTGAGTCCAGAGCTGGGGCCCGTGACCCCACTGTCCAGGCTCCCTGGGGCCTCCTTGGCCACTTGGGCCACCTTGTTTAACACGTGGTGTGTGCTGGTCAGCCAGTTGGCTGCTGGGCTGCGAGCTGGCCCAGCTCGGGGACATGGATGAGGGGTCGCCCTGGACTGGTGTGCGGGTGCCTTCTTCCACTGCACCCTCAGCTCCGGGGCAGGGCAGGGCAGGGCGGGCCCCTCCGGGGGTCAGGAGTGTGGCTGTTTGCCAGCTCCCAGGGTGTGCTGTTGCCTCAGGTCCGTGCAAGCCCCAGGAGCAGCCCGACCAGCGGGCAGTGACACACGGGCCTGGGGAGAAGTCACAGGCCAGCAGCGTGGAGCGGGCAGCCGTGTGACCCTGGGCTCGTCACGGCAGTGAGTCAGGGCGGGGGCGACTGTCCACGAGCCCGTTCACCCGTCTGCAGCGGACATCTGTCCCCACAAGAAGTGAGAGACGCCAGGGAGGTCTGGCCTGGAGGCGGGTGGTTTCCATGGCCACAGGCCCTGAGAAGATGGGGCTGGCCTGAGCCTCAGCAGCTGGGCGGGCCAGGCCTCCCAGCTGGAGGGCGTGCCAGCGTGGGGCTGGGCGCAGGGACACGCAAGAGACAGGCCCCAAGCCAGGGCAGCAGGGAGGCCCGAGTTCAGGTCCGGCCTGGATGCTGCGGGGCTGTGCGGGTGAGCGGCTCCGCCTCCCCGAGC
Organism: Cervus elaphus; assembly: GCF_910594005.1. Taxonomy (NCBI): domain Eukaryota; kingdom Metazoa; phylum Chordata; class Mammalia; order Artiodactyla; family Cervidae; genus Cervus; species Cervus elaphus. The sequence continues at coordinate 4,003,740 of NC_057836.1, forward strand.
CTCAGCTTCCTCGTCTTTTCACAGACGCGAGAGAGCATGAGAAGGGTGGATGGCATCCCTGACCCGATGCACATGAGTGAGCTCCGGGAGATGGTGATGGGCAGGGAAGCCGATGCGCTGCTGTCCGTGGGGTCGCAGAGTCGGACACAACTCAGCAACTGAACAGCTACAGCAATGACGCAAGCAGAGGCCCCGGGAGAGACGTGAGGAGGCCGCGGTCACCATCCCCGGAGTTCCTGCCTCTCGCCCTTCTCCGCATCCCCAGGGAGTGCGGCCGGCGGGAACGAAGGCTGGGGACACCCCACTGACCTGGCTCGGTCTGAACCCATCTTGGGACGACGGCGGCGGGCTCCGGAGGTCAAGTTTCAGAGGCCTCCCTCGCTTCGCTGGCTTCGGCCTGAGAAACCCAAACCCAGACAAAACGCAGCCTCAGTCCCCGCCAGGCCTTTGTGTCTGGACAGCCTTCCACCCTCTGGGACATCTGTGGCAGCCCCAGCAGGGAGACACACTCTGAATAGGGTCTCATGGTGTGTGCATTCAGCAGGGGTTCCCCCCCACCCCGGCTGCCCCTGCCCGGGGGGGCTTCCTTCGGCAGGCCCCACCCCCCGGGACCCTGGCTGCCTCCCGCTCTCTCTCCTCGGGGTGGTCCCCAGCAGCCCCCATCGCCCCTGAGGGATGCCCAGCGGCCTGTGGGTGCTGTCCCCCCACCCCCCGGCCACCTGTCCTGTCCTCTTCAGGCGCCGCGTCATGACAGCTCTGGCTCATTCACAAGGGCTGAAAAGGAGCCCCTTCCAGGCCACTGCCCGCCTCCTTGGCCACATCTGAACTGGGCAGGGGGAGGGGTGCGGCAGAGGCAAACAGTCTTTTTTCTGTTCTCTCCTGCACAAGCGGAATTCAATTAGGAGAGAAGAAACCCAAGCCCAGCCAAATAGTGCTTTAAAAAAAAAAAATCCTTCAGGGAAGAGTCATCTTCCCAGATCCTTAGCAAATCAATGCGATCAAGGGCTCCTGTGCGGTTTTTCTCCCCAGATGCATAGGGTGCAGCCACGGAATGCTCTCCTGCACCCAGAGGAGGCCAGGCGGTGGGGGGATCACCCCCCCTCCCCGTTCCCACTCCACCAACTGTGGTGGGAAAGCAAGACTGTCTTGAGCAGGCAGGCGGCCAGCAAAGCAGGCCAGCTCCACGCGTCCCAGTGCTAGCCCCCGGGGTGGGTCACGGGTGTCGCTGGACTCTGAGTGGGAAAGTCTCCCCCCCGGCCCAGCCGCCTGTCCCAGCTCCTCCTCCGGGGCTTGGCCGCTCCCCAGAGCTGCCACAAGCAGGCAGGGGCAGCCTGGAGCCTGGATTCGGGAAGTCACAGCAGGTGGCTGGATCCATGGGGCCTGCCTCTCATGACGGCCTCTGTCCCCAAGTCCTTCCCAGGTGCTCCTAGGGCCTCGGGGAGACACTGCTCCCAAATGAAAGCTGGGAGGTGGCTTCACTGTCCCCACGCTTCATGAGGAGCCGCCCACCCGCAGCCCAGGAAACCGCGCCAGCCTTCTCGGAGCCGCCCTGGCGGACAAGCCCCGCTCCCAGCCCGCCTGTGGCCCTTCTCTGGAAGTGGACCGAGGGCCTGTCGAAGAGTCCCATCTCTTCTCCAGATGCTCCGTATCTCTGGAGACTTCCTCTGCCTTAGAGAGCCAACTATTTTCGGAATATCAATATGACACCAGAAGAGAAATCGAACCAGCCTTTTTTTTTCCCTCTCAAGAGTCCCCTGTAACCCTAGGAGGAGGCAAAGTCCATCCAGACCTGAAGTCCTGGGAAGACCACGGAGCTGAAGTCCGAGTGTCGGGCTCTGATCATACCCTCCGCCCCCTGCCAGGCTCACTGCAGTTCGGCAGACCCTTGCTGCTCTCACCTGCTCTGGGAAGTGGGCACGTTGAGCCCGGCACCCAGAGCCCTTGGGGAAGACGGGGTGGTGGTCGTGTCGCATCTGTGGGGAGGCTGCCCCTCCCCAGGCCTGGAGCCAGAGTGCTGGTCTGAAGGCCCGCTGCCCAGTTCCCCAGCCTCCAGCCCAGCTCCTCTGCTGTCTCTTCCTCCGGAAGGGGCCCCTTTTGCCCCAGACGCCGGGCATTCTGACCAACCCCAGGCTGTGAGCTCCCTGAGGGTGGCAGCCCCTCTCTTGTACCACTTGTCGGCCGCCAGCCCCAGCGCAGAACTGGCACATGGAAGGGACTGGGTGAAACTCAGGTCCGGCCCGAGGGCAGCTGAGTGCCCTCGGAAAGAGCAGGGGGCCAAGACCCCACCGCCGGGTGCGCCAACTCACCTCCCCCGCTGCCCACGGCCCATCCTGCAGATGCCACCGGTCCAGGGGCGCCCAGCTGGAAGGAGCAGGAAATGCCCGGGCATTTGAGCAGGCACCGGCTGATGTTCAGTTCCCTTTGATGTTCGGAACCAGAGGCCGGCTTGGCTACCAGTGCCTCCTCTCACAGATGCCGGGCACTAATTAGCGCTAATTAGAATCTGATCAACTCGCCAAGGCAATCTGTCCTGCCGGGGCAGGCGGGGTCCCAGGAGCACGTCTGATCTTGAAGGGAGTTTGGAGCCTTTTCTGCAAAGAGACCCTGTGTGTAGCTTTGAGGGGGAGGGCGGGGTGTCTTTGTGCCTTGGTGCTGGCTTTGAGGACCTCGCTGTTGGAAGCAATTCTGTTCAAATGATGTCCGACGTATTCCAAGGGGAGGCAGGACAATCGCATGCCTTGGAGAGATGGGCCAGGAGGAGCAGCAGCAAGGCCGGCCAAGTGTCATCTCCAGCATTTCGTGCAGAGGCAACCACGGGGCTTCACAGGCCAGGGTTGCCATGGGAATAGACCGAATGGAAGAGGCAGGTGGCACCCTGAATCTTGCATCCCTCTCCCCCTCCCCCCAGGAGGACACTTGCCTGGGCCCTTGTGAGGAGTTGGCAGAAAGAGGTCCCTGGAAGCCTGGTCCTGGCAGAAGGCAAGTGGCCAGGTGTGGGCGTGGCTTAGAAATCCTTCAGGGCACTGTGACATGTGATTGACAGATGTGGGCGTGGCTTAGAAATCCTGCAGGGCACTGTGACACGTGATTGACAGGCATGAGCCCACCCAACCTCCACGATGAGTGAAGGAAGAGGCCTCGCTTCTGGAACATTCCTCCTGCTCGTTCCTTTAAATCAGCTTTATCGAGGTACAATCATGGGACAATTAACTGCACATCTGTGAAGTCTACAGTTGGATAAGTTTGGACACATGTATCCACCCCTGAAACCACCACCACAAAATCAAGGTAATGAACAAATCCGCGTCTTTGTAATCAGTCCTCCCTCCTCCTCCTCTCACCCCATCCCGGCCCCAGGCCACCCCAATCTGCCTTCTGCCGCTATAAATTAGCCAGTATTTCTTGGACTTTTAGACCAATAGAACCACAGTAAGTTCTCTTTTTGCCTGGGTTCATACACTCCTTATAACGATTTCAAGATTCCTCTATGTTGTAGAGCAAGTTGACAGTGGTTTCTTTTTATTCCTCAGTGTCTATACCGTTGTCTGCTTTTCCATTCACTGGTTGATAGACATTTAGGTTGTGTCCATTTGGGGTGACAAATAAGGCCGCTGTGTGTATTCATATGCGAGCCTCTGTATGGAGCTGTGCTGACATTTCCCTTGGGTAAACACAAGCGTGGAATGACTGGATACCAGGGTGGGTACATGTTTAACTTTTTAAGAAGCTACCAAACTGTTTCCCGAAGTGCTTCTACCATTTTAAATTCATGGCTACCATGAGTGGGTGAGAGTTCCAGTTCCTTCACATCCTTGACAACACTTGCTATTATCGGTCTCCCCAGTTTTAGCCATTCAAGTAGATGTATGGGATACCTCACTGGCATTTTACTCTGCATTTCCCTAATAAGCATATTCCCTAATGAGCAATAACTCTATAAAGAATGAAGGGATGGAGCCAAAGCAAAAACAACACCCAGTTGTGGATGTGTCTGGTGATGGAAGTAAAGTCTGATGCTGTAAAGAGCAATATTGCACAGGAACCTGGAATGTTAGGTCCATGAATCAAGGCAAATTGGAAGTGGTCAAGCAGGAGACGGCAAGAGTGAACGTGGACATTTTAGGAATCAGCAAACTAAAATGGACAGGAATGGGTGAATTTAACTCAGATGACCATTATATCTACTACTGTGGGCAGGAATCCCTTAGAAGAAATGGAGTAGCCATCATAGTCAACAAAAAAGTTTGAAATGTAGTACTTGGATGCAATCTCAAAAATGACAGAATGATCTCTGTCCATTTCCAAGGCAAAGCATTCAATATTACAGTAATCCAAGTCTATGCCCTGATCAGTAATGCTGAAGAAGCTGAAGTTGAATGGTTCTATGAAGACCTACAAGACTTTCTAGAAATAACACCCAAAAAAGATGTCATTTTCATTATAGGGAACTGGAATGCAAAAGTAGGAAGTCAAGAGATACATGGAGTAACAGGCAAATTTGGCCTTGGAGTACAAAATGAAGCAGGGCGAAGTCTAATAAGAGTTTTGCCAAGAGAACGCACTGGTCAGAGCAAACACTCTCTTCCAACAACACAAGAGAAGACTCTACACATGGACATCACCAGATGGCCAACACCAAAATCAGATTGATTATATTCTTTGCAGTCAAAGATGGAGAAGCTCTATACAGTCAGCAAAAAAAAAGACCAGGAGCTGCCTGTGGCTCAGATCATGAACTCCTTATTGCCAAATTCAGACTTAAATTGAAGAAAGTGGGGGAAACCATTAGACCATTCGGGTATGACCTAAATCAAATCCCTTACAAGTATACAGTGGAAGTGACAAATAGATTCAAGGGATTAGATCTGATAAACAGAGTGCCTGATGAACTAAGGACGGAGGTTCATGACATTGTACAGGAGGCAGGGATCAAGACCATCCCCAAGAAAAAGAAATGCAAAAAGGCAAAATGGCTGTCTGAGGAGACCTTACCAATAGCTGTGAAAAGAAGAGAAGCGAAAAGCAAGGAGAAAAGGGAAGATATTCCCGTTTGAATGCAGAGTTCCAGAGAATAGCAAGGAGAGATAAGAAAGCCTTCCTCAGTGATCAATGCAAAGAAATAGAGGGAAACAATAGAATGGGAAAGACTAGAGATCTCTTCAAGAAAATTAGAGATACCAAGGGAACATTTCATGCAAAGAAGGGCTCAATAAAGGACAGAAATGGTAGGGACCTCACAGAAGCAGAAGATATTAAGAAGAGGTGGCAAGAATACACAGAAGAACTATACAAAAAAGATCTTCACGACCCAGATAACTACAATGGTGTGATCACTCACCTAGAGCCAGACATCCTGGAATGCGAAGTCAAGTGGGCCTTAGGAAGCATCACTATGAACAAAGTTAGTGGAGGTGATGGAATTCCAGTTGAGCTATTTCAAATCCTAAAAGATGATGCTGTGAAAGTGCTGCACTCAATATGCAAACAAATTTGGAAAACTCACCAATGGCCACAGGACTGGAAAAGGTCAGTTTTCATTCCAATCCCTAAGAAAGGGAATGCCAAAGAATGCTCAAACTACCGCACAATTGCGCTCATCTCACACGCTAGTAAAGTAATGCTCAAAATTCTCCAGGTCAGGCTTCAACAGTACGTGAACCATGTCACGCTGGATTTAGAAAAGGCAGAGGAACGTGAAAAGTGAAGTCGCTAAGTTGTGTCTGACTCTTTGCGACCCCATAGACTGACTGTAGCCTACCATGCTCCTCCGTCCATGAGATTTTCCAGGAAAGAGTACTGGAGTGGGTTGCCATTTCCTTCTCCAGAGGATCTTCCCGACCCAGGGATCAAACCCAGGTCTCCTGCATGTAGGCAGACGCTTCACTGTCTGAGACACCAGGGAAGTCTTCCAGAGATCAAATTGGCAACATTCGTTGGATCATCAAAAAAGTAAAAGAGCTCCAAAGAAACATCTACTTCTGCTTTATTGACTATGCCAAAGCCTTTGACTGTGTGGATCACAACAAACTGTGGAAAATAATTAGAGATGGGAATACCAGACCACCTGACCTGCCTCCTGAGAAATCTGTATGCAGGTCAAGAAGCAACAGTTAGAACTGGACATGGAACAACAGACTGGTTCCAAATCGGGAAAGGAGTATATTGTCACCCTGCTTATTTAATTTATATGCAGAGTACATCATGGGAAATGCTGGGCTGGGTGAACCACAAGCTGGAATCAAGATTGCCGGGAGAAATATCAATAACTTCAGATACACAGATGACACCACCCTTATGGTAGGAAGCGAAGAACTGAAGATGCTCTTGATGAAAGTCAAAAAGGAGAGTGAAAAAGTTGGCTTAAAACTCAACATTCAGAAAACTAAGTTCATGGCATCTGGTTCCATCACTTCATGGCAAATAGATGGGGAAACAGTGGAACCAGTGACAGACTTTATTTTGGGGGGCTCCAAAATCACTGCAGATGGTGACTGCAGTCATGAAATTAAAAGACGCTTGCTCCTTGGAAGAAAAACTCTGACCAACCTAGAGAGCAAATTAAAAAGGAAAGACATTACTTTGCCAACAAAGGTCCATCTAGTCAAAGCTATGGTTTTTCCAGTGGTCATGTATGGATGTGAGAGTTGGACTATAAAGAAAGCTGAGTGCCGAAGAATTGATGCTTTTGAACTGTGGTGTTGGAGAAGACTCTTGAGAGTCCCTTGGACTGCAAGGAGATCCAACCAGTCCATCCTAAAGGAGATCAGACCTGAATATTCATTGGAAGGACTGATGCTGAAGCTAAGACTCCAAAACTTTGGCCACCCGATGCAAAGAACTGACTCACTGGAAAATATCCTGATGCTGGGAAAGATTGAAGGTGGGAGGAGAAGGGGACGACAGAGAATGAGATGTTTGGATGGCATCACCAACTCAGTGGACATAAGTTCAAGTAATCTCCGGGAGTTGGTGATGGACAGGGAAGCCTGGCGTGCTGCAGTCCATGGGCTTGCGAAGAGTTGGACACAACTGAGCTTCTGAACTGAACTGAACTGAATGAGCAATGTTGGCCTTTCCAGGTGGCTCATTGAAAGAATCTACCTGACAATGCAGGGGATGCCAGAGATGCAGGTTAGTCATGGGGCTTCCCAGGTGGCTCAGTGATAAACAATCCACCTGCAAATGCAGGAAACGTGGGTTCAATACCCGGGTCAGGAAGATCGCCGGGAGAAGGCAATGGGAACCCACTCCGGTATTCTTGCCTGGGAAATCCCATGGACAGGGGAGCCTGGTGGGCTACAGTCTGTGGGATCGCAAAGAGTCAGGAGTGACTTCGCGACTATATATAGCAGTTATTTATGTTAATCCCAATCTTCCAATCCATCCCACCCCCTCAGACCCCCTTGGTTATAAGCTTGTTTTCTACAACGAAAAAGCTTAATTATTATAAAGTCAAGTGCATCAGTTTGTCTCTTAGTGAATAATGCTTTTGGCGCCATACCTAAAAAATCTTTGTCTAACATAAGATCACAAAGACCTTCTAAAGTTTTATAGTTTAGGCTTTTCGACTATGTTCTAAAGAGATTCAAATTTAAAAAAAAATGTTCCATACTTACCTATGTAGATACCATTTCCAGTGTTCTTAATTTCTTTGTTAGACCCATGTTTCCTGATGGTTATTATTTTTCCTCTGCATGAAGGATGTTAACATTTCGTGTGGTTCAAGTGTGTTGCTGATAATTTTTTTTCCTGCTTTTATATGTTTGAAAATGTTATTATTTCACTTTTGCTTTTCAAAGCCATTTCACTGGGTGTATATTTGCTGACATTACCTTTTGAAAGATATCTTTGTTTTAGAGACAAGTATAGACTGAACTGAACTGAAAGGTGTTGCTTCACTGTCTTCTCACTTGCATTGTTTCTGACAAGAAGTCTGCTGTCATGCTAATTTCCCTCATCTCTATGTAATATTTCTTATTATCTGGCCGCTTTTTAAGATTTTTATCGTGAGCACTGTCTTTGAGCAATTTGGTTATGATGTGTCTTGTTTTTCTTTATACCTGTTGTGCTTGGAGTTTGTTGAGCCCTTGGACCTACGGGTTTATAGATTTCATCCTTTTGGCAAGTTTTTGGCCGTTAGTTCTTCAAATATTTTTCCTGTTTCCTGCCTCCTCAGGGACTCTAATTACACGTAGGTTAGGCTGCTGGAAGCTGGCCCACAACTCAGTGATGCTCTCTTCATTGGGGGATTCTTTTTCCTCCGTGTGTTTCATCCTGGATGGTTTCTGTTGCTATGTCTTCAAGTTCATCCACCTCTCCTCTAATGTCTAACTTTCTGTTAATTCCATCCACTGTATTTTTAAATCTTGTGCATTGCAGTTTTTCATAAAGTTTGACTTGGGTCTTTTTTTATCCTCTATATGTCTATTATCTGAACTAGGGGGAGAATTAAGATGTCCTTCTCTGCTAGATCCTAACATCTGTGTCTATTCTGGGTCAATTTTGATGGATTATTTCCTCATCATGGATCACTCTTCCTGCTTCTTTGACTGCCTCACAATCTTTGGTGGAATGCTTGACATTTGTAAAAATTTACCTTTGGGGGCATTAGCTAGTACTGTATCTCCATCAACATTCCTGAACTGTGACCTGGGATGCAGATAGGCTACTTTGACTAAGTGTGATCCTTTGGGGTCTCGCTTGCATGATATGTTAGGTAGGTATGGGGAAGGATTCAGTCAAGGGATAATTATCTTCCACCACTTTTCCAAGTCCCCTGTGCTCTTCCCCCAAAAGTCTCACTCACCAGAACTACGATGTTTTCCAGTCTAGCTGGTGGGAACAAGTGTTAGTCTTGGCCCCATGGGAGCACTGGGCACTGTTTCCTTTAATCCGTTAGGATGATTCTCTCATAGGTCTTGAGTAACGTCCTCACACACAGGCAGGGACCAGTCCTTTGGGGAATACTTGAGGGGCATCCTAGGGACATCTCCGGAGCTGCCCCCGTGCAGTTCTCTCTTCTCTGATACAAAGCCTGTCAGCTCGAGCACCTTGGTCCTCCTGGACGCTTAGCTCCATCTCTGGGACTCAGGGTGATTCCGAGGGTCTTCCAGGGGCCCCTTCCCTGTGCTGTGGCCTGAGCACTCTCAGGGCAGCAAGCCGGGCATCTTGTAGAGCTCACCTTGTTTACTGTCTCTCAGAGGCCACTTCATTTCCTTGCATTGCCTGATGTCCAGTGTCTTGAAAACTGCTATTGAATATATTCTGTCTGGTTCTTTTGGTTGTTTCAGTTCAGTTCAGTTGCTCAGTCATGTCTGACTCTCTGCGACCCCATGGACTGCAGCACGCCAGGCTTCCCTGTCCATCACCAACTCCCGGAGCCTATTAAAACTCATGTCCATCGCATTGGTGATGCCATCCAACCATCTCATCCTCTATCTATTGTCCCCTTCTCCTCCTGCCCTCAATCTTTCCCAGCATGAGGGTCTTTTCCAACGAGTCAGTTCTTCGCATCAGGTGGCCAAAGTACTGGAGTCTCAGCTTCAGCATCAGTCCTTCCAATGAACACCCTGGACTGATCTCCTTTAGGATGGACTGGTTGGATCTCCTTGCAGTCCAAGGGACTCTCAAGAGTCTTCTCCAACACCACAGTTCAAAAACATCAATTCTTCAGTGCTCAGCTTTCTTTATTGGTTGTTTCATGTGGTGGTAAAAATAGCCTGTTACTTCATCTTGACCAGAAACAGAAGCACTCTCTCTTTTCACACCAAGTATTGGCTGCCTTCCCCTTGCTGGCTGTGTGACCTGGAACGCTGGGCAAAGCACGGGCTCCCTCCTGACTCCGGGTCCTCACCACGCCTCCCGAAAGACAGCCAGTGGGGGGGAGGGGGAGAGAAGTGGCAAAAGGTACAGACAGAGGTTTCAGCAGAAGGAGTGAAATGTGATTTGATGCAAGTTGTCAGGTGCCTGGGCTGGTCAGGGAAGGACACGTCACCTGGACGCAGATGAGCCGGCCTCCTGGTCAGCAGGGATGCTCAGGGCCTCTGCTGCTTCAGATAAAAGGAGCCTGGTGTTCAGTGAGAGGGGCGGGAACCCCAAGCTCTGGTTCCGGTTGGTGATCAGGGAGCGGTTTTCTCCTGAGTTGGAGAAAAAGACTGATGTCCCAGCAAGGAAGGTCCGTGGTGTGACGGGTCAGTGAGAAGGGTGTGACCCAATCTACCCAGAAGAGGGCAAGACAAAGTAACAGCCGTGGAGGAGTGTACTGTAGTTCAGGGTGCATTGACAGAATCAGTGACAATAGCCAGTCATCACCACCCCGTCTTTGAGAGACCCCTGTGCCCCTGTGCTTTGGGCCCTTCCCGTTGGTCATCTGGTTTGGTTCATGCCGTGACCAGGGGGACCTCCTTATACATTTCCACTTGGGCAGCAGTTACTGAGGCCGGTGCTTGTCCTGTAGAGTGGCACAGAAGCAGTACGGCCCCTGGAATTGGGAGTAAAAGGTGATGCAAACCACATCCTGCCTCTGGGCGGGGCCCTTGGCTGTGCTGTGAGACACTAGGCAAGACCGCCTTGACAGGAGCGGCTGCCAGTGCTGGCTCTCTGGGCTCGAGTCTGAGACCAGGGCCATGGCGAGCTGTCAGCAAAGGCAAGGGCCCCTGGCTCCCTAAACAACGCACGCATGTGTGTGCATGTGTGTACATGTGTGCGTGTGTGCAGGTGCGTACACATGTGTGCATGCGTGTGTGCAAGTGCATGTGTGTGCGTGTGTGCGTGTGGGTGTCTGCACGTGTGTGCATGTGGGCGTGTATGTGTGTGCATGTGTGTATATGTGTGCGTGCGTGCAGGTGTGCAAGTGCATGTGTACATGTGGGTTTCTGCATGTGTGTGTGTGTGTGTGTGTGTGTGTGTGTGTGTGTGTACGTGCGCGAACGGTAGGGGCTCCCAGAGGTCTGAGTCCAAGTCTGAAACTGGAGCCGCTGAATCTCCCAGCCGATAACTGTCACAAGAATGTGGCAGCCGGGGCTGAGCTCAAGCTAATCTGGCTTTGATGCTGACCATGGAGCGTCCAGAGCGCTGGGGTCAGGACCACCTGCTCTGGCCCTGGAGAGATGCTGAGTGGACTCGAGCCCACCCAACCTGACTTGAAACCACTTGAAGGCTGGCAGGTGGGGGCCAGAGAGCATGTGCCCCGGCACCTCCCTGCTGGGACGCCTCGTTCTGAGAACAGGGCCAAGGGCCTTCCTTGTGCCGTTCACTCGGCGGACAAGTCCTGGGCACCTGCCGGGTGCCAGGGCCGTTCTGGGTGTGGGGTATGGAGCAGCAGGTAGAGAGGGAGAAGTCCTTGCCCTCAGGAACCCGGGACCGCATGACCCAGCCCTGGGCCGGCGGGTGGCCGCACGCGGAGCGGGCAGGCAGGGCTGCTGTGGGGAAGGGCCTGAGCGGCAGGCTCACTGAGAAGGGGACGCTTCAGCCAAGACCAGGAGAACGGGCTCCCAGGGCGCAGGGGCGAGAACCCACTTGCCAGCGTAGGAGAGGCGAGACGCGCGGTCCCTCCCTGGGTCGGGAAGATCCCCTGCAGGGGGAAATGAGAACACACTCCGGTGTTCTTGCCTGGAGAATCCCACGGATGGCGGAGCCTGGTGGGGTCGGAAAGGACTAAGTGCCGGAGCACACGTGCCGCAGGGGAGGGGGCAAGCCGGGCAGACGCTGCGGGAGGGGCGCTCGGGGAGGGCCGGGCCCGCGCAGGGGCGCAGGGGAGCTGGAGGGCGGCCGGTCAGAGCAGGCAGCCCCGCGGACCCCTGGGACGCTCGGCCCTGCCCTGGACAAGAGCAGAGTCTGGGAGGCTTTTGGCAGAAGAATGACCTAAGCAGGCAAATCCCCAGCACCCCAGGGAACAACGGGGGCGGGGGTCTGTGGAGGCTTAGACCGCGGTGCTGGGACGTGTGATGGCGAGTCTGCGGCCGTCAGATTACGGCTGCTATTTAAAGCTTTGAAACTGGCCAGGTTTCCAGGAGTAAGTGGATGCCGAAGAGAGAACTCCACCATCCACACCCTGGAGAAGGACGGGCTTTGTGGGCTGGTGGAGGAGGACGAGGCAGCGGGGCGGCTGGCAGCCGTGGGCAGGGATGGGGAGAAAGGGCCACGGCCGCGCCCGGGGAGCTCTGCGTGCCTGTCACCCGCTGACAGACGTGACGGTCTCTGGGGGCCTGGGCAGGGGTCCTCTGGTTGCTGCCCGTGAGGGAAGACCCCGAGCCAGGGGCCCGGGGGCCCACGGGGCAGAGTCTAGGACAAGGGGCGCAGGGGGCAGGGGTGTGACCCGTGGGCAGAGGTGCTCAGGTGCTGCACGCGGGCACTGCCCTGCTGCGTGGCTGATGCTTCTCCAGGGAAGAGAGCAGGAGGATCTAACCGCGGTTGGGGTGATGCCGGAGAGGAAGAGTTCCCCGTGGGAGAGGGGCCAGGGCTGCATGTGCAGGCGCTGATGGAAATGAAGGATGCCCGGAGCCGAGCGTGGGTGACAGAGACAGAGGGAGTTCGTGGAAGGGTCTGGTGTGGAGGGGGGTGGCGGGAGGATGCGGGGAGCAGGTGGGGGGCCGTGGCTTGGGGGCACCTGGAACTAGAGGTGGCTGTTGGCAGGGACAAGTTCCAGGCTGTGCCCACGGGAGGCGGAGGCTTAGCGGGTCCCTGGCGTCGCTCTCTGAGCCTCAGTTTCCTCATCTGTAATATAGAACTAATGGTGGCACTGCCCCAGAGACTGCTGAGGGGCTACACCTGGTGTGAGCCTCTCATCCGCAGGAGGGGGGCGCCGGACGTGTGCCAGCTCCCATCCATACAATCATGGGGAGAAGGGGCACCGAGGACCCGAGCCAGGGCGGCCAGGGTGGTCTCTGGAGGCGAGGTGTCCAGGCTCCACCGTGGAAGTCATGGGAGCCCACAGTAAGCAGGGGGCCGCGGGATGGAGGGAGATGCGGGGGCAGCCCCCAGGGGGCATCTGGAGGCCAGGCTCTCGTGCCCAGGGCCGTCCCCCAGAGGGCAGTGCAGGCTTGCCTCTGGGCCGCACACCTCCTCCCGGGGACTGGGGAGCCAGCTCTGCCTGGAGGCCTTCCACCTGCCCGGCTTGGGTTCTGCCCTGAAAGCTCCTGTCCTCCTCCTGTCCCGGCCTGCGGCCCTGGATCGGGGAAGCAAGAGGGGCCCAGGGTGACCCTGAGCTGTTGTGTGTGTGCCGTCTCACAGGGCCCTCAGAGCAGCCCCCGGAGGTCGGGACCACTGTCCCTCCGCTGGTTTCATAGAGAAGGAAACTGATGCCCCGAGAGGTGGACCGACTTGCCCAAGGCCACCCAGCCAGGAAGGAGGGGCTGGGGTCCACCTTGGGGAGCCGGGGCCCTGGTCCCTCCACGGGGCTGTGGGCATGTGTAGGCTCCTTGGCACCTTCGACAGGGTCCCCCTCCTCCCCCCACCCACCAGCTCGTCCCCTCCCCAGCTGTTCACCAGCGGTCATCCTGTAACTGGCGTCGGGATCCACCCCCCTGGACATCAGCTTCCGAGGGCAGGGACCCGGCCTGCACAGGGCACTTGTGACCGCCGTCAACTGCATGTGGGCACAGGAGGAGGGCAGCCCACTCCGGGCCTCCCGGGGCTCCACTCCCCCAACAGCCAGTCTTCCTTTGACTGGCAGGTGCCACATGGCTCCGCGGGCCAGAGGCCGGATCCGCAGGGGCCCAAGGGAGAGCACCACTCGCACACCTTCTTGAGCCCAGGACCCCACACCAAGTCTGTGAGGTCCCCCAGGACCTGCCCCTCCCCTGGGTCTCGCTTGCCCCCGCCACCCTCCAACTCCAGCCAGCTCTGTGCCCACTGCGGGGGGCGAGGAATGAATGCGCCCAGCACCAAGGGTGAAGGGGGAGACCCCAGAAAGAAGCAGAAGAAAACAGAGCAATCAAGAGAAGGGGAGGAGCGGAGAGGAAGTAGCTGGAAAGACCGAGAACGCAGGGAGGAGGAGGAGAGGCCAGGAGGAGCTGAGGGCCTCAGGAGCTGGGCTCCAGAGCGGATTTATTATTTACAGGATCTTAATTGCTGGGAACAGACTGCAGCTGGAAACCCTCTAGGTGCCAGCTCAATGCCTCAAAGAAAACCCTCTCTGTGTGGGACCCGGGGAACAAAGGCCCCACCTAAATGTCTCCTGAGGTGCAGAATCTCTGTGACTCAAGGACCTCACATCCAGACACCGAAGTTGTGAAACCCGAATCCCTGTGAGGCTACCGAACTGTCTCCTGGGCCTGATGGTAGTGGAATGTTGACTTTCCGAGCATGAGTCATCGGCAGCCGTACCTAGGAAAATGCCCAAGTCAACCCAATTACGGCATTATCAATCGTGCCATCGCTCTGCAACCCAACCCAGTGAAACTAGAGGAAATGCCAGCTGCGCATGGCCGGGAGGAATCCAGCCCTTGGCGAAGGCTGCCCCCCTGGCAGCAGCCTCCGCAGCCATGCCAAGCCACAAGCCCTGTGTGGTCGCGGTGTGCAAAGGTGCTGGCCCCATTTCACAGCTGTGGAGGCTGAGGCCTGCCAGGGCCCAGGCCGCTCCAACCCACGGCAGGGAAACTTGAAAGAGGAACCTGGAGGGGGCAGTGGCCTCGGGTGTCCGAGGGCGGGGCAGGGGGCGGCGTGTGCTCTGGGCCGCCGTCTTGGCACTGGCCCGGTGGTCCATCGTGGGGTGTCTGTCCTGTGAGGGCAGGTGCCAGTGGTCGGCCTTGCATGATCTCAACCTCTGCCAAGTAGGCGCGCTACCTCCGTTTCACAGATGGTGAGACGAGGGCCTAAGGGGCTTGTCACGGCCCAGGATCACTAGCTCACGAGGAGTGGGCCTCTACCAGCCCTACCTGACCCCACATCCACGCTTCTTCCGGGGCCACCTGCCGCCTCTCTGTCCTCCTGACACAAAGGTGAGCTGAGTGAAGGGACGGGCCCTGCCTCACGGGGTCCGTTTCAGCGCCCTGCGTGCGCCCATGTGCACGGCCAACCATCACTGCAGACGGGCGCTGGGCACCCCAACCGCCCCCTGCCTCTGCCGCCGAGCCTGGCCCCACAGCACGAGGAGGCGGATGACCTGGCCCACCCATGAGCCGGGAGCACTGCGTGCCCTTAATCAGTAAGATATGTTTCTGGAATAAAAACCGCATCAGCATTTTTATTTTCAAGTTCAGACAAGGAATCTTTTTTTTTTTCCTTCCAAATTTTCCCTTCACACAGGTGAAGCTAATCCTCTTGCTTTGACTGACAGGTCTTCAGCCTTCGAAGGCATGCAGAGAAGCAGAGAGTCAATGATAAGAGCGTGGCGACGGGGGTCGGGGGGGGTCCTTCTCGTCTTCCTTGTCTGGTCCCGGGAAGACCACTGCCTGCGATCGTTTAAGAGGAGACGGCAGACCTGGAGCATGCCGGGCAGGGGCTGAGGGTGGCTCTGGGCCTGCCCAGGGTTAACCCGCAGGCTCTCAGCTCTCTGCCCGCCAGGGCGGGCGCAGTGGACGGGCGCTGCTGGACTGGGAGCAGGAAGGGGGAAAGCCCAACATGAGCCCGGCGGTGGGGGAAAGATGAAGGAGGGTATTAAAAAGCAGAGATGAACCGGGCCAGGGAGGGGGGGTGGAGAGGAGAGGAGGCGGGCACATTCTGGGGCCCAGGTGTGGGCCAGAGCGCCAGGGATACCACTTACAAAATGAAGATCAGGACAGAGCCTCTCTTTCCAGAGTGGGGAGGCTTAACCATGCTTCCCCGTAAATGTTAGAATCTGCAGCCCCTCGCCTCTCCGCACTGAGTGATTGTCAGGGTATATTGAAACGAACAGTCTCCGCTCCTAGAACTGAACCTTTTACTTTAATGAAAACGGTACAGGAGGAGGGAGGCAAAATTGACGCAGTCTATGTGTAGGGAGGAGAAGGAAATGGTGACCCACTCCAGTATTCTTGCCTGGAGAATCCCGTGGACGGGGGAGCCTGCTGGGCTGCTGTCCATGGGGTCACACGGAGTCGGACACAACTGAAGCGACTTAGCAGCAGCAGCAGAAGTGTGTTAGGGGGGCGGAGCCCTGAAACCTGCCCCGAGAGGGGAATAGCCAGGTGAACGAGGCCTGCAGGCAGAGCCAACAGCATATCTTCCCCCACAGGGGGCACCCAGAGAAGAGTCAGCCTGGCAGGTCAGGGTGAGCCTTCACCCTGGGGTCTGATCCGGGCACTGCTGGATGTCTGACCGCTCTGCCTGCTCAGCGTCAAGAGACGACATCCATGGTGCTTGTGACAACTCGCGCTCCCAGGCTTTCCCAAATGTCCCGTGGTGGGGGTACCGGGTGTTGCCAGTGGAGAACTAGCGGGGTAGAAGTCAGGCATGTGCACACTCCCGTGTCGGGGGGTGGGGTGCACAGAATGGGGAAGGACGGTGGTCAGAGACGAGGCTGTGAGGAGGCGGGCTCAGCCTGCCTTCAGAGTCACTCTGGGGAATAAGCCACTCTTCGGGGCAGGGGATGGCGGGACAGACTGATGCTCCAGAAAGACCACCCTGGCTGCCAGATGCAGCGTGTGTTAGAGGCTTTGAGAGCGAAGACAGAGGCTTGGGATTCTCTTTGTGGAAAGATCAATCGCACATTTCCTTAAGAGACACAGGACTACCTGGGATTTTCTATTTGTTTTTGCGTCCATTTTGATAATTCACGTCTGTAAACAGAAACAATTTGCTTTCTTCAATTATTTTCTGCATGAAGTTGTTTGGCATCCGGTCCCATCACTTCACGGCAAATGGATGGGAAACATTGGCTGACTTTATTTTCTTGGTTCCAAAATCACTGCAGATGGTGACTGCAGCCATGAAATTAAAAGACACTTACTCCTTGGAAGAAAAGTTATGACCAACCTAGACAGCATATTAAAAAGCAGAGATATTACTTTGCAACAAAGTCCCATCTAGTCAAAGCTATGGTTTTTCCAGTGGTCATGTATGGATGTGAGAGTTGAACTATAAAGAAAGCTGAGCACAGAATTGATGCTTTTGAACTGTGATGTTGGAGAAGACTCTTGAGAGTCCCTTGGACTGCAAGGAGATCCAACCAGTCCATCCTAAAGGAGATCAGTCCTGAATATTCATTGGAAGGACTGGTGTTGCAGCTGAAACTCCAATACTTTGGCCACCTCATGCGAAGAGCTGATGCATTTTGAAAGACCCTGATGCTCAGAAAGATTGAGGGCAGGAGGAGAGGGGACGACAGAGGATGAGATGGTTGGATGGCATCACTGACTCAATGGACATGGGTTTGGGTGAACTCTGGGAGTTGGTGATGGACAGGGAGGCCTGGCGTGCTGCAGTCCATGGGGTCGCAGAGAGTCAGACACGACTGAGCAACTGAACTGAATTGAAAGTTGTTTGTGTTTCCCTCGTGCTCCCTGGTTTTCCTTTTAACGTCTGTAGGATTTGTAGTGATGTCCCATCTTTCTTGCTGATATTGACAAGCTTGTGTGTTTATCTCACTCATGCTCACTAGAGATTTGTGAACTTTATCGATCTTTTAAAAGAACCAGCTTTTGCTTTCAGATTTTTCTCTACTGTGTGTCCATTTTCTATTTTATAGATTTCTGCTTTTTATTGGTTTTGTTCCCTTCCTTAAACTTACTCTGTTTCATTAGCTCTTCTTTTTCCAGTTTGAACACAGACTTGAATGGGGTGGGTCCATTCAGACTCAGATCCCGCCCCCCCCGACCCCCCCCCCACTGCTGCAAGACACGATCCGACTGGTTTTATCTAGACGCAAGACCTGGGGCTGACAACGGGACTTGAGCATCTGTGGACTTTGGTATCTGAGGTGGGTCCTGGAACCAACCCCCCACGGATACCAAGGGATGACTGAATTGTGTTTCTCTTATCATTTAAACATTTAAAGTTTGTTTCATAATCTCTTCTTTCACCCACAGGCTACTTAGTAGTGTGCTTTTAAATTTCCAAATATTCAGATACTTTCCAGGTATATATATATTTTTTCATGGATTTTAGTTTAGTTCTGCTCTGGCCAAAATTTTATTCTGTATGTGAAATCGTAATACTCTGTGTGATTTCAAGCATACAAATACTACATTAGGATAAAATTCTGTGACTAGAATAAAATATAAATGCAGATTCCAGATGAAAGTAAAAATAATGTTTCCAAATATTAAAAGAAAACATGTTCACTTTTAAAATGGATTATGTCTGGAACCACATTTTTCTATATTTCAATTCTACTAAAATCATTAAAGGTGTGACGTGAACAAAAAGTTTGAAGACAAATGAGCTAAATAATGAGGGTATCTGAAAATTTTTTTTTTTAAAGGTGGGTGAAACCTGAGCCTGTTGGAAAGGAAGCAAGGAGGACGGAGAGGCTGAAGATAGACGCTGCTGAGGCCAGGATCCTGGTGGGGAAGGACCAGCGGCACGACGGCCTGTGAGGAAGGCCCAGCCCTCAGCGAGGCGGGCTCCCCCACTGACAGGAGGGTGAGGGACGGGGGCCCAGGCGGGAAGGCATGCTGGTCTGGGAGTGCGAAATGCCGCAGTGCCTGTTCAAGGGCCCAGGGAGGCAGAGAGTGAGTGCAAACAGCAGGAATGGATGTGGGTGGGAACAAAGGTTCTGCGGAGTTGCAGGGGCGCCGACGCCGAGATGCGCATGGGGGCGAGGGGGCACGGACGTACACTCTCACAGACCCCGGTGTCTGAGATCAGGCGTCCACAGGGCTGGCTCCCTCTGAGCCTCTCCCGAGACTGCAGATGGCCACCCTCCGAGCACGCCAGCCCCTCTGTGTCCCAGTGCCCTCTTCTTACACGGAGACACTGATCAGACTGGACTGGGTCCACACATGAGCCAAGTGCATCATGAGAAATGCGGGCTGGATGAAGCACAGCAAGCTGGAATCAAGCTTGTCAGGAGAAGTATCAATAACCTCAGAAACGCAGATGACACCACCCTTATGGCAGAAAGTGAAGAAGAACTAAAGAGCCTCTTGATGAAAGTGAAAGAGGAGTGTGAAAAAGGTGGCTTAAAACTCAACATTCAGAAAATTAAGATCATGGCATCCAGTCCCATCACTTCACGGCAAACAGATGGGGAAATAATGGGAATAGAGAGAGACTATTTTTCTGGGCTCCAAAATCACTGCAGGTGGTGACTACAGCCATGAAACTAAAAGAGGCTTGCTCCTTGGAAGAAAAGCAATGACCAACCTAGACAGCATATTAAAAAGCAGAGACATCTCTTTGCCAACAAAGGTCCATCTAGTCAAGGCTATGGTTTTTCCAGTAGTCATGTATGGATGTGAGAGTTGGACTATAGAGAAAGCTGAGCACCGAAGAATTGATGCTTTTGAACTGTGGTGTCAGAGAAGACTCTTGAGAGTCCCTTGGACTGCAAGGAGATCCAACCAGTCCACCCTAAAGGAGATCAGTCCTGAATATTCATTGGAAGGACTGATACTGAAGCTAAGACTCCAATACTTTGGCCACCTGATGTGAAGACCTGACTCATTGGAAAAGACCCTGATGTTGGGAAAGACTGAAGGCGGGAGGAGGAGACGACAGGGGATGAGGTGGTTGGATGGCATCACCAACTCAATGGATATGGGTTTGGGTGAACTCCAGGAGTTGATGATGGACAGGGAGGCCTGGCGTGCTGCAGTTTATGGGGTCGCAAGAGTTGGTCACGACTGAGCAACTGAACTGAACTGGGTTTACACGGACAGCCTCATTTTAACCAAGTCACCTCTTTAAAGGTCCTGTCTCTGAATTCAGTCACATCCTGAGGAGCTGGGGGTCAGGGCTTCTACACACGAATGTCGGTGACATGATGAAGCCCTGCACAGCACCAAATACACAGGGCACATGAGACACGGGCCCTGCTGCCTGGCCGGCCAGCCCAGCAGGGACATAGGCGGCCCAACAAGCTGTCGACAAAGGCCTATGGGGGCAGCAGGGCCAGCTAAAGGTCCCTTCCCCTGTGGCCGCTGCAACGAGGCACCTGCATGCCCCCCACCTCGTGGACCCTCCCAGGACCCTGAGAAGGGGCGATGGTCATTCTGAGCCAACCTGCCCGGGCCACGTGTGGACAAGTGGTCAAACATGACTGTGGGCGTGTCGGGAAGCCTGATTCACACTGGAATCCGGTAAGCAGAGCAGACGGTCCTCTCTGCAAGGGCCGCCCGAACACAACGAGGCGGCCAACACTCCCCGGAGAAAGGGCTGCTCCTCCTGCCTGCCTGCCTGGAGCTGAGACACAGGCTTTCTTCCCATCTTTGGACTGCAAGTAACTCTGGCTCCTCCTGGGGATCGAGCTTGCAGGCCTGCAGGCTGGGGCTTCACCGCTGGTTCCCCCGGACTTGCCGCCTCCAGAAAGCCACAGGCGACAACTCCTTCAACACATCTCTTAGGATGTGTGCAGACATTCTGTGGGGTCTGTTTCCCTGGAGAAGCCCGACATTAACACGCAGATGCTGCACTGTCCTTGGTGTTTCACCGAGGAGGAAGCTCAGGCTCACGTGGACCTGGAAAAGGCCTTGCACCAGGGCCTGGCACTCTGCCCGCCTTCCCTGCGCCCCAAGGTGGCACGGGCTGCCGCCTCCTGCTCCCAGGAGTGAGCCATGCACCCCATGAGTCAGCCCTCCAGGCCCTGGCCCGGCAGCGAGGGCTCCCTGCCCTGGGCCTCCTGCTGAAGACAAGGCTCTGTGGATTCACGCCCTCCTCGTCGCCGTCTCCCGCTCCCTGCCCCTCATCCTCCCCTCAACCACCCTGGCTCGCGCCCGCCCCTCACACCCAGCTCTGGGGTCCGGGGGTGACTGGCTCCTCCAGCCCAGCCCGATGCGCTCTCCAGGCACAGGGCGGCGTGTGTCCTCACGGTGCTTTTTCCCTTGGGACTCTCCGGCCAGACACTTGTGCCCACTTGGCCCTCGGCTGCACGAGGAGGCCAGGGACACCAGAAGGAAGGGCCGGGAGGAAATCCCTCGGGCGCACGGCTGACCTCACAGGCGTGGGCACTGGGACAGAACCCACCCCCTTCCTGCCATCAGGGACCACCAGCGCCCTGAGGGGGCACAAGCCTCCCGACCAGACACAGCCCGGGCTAGCGACACGCAGGATGAGGTGAACTTTACAGAAAGTCACACAGCGGGCCTTCCCCGGTGGCTCGGACAGCAAAGAATCCGCCTGCAATGGGGGAGACGCAGGCTCGGGAGGATCCCCTGAGGAAGGGAACGGCTACCCACTCCGGTACTCCTGCCTGGAGAATCCCATGGACAGAGGAGCCTGGCGGGCCACAGCCCACGGGCACCTACAGTAATCACCTGTAATGCTGGGCAACCACCCCGCTGAGTGTGGCTGCAGTCCCACACACTCCTGCCACTGCCTTCTCACGATCTTAAAGGTGATTCTGGAGCTGTTAATAAAGCCCATTTTAACCACTTTTGTAACACAGTTAAGAAATCTTACCCTAAAGTGAGATTCATTTTCTACAACTCCTAGTAGTTTGTTTTTCCTATTTTCAGACTGACAATCCACGTAGGAAGGGACATTTTCACATGATACAAGGTAGGGGTCACTTCGCCCCTTTGCCCTCTCTAGATATTCAGTGGTCTCAGCAGGATTTGATGGAAAGATCCCCCTCTCCCCGTGTTCTGTGACACCACTTTAAATATATACCCAGTGTCCACTTGTGAGGGTCTTGTTTCTGGCCTCTGCTGTTTCTCTGGTTTATTTATTTATCCTTGTGCCAATGCATACTGTCCCACGGAAACTTGGCTTTCAGTCGTTCAATCCACTGTGTTCTTTCGACCCATTGTGCTCTTCTTTCAGTGTCTTGGCTGTTTTCGGCTTTTTGCATTTCCTTATACCTTTTTTTTTCTTTATACATTTTTAAATTAAAATTTTTTTATTTCCTAAATGTTGCTAGTCTGTAGAAATTCAATGTATCTTTGTATATTAATCTTGTATTCAGTAACCTTGCTATTTTCATTGATTCATCCTAACTTTATGTACAGACTCCTTCTGCATTAGCTGTATCAACAATTCTGAGTTTTTCTCCTCCTTCCACCTCCTTTCTTGGTTTTTTCATTGGCTATTTCACCTTTCCATTGTAAGTGGTGAACTGTGACTAAAACCTTGCCTTTGTAATGTCAATTTTCAACATTTCTTCATTGCCTGGTATCTGCTGAGTGCATGTTCATAGGTAACTCCTTATCAGAATAAGGAACTTCCCTCCTGTTCCTTTTCATACTGTTCATGTGGTTCTCAAGGCAAGGATGATGACGTGGTTTGCCATTCCCTTCTCATGGACCACGTTTTGTCAGAACTCTCCACCATGACCCGGCCGTCCTCAGTGGCCCTACATGGCATGGCTCATAGTTTCATTGAGTTAGACAAGGCTGTGGTCCATGTGATCAGTTTGCTTAGTTTCCTGTGATTGTGGTTTTCATTCTTGTCTGCCCTCTGATGGATGAGGATAAGAGGCTTGTGGAAGTTTCCTGATAGGAAGGACTGGTTGTGAGTACAACTGGGTCTTGCTCTGGTAGGCAAAGCCATGCTCGATAAATCTCTGCATCCCCAGAATATGGTTTGTTAGTAAAGTGCTCAGGACATCTGGACGGAGTCCGTCCGGGCATGAGACTAAGGTCAGGATCATGCTGGCCTTACAAAAATTCGTGAAATCGCCCCCTTTTCTGGAATTTTGTGTGTGGTTGGCAGTATTTCTAAAATGTTGGTAGAATTTGTTGCTGACGCTGAGCCTGGAGTCTTCTCTGTGGAAGTATTAAAGAGTCAATATTAAAACTAGGATTTTCTTTTTTATTTAAAGGAATTTGTCCATGTCATCTTAAAAGTTCAAATTCACTAACATAAAATATTCACAATATTCTTTTAAGGACTTTTAATGTCCACAAGATCTATAGGGATAATGATTTTCTAAGTGTCTTCTTTACTGGTCTTACCACAGATTTCTCAATTTAATGTATTTTTCAAGGAACCAATTTTTGGCTTTATCTTTTTTGTATGTTTCTTATTTTCTGTTTTTTTATTACCATTGTGGTTGCTTCCAGTTTATTTTCTGCTCTCATATTTATTCCTTTATTATCCTTCAACTGTGGTTTTTCCTATTTAAGATAATGCTTAGCTTATTGGTTTTCTGTCTTTTCTTAGAGAAGCACTTATGGTAATAAATCTCCATCTAAAAATAGCTTTAGCTGCAGCCCACGATTTTTGTGTGTGTGTGTGGCAGCGCCATGTGACATCGTGGGATCTTAGTTCCCTGACCAGGGCTCAAACCCATGCCCCCTGCCTTAGAAGTACAGCATCTTAGCCACTGGACTGGCCAGGGAAGGTCCTGCAGCCTGCAAGCTTTGACATGTAGCATTTTCATTAACATCCAGTTAAAAATATCTCCTAATCTCTATTTCTTCATTTGACCCTTAGGTATTTGAAAAACACATTATTTAATTTACAAAATCGAAGGAATTTTCCACTTATCTTTCTGGTATTGATATGTAGCTTAATTGTACTAGGGTCAGAACATACTGTGTGTATGATTTCAATCCTTAGAAATTCATTCAGACCTGTCTTAGGGCACAGCAAAAGGACCAATTTTTGTAAGTGATTCCATGTATACTTTAAAAGAACATGTACTCTGCAGTTGTTGGGCGTATTGTTCTATAAATCAAAAACAGGAAAACTCTGTAAGTATAGTCATCAAATGTTTACTCTCCTTTACTATTTTTACCATTCACTGAGAGGAGAGACCATTGCACGCTGACCACAGGATGGCCCCATCCATCGTGCAGATCAGGGCAAGAACATCCACAAGTAGTCTCGAGACAGCTGGCTGGGAGCAAGGGACAGCTGAGGCTCAGCGGGGGAAAGAGTGAGGGAGGGAGGGAAGAGGGGGAAGAAAACGACCCGACTGCCCTGGAAATGCTGTCCCTCCCCTGGGCTGCTCACAACTAACTACCCAAGTTTACTCAAGGAGAGAGAAGCATCGTCCAAGATGCACAAGAGGTGAATTCTCTCCCGCTGCTCCCTCCTTGCTCACCTGAAGTCAGAACTAAACTACATCCTCACCTTGTTTTCTTCACGGCACGGACTAGAGTATGTGATGCTCTTGTTGCTATCTGTTCCTTCTCATCAGAATGTCAGCTTCAGGGGACCATGGACTGTGTCCTGTTTAGTGCTGTATCCGAGGACCTGCCTGGTATGCTGCTCAAGAAGGAAACGGGCTCAGAGTGGTCAAGCAACCTGAGCAAAGCCACAGAGCTGGCAGGAGGTGGAGCTGAGATGTGAGTTTGGGTTTTTCTAATCGTGCTCTCCCCATATAGCTTCCCTGGTGGCTTAGAAGGTAAAGCCTCTGCCTGCAATGCAGGAGACCCGGCTTCGATTCCTGGGTTGGGAAGATCCCCTGGAGAAGGAAATGGCAACCCATTCCAGTACTCTTGCTTGGAAAACCCCATGGACAGAGGTGCCTCGTAGGCTACAGTCCATGGGGTCACAAAAAGTCAGACCCGAATGAGCGAGACATGCTGGGGCTCTGTATCGACAGCCACAATTTAGGCATCTCTGCTGCATTTATTTTCTCTGCTTCTGGGGAAAGAAGCCGTATTTTTCCCCTCATTCACCCCCTGCTAATTAACCACAGCAATTATTCATTAAGCATCTACTGCTGTGTGACCCCAGGCATTAACCTCTGCAACTCAACTTCCTCATCCATGTAACGGGGTTAATACTGGAACAGATGCCTAACTGTGGTGAGGATTAGCGGTTAGTATTTTTTAAGTGCTTAGAACATTGCCTGGTACATGGAAAGCACCTTACAAGAATCCACAAAAGAAACAAAATACATTTAGTGAGCACCTACTGTATACCCAGCACTCTGGTGGGCTGAGAGGAGGAGCAGAAGACAAGACAGTTTCCACACATGCCCCTCAGACACGCTCACAATGACAGTGTCGGAAGCTTAAAAATGGCAACGGTAGCATAAGTGAGTGTTTACCACGCATAAGCCACTGTCCTAAGTGCTTCCACACACATTCACGCTCATCCTCACACACTCGGAGAGGCTGTACGTGTTACAAGCCCCATTTTCCTGATGAGAGTATCTGCCCGTAGTCTCGCAGGTCAAAGAGGGGGCCTGGCCTCCAGCACCCATTCCGAGTTTATGCTCTTGACCGCCACACTGCACACAGTGGTGGTAAAAACTGTTATCCAGGCTGTAAAACACCATGTGAGGGCCTGCTTAACTGAAGGAGAAGCGTAAGGCAACTTTACATGCAAATGAGCAAGGTATACTATGTTGCTTAAACAAAACAAAACATTTTACTTAATTTCCTAATTTAAGGTTTCAATTTAAGCAGAAATAAACAACTATCAAAGCCTTCAGAAAGTCATTTCTTCGACATAATTGTTTTTGGTTGTGATGAGGGAAGACATGAACAAATTGTAAGCACTGCATCTACAGAAAAAGCTTACCTTTAAAATTTATATATATTATAGATGGTAAATCGTGTTTATATTGTAAAATGCCACCTAAATAGGAAAAATCCAAAAAAATATATTAAAATACGTAGGGAAGAAGAAAATAGATATTCCATCATATAAATACAAGGGGAGGAAAAAATCTAAATTTCTTTTTTAAAAGGTTTTTAACTGATTTTCCTTATTCAGGCCACTATAGCTGAAATTATCAGAACCTTGGACAGCACTGAAAGGACCTTTTCTCTTAAATGTTAAGGTACTTCCCTCCCTTCCCTTCCCTGCATTTAAAAATTCTGTCTTATCTTACTGCCTCTCAAACACAAACTGATTCCTTTCTGTGCAGAACTTACTGACAGCATTTTATATAAATATGTATTTAGATCTTCTTCTTGAAACAAAGCATTTTTGTCCCCAAACCTTGGTTTACCCATGCATATTTCTCATTATTCATATAAATAATACAGATCAAAAGAGCACAAAAAATTTAAGATTTAGATGCCAGCTGTCACTGTGACAGCTGCAGATCAATGCCTTCAGAAGCTAATGGACACAAGATGTACACATGTAAAAATCTCAATTTCTGATTTGAGATTTACTAATAGCCCACATGACCTCGATTATTCCTCAAACGGGCTTCCTTCGGCAGCTTCCAAAGCATTCTGGTCAGTTTCAGAAGTTACCGAACAAAAATGCATCTGGTATCAGCTTCCAAAGGAGTCAAACCTATGAGGTGCATTAATAGAATGGACATAAAAACAAATTCTAATAGTTTATGACTAAAATTGTGAAAACAAGTACTTCTGAAAAACTAATATCCGTTGTTAAGGTATTAAAAGACATCACGCTGTAAATGCTCGGATTCGATGCTGAGCAGAAAGGCCTTCCTCTGCTATCTCTGAGAACAGACCAGGCTACAAAACTGAACTGCTTTGTCAGTCTGCTCTTGAAAGCAATAATACAGTCACAAAACTTGCTGTGACCGCTCTCTCTCTTTACAAATTCTGTAAGGCTGGGCTGCCTTTTTTTTTTTTTCCTCTCCTTCTAAATGACTGATTGAGGTGGTGCTTTAATCCTCTGTAGCGTGTAAAACAAGGTTCTCAGAAGCTCCAAGTCCCTGGCAGAGGACAGGGAGGCTGTTGTGTTCAGGAATTAGTGTGTCGGGAGGCATCAAACGCGGCCACAATGCAGCCATCAGCATGTTTTCACTATGCAAGCCCTGCATTTCCTATTTAGAAAACACACAGTCCGCATCCCATTCTGTATTCTCACAAGGCTCCCTGTGATGTATGTGTGTTTGTTATTGCATGGCTTATACCGACATGTTTGTGTGATGCCACTGGTGTGCACACATCCATTCAGACAGGAAAAAAAAGAAGTGTCTATTGCAGACTTGTTAGAAGGAAAAGGGACCCCCACTGCTTTCCCCTTTGGCCAGACTTCTAGTTAGAGACAAGGGGTTTAACTCCTTGTGTCCCGAAGAGAAGGGCTTCTTCGTGCATTCTGGATTTTGCAAAGGATTCTTTACCAACGGAATGTCACAAAAGGACAGAAGTAAATGTTATTCATAGACGACTACAGTTGTAGAAGCTGGCATTTCCTCAGTTATATAGTAGACATTAGACCGCACGTGGGAAAACTTTTACTTCATTCTTAACATGCTTTAGCTGGTTTTTTTTTTCCCCCTACAAAGCAATTTAAGCACAGCTACAAAAACTTAGGAGCACTTTACTTTGGAACAATCAGTATTTCTGGAAAACTTCTGGTTGGGTCTTTGCCATTTTCATTTCAGAAGGTTCAACAGGAACCATGCAAGGTTTCACATGATGGTTCAGCTCAGTAACACGGCTGTTCCAGAAGACAACACATGTTAAGCATCTGCAACGTGACCCGCCCCGAGCACTTGCTGATTACATTAGTGAGCTGGGTGGTTACAAAGGCTGCAGTGCTCGTTTGATCCAGTGCTACCTCTGAGTGTGTGCACACTGACACACACGGGTCAAGATGCCCCTGCTCCCCCAAGCTACTTGTGCAGTTCCGTTGCCCCGGCCAAAACTGAGCGGCGCCTTCCCAAGACCCGGGCTTTTAAAACTGAGGAAGCCCCGGATGCACCCCTAATGCCGAGGTTCTGCACACACACACAACTGTGAGATCTTCCTTCCTGCTTACAGCCAGGGCGGTGGTTGACGCAGGCACTGGCTGGTAAGCCTCAGGGGCCTGGGGACGCCTAGGTCTAGGGTGATCTGGAATGGGAAGAGTTAATGGCCCACATGTCCCCTCACTCGCTCGCTCCCGCCACATTCCAGAGGGACAGGGCTCAGTGACAACGCCGCCCAGGACCTGAAGTGAAGAGCGAGAGCCCTCTATTCTTCGCCATCTCTCGAATTAATTAACTGGAAATGAGTCTTGTCAATGTTTTGGAAAGGCAGAAGGGGTGAAAAGCGATTGCTAGAATTAATCACAGTGAGAAACTACTTCAGCCGCCTGCCAGAGCCCAGAAAACCCCACAAGAGGAGACAAAGGGAAGGAGTGGACCTGAGCAAACTTCCAAGTCTTTGCCAAAGAAGGGACATGCGCTCAGCAAGAGGAATTTATTTTCTGCGGCCACAGTAAGTACAATCTATCACTTAAACGCACATTGTATTCCACGGGGACAGAAGCAAACCAGACAGCTACATTTTAAAGCAGAGAATCAACAGGACACTCAAGCACTTTCACTTTTAAGCTTATACGCATTTAACTCTATTATCTAGAAGATTCACAGATTCTTGAACGTGTATGTAATAAAATCTTCAAACACTTGCGATTTCACATACTGCGAAAGATCCAGGAAACAGATTCCAAACATTCAGATTTTTTTGGATGGAGAGTTCATTCACTAAGAGGGAAAAAAATAAAAGGAAACAAAATTGCAGATGTAACAGAGCTATTTACAAGAACCATCAAAGGAAAAAAAATACAAGAGCATTTTGGTCAATGACAGAAATAACGGAAAGAAACCTGAAACAACCCATTCAATATCATACAAGGAGTTTTCTGTTCTTTTCATTGCAGTCAACATTAGCTATCTTTTAAAGAAGGTCTAATTACTGCCAGAAACTTTTAGAACACATGAAAATTTTGATATGCCTTTTCTTTTTCTCCCCTAAAACAAGTTTGAAATTTCAACTCTCTTAAGAAAATGGCATGAACAAAAGCATGAACAAAAAGTTATTTGCAATTAAATGTAGGGCTTTCTTTGCCATCTCAGGAGGCAAACTATATCTACCCATGTTCTTATGAAGGAATTATGTCACTTCGAAGGTTATGGGGAAGTGGGGACCACTTCCCACTGACTGAAGGGGAACTAGTCCTCCTCCTGGCATACTTACCAGCTGAGGTGTGTCATTAGTCGACTTCAGAATCAGCTTGTCACCCCTCTTTTCAACTTCAAACCCCATTTTCTTAAGCAGGGATGCATCTGCCAGACCCTGCTCCTCCATCTTCGCAATCAGGTCTTGGTTTTGGCTGTTGTCTTCCGTGAGGTTCCGGATGGCGTACACCACCCACTGGGTTAGAACTGGGAGCAAAGTGAAGGAATCAACATGCTTTAACCCGAGCATCACTAGAGAAGGAGGAGACGGCAGATAACCCTAAAGGCCCAGAACCAACGAACACTTTCTCCTGGAGGATGTGCTATGAATATGCATGCAGAGCGGGAAATAATTCAAAAGGCATAAGACACACACATACACACGTGTGTCCAACACTGTGTGTGTGTTGCCAGCAACTGCCACGGAGAGGTACTGGACTGAAAGAACAAAGGAGGCGGCAAAGGCTTAGAGCAGCCACACGGGGAGTGTGTGAACACAAGCGTGTATGCGGGAGTGCGCACGCACACACAGACACACTCGTGTGTGAGTGCTGGACAGCTTTGTCACTGAGTCACCAGGGAAGGAATAGGAGTCACAAAGATGCTAGGGTAGAATCAGGCAAGAAGATCGTCCTGTTTAAAGCAAGCCCAGTTATAGCTAAAAACTGTCTCCTGGGAGTCACCATGGAATTTCCCTCATTCTGTATTTTAAAGACGAAGAAGACCTTTGAAGGCTTTACTGTTTAGTCTGAATGCGGTGCCTCACTGTGCCCTGCCCCTGATTTAGGTGTTGCGTACGGTGTCCGTCATGGCACACACAGACAACTTCCGAGGAACATAGAATCACAGCGCTCTTTTCTGAGGTCTATGCTCACTGAGAGCTATGGAAACCTCAGGAGGGCACTAGGCGGCCACTGTAACGCCCTTCCATGAAACTGCTCTAGTCTTGGGCACAGGGACACAGAGACACGAGGAACAGTGGGCCTGGCACCCTCTGTTGGTTCAGAAGGAACAAAGTGCCAAGCGTGGAATAAACACTTTTTCCAAGAAACAGAGGCCTCCCTGCCCCGTGATCAGATGGACGGTAGCAGGAAAAATGAGTCCCTCCTTGTTACCAGTGTTTCCCAGGCAGGCCTATCTGATGCCACATCGAGGCATCTGCTCCCCTAAAGGCGATCAGGTGGGTCCCCGAACTCAGGAGTCCGCGCTCCGGATCCCATCCCAAAACCGGCTCAGCAGTGAGGCTTCTCTCTTCAGCACGAGAGTGACACAGAAAGGCCTCCATGCGCACAAAGCGCGGGAACCCAACTGCCCCTAGTTCACTGACCTGGAAGGAAACCAGCAGAACATGAGCCCGTCTAGTCGAGTCAGGCGGCCAGGACACAGGAAGCCGGCGGCTCTGGGCTCAGGAAGTGCCTGCTGGTTGCTCCCTCTCGGTTCCTCCAACGCGGCCCACAGTCGTGAGTGCACATGGACCCCACACGGGATGGGCTCCGTCAGAACGGCTGCAGGTCAGCAGGAGGCCATGACCCACTGGTCTCTGGAGGCGGACCACCAAGACCACTGGTGGGTACAAATGACCAACCTTTTCCAAAGGGCAGAGAACGGTAGCTGATGCAATCCTATAGATAACTGCCTGTTTGGTGGGAAAATGCTCTCATCTCGCCAGGACCCTCTGACGACAAAGCCCAGGGCCTTTAGAAGGCTGTACGTCTTATCTGGAGATGAATCCACACTCTCAAATGCATACAAGCTGAACTTCTCCTTCTTCTCCACAATTACCAAACCCCCACTTTGTGACAGGAGAGAGAGAAAAGGATGATCCTCAGCAACAAAGACCTTCAACACATTATTGACTTTCTCAGCAGGGATCACTCATTACAATTCACTTCTCATGCAGGACGACATCATCATCATGCAAACCCATTTCCTCCCTTGTTGCAGAAAGAGATGAGGCAGGGATCAAGAGAACTGAGTGGAGGAGCGAACATCTGAGGGTGAATCTGGGCAAGACCGTGTGTAAACCTGGAGCGTTCCAGTTCCTGTGTGTGACAACTCTCCAATGCTAAATGACAGGCACAAAACACTTCTTTCTGAAGCTTCCTGGTTATTCACTTTAATTGAAAGAAAGAGAGGGGAAATTCCCATAAATGCATTGACAGCGCCTCACAACTGGAAGGCTGGCTAGCTCTGCAATCGAGGTATCAGATGCCAGGCTTGTCACCACCAGCTGCCAGTGCTGAGTGTCTCTGGAGGAAAGAGCCGTCTTCCAGAGCTTTGGACTGTCAGATATCTCAGTTCCAGGGCAAATGACACCCCGGGCTCCGGCAACATCACCTCGTCAGGCGCCCCCTGTCTTTGCACATGCGAGCCCTGACCTGGGACCCGCTCCCTCTCACCTGGCCCTCCCCACCCAGGGCACGCAGTTGACACCCCGCTCCTGGAAACCCACCCGCTCTGTCCCGGCCAGCCCCAACACCAGTTTGAGCTGGGCGCGCCTACTGCATGTTTCCAAAACATTCTCTCCCTTTTTCTTTTTCCTTTACCAGTTCTCATCACATTGCACCTGCTGATCTGCTTGTGTGTCTGGGAGCTTCTGGAGGGAAGGAGCCATACTGAGTCCCTTTTCTCATCCCCGGCATGCAGCCAGACCTGACACACAGTGGATGATGATGTGTGTGGTGACATCTTGGGAGCTATACTTATTTGTCGGTATTTCCGTATGCCCCAACGCCCTGTGAGCTCTTCACAAGCCAGGATGATGGCTTATTTACCTTCTGTCCTCTGCTCCAAGCATGGCGCTGGAAACATGTGCTTGATGTCCGAACGAGCAGAAACCACCTCCCACCCACCGTGTGTGTAAGTGTACGTGTGTGGAGGGGGTGTGGTGGCAGTGCAGTGACCACACGGGCTGTGCTTTTCCTTTCTGCTCTTGGTGTGGTTTCCTGACTCAGGGCTTCGCAGGGTGGAAGATTAGATGAAAGTAAACCAATATAAATGCAATGAGAGCAAGGAAGCTGGACTGTATAAATAAAAGGTCCAGGATGACAAAACACAGGAGAATTCCGGTGTGGATGGATAGAAGGGAGGGTTTCAGTCACGTCCACCTAGGGAGTAACCCTGCATTCTGTGGATGTCCTGTAATGGTGTTTCAACATCCTACCCCACTGTTCACCAGCTCATTCCTGTAGAAAGCTCACACGGTCACTACTCTGAGCGGAGGAAACAGCAAGATGAATGACGGCTGTCCTGATGACCACCCCTATGCGCGCCTGGGCGAGGGCGGGGCTCCCAGGCGGGGCTCTGGTGACAAATGTGACCATCACTCCCGGGAAGCAGGCTCCTGGCACAGCTTGACGGGGGCAGCCCTGGAGCCCAAGGCAGAAGAGGCAGTTCAGTCTTCTTCTGAAACTGGAGTTCAAAGAGCAGAGAGATGGGTTAAGTGGAGAGCATGGGAGGGGTCTGGGCGGTAAGGCCACACAGCCACGGCGGGGTCAACTTCCCAGAGCGCTGAAAATCGAAAAATACTCAAAACAACAGCGAGACCCCAACAAGTCTCACTCAGATGTACATTTCATATTCTTTATGTCGTAAGTGAAACCAACCTTACTTCCTCTTTAAGGCAGACTTCACCAAGTCCTGCCAGACACTCTGCGTGATTAGACGGACACTCAGCGTGATTAGACCTGAACGGTGTGTGCTCCATCTCGACCTAAGTGAGTACCGCGTATGGGGTTTGTACTGTCCGCCTATAAATCAAATAGCACACCAATATCCTCCGACGTGTGTCTATTTCCAGTGAGAACATCCTGGCACTATTGTCCAGGGTCTCTGAGTTCCTAATTTTAAGTTGTTCCCTCACAACATCTGCATTAAAGAGAAGCAGGGAATCCCAGCCCCGGGCCCGGCTCATGAATATGCACAACTCCCCTCGTTAGCAGCCGGAAGGGCCAGGGCCCGGCGCCCCCGCAGACCCAGACAGCCTAGAGGGTCACAGGGAGATGAAAGCGGCCTGGTTAATATTCACATTGCCCTCTTGTTCCCCCTCTACCGAGACAGAAAGCAAGCAAGAGGGGGGTAGAAAATTAAACATCTTCCAGAGTCTCTAATCCTACCAACACTCCAAGCGCTTCATTGTCTGCTCGGCTTTAAAAAGAGAGCTTCTAACGTTTCCATAGCTACTCCAAACAGAAGGCGTGAGCCTGTTTGTAACAAAACTGCCTTCAAAGAACCCTGCGATCAGCACCGGAGTGAGGACTCACAGTCCGGCCCCTCATCAGAGCACATGGTACCCTGAAAGAGCTAGTGATGAGCGCGCGGACTGAGCACCTGGGAGCCTCGGGGCCTGGAGAGGTGGAGTGAGACGTGGTCCCCGGACCGACCACCTGAGTGGCAGCAGCCATGAGTGCATCATCTCTGCATCGTCGGCTCCACGCTGAGCCCTGTAACCTCGCACCAGGCAGGTGAGGAGACCAGGCAGGGGAGTGCGGGCTGGGAGGCGACTGGAGACAGACAGAGACCCCACGGCCATGACACTGCTAACCTAGGCTAGGACTGACGTGCCAAACTCACTCTGAAAAAGTCAAGCCAGGTGAGTTAGAACACTGATCCTGAGACTGTTGATGAGAACGACTTTCATTGGACTTTCAGTTATTGGAATCAGTGCTACTTGCAGTCCTTCAAGTGACGGGGACGGGGGCCCCGCGATGACAGGGACTCTGCTCTGGTCACTGTGTTTGGTGTCTAGAAGCTGCTGAAAACAGGGGCTGGGGGAATTATGGCCTGTGTTTTCGCATGGATGCAATCTAACAAGTTTTCATATTTTTTAAATTAACTAACTTACTTTGGCCACGCCATGCAGCTTGTGCAATCTCAGTTCCCCGACCAGGGACTGAACCTGGGCCCTCAGCAGTGAGGTCCTAACTACCGAACCTCCCACGAAGCCCCTAGTTTTCATGTTTTTAAATGGTTGGGGGAAAGAATAAAAAGAGAAATACCAATTTGCGACACACAAAAATTACTTGAAATCCAAATTTCAGTATCCATAATAAATAAAGTTCTATTGGCACACAGTCACACCCATGCACGTACGATTCTTCTATGGCCACTGTTGTGCTCAGCAGCTGAGCTGGACTGCTATGGTGGGAGAGAGAGTGCTTAGCAAAGCCAAAAATACTGATTAAAAGGAGCCCTTTACAGAAGAGGTCTGCCAAACTGCCCTGGAACACGGAAGGAACCGATAAATACTCACTGAATGAATGAATGAACTTTTCCAAGTACTGGCACTTAAAACTTAAACTATTTGCTGTTGTTCAGTCACTCAGTCGTGTCGGACTCTTTGCGACCCCACAGACTGCAGCACGCCAGGCTTCCCTGTCCTTCACTATCTCCTGGAGCTTGCTCAAACTCATGCCCATTGAGTCGGTGATGCCATCCAACCATCTCATCCATCTCGCCTCCTTCTCCTCCTGCCTTCAATCCTTCCCAGAATCAGAATCTTTTCCAGTGAGTCGGCTCTTCACATCAGGTGGCCAGAGTACTGGAGCTTCAGCTATTTAGACTAAAACAATTTAAATGCTGGAAGATTTTACTGACTTCTCAGTATATATGTGTGTATGTACATAAACTATGTAGTATCTATTTATGGTCTTTTATATATTAACATGTCTGTAGATGTATAATGTGTATATATTTAATATTATATGTATAATATGCACATAACAGATACGTATGCTACAGATAGTATCTATATTTCCTTTCGGTTGCAGAATATTTTAAAAAATTATTTTTAGACAACAAACCCATGTACAGCCAGGGGTTTACACACCTAACAAACTTCCCAAGCACACCACTAAGCAGGGCAGAGAACGCATGTCAGCACCTCGGATAAAGCTGGCCTGAGGACAGGACACCTGGGCCACCTCGTGAGGCTTCAAAACCACATCGTTACCTGCCCTGAGACTTCCCTCAACACGAGGATGCTTTGGAGTTAACGTCCACATCTAAGCTAGTAGCTTTTAAGACGGATGAAAACTGCAGAATTTCTCAGAGTGCAAAGCAGTAGTTCTGTTTCAAGACTTTTCTGAAATGCTTCATGTTGCTGAAAACCAAAACACCTCAAAATACGGCAGTTCCCGCCAGCCAGAGGGGACGAGGGTGGGAACAGGACACTGAGGGCGACTCCTCTTCCTGCCGAGTGACAACGGTCCTGCGTTTCCCCGGCCACGCAAGTCAGAGAGACAGTGAGCGCCCGGGGGGCCGTGTCCCTGGTGGGCTCACTTCTCTGACCCCGACCCCGTCTGCAGGAGACCCCTAACCAACCTCTGCTCTGCTCTTCAAGTATTTACTCTCTGAGGAAAAAAAAAAACAAGGCATTTTCTAAACTGCTGCCAGGGAAGCCCAGGCCACACCAAGGCTGCTGCTGCTGGAGTAGGAACCTGTGCAAACACACCACAGCGGGCACCCAAGTGGGGCTGGGGTGGGTACGGGCTCCCTCGGATGGTGGGCAGTCTGCCCGTGACACAGAGGACCCAGGAGAGGAGGGTCCTCGTGGAGGAGACAAGGCTGAAAAACACCGCTACTGTCTGCCAACAAGGAGCCACACCCCCACCTGCAGGCTTGAGCTCTGCCTCCAAACGTCGGGACACTCTGCTGCATGGTGACCTGCATCCAAGCTCTGCCTTCATCTCCAACCATCACTTTGCTCAGTTAAACTGTAGGCTCTCCTCACTCAGAAAGTCAGAGTCCTCACTGGGCAGACGGCGCACTGGCCCCTCGCAGGGCGCTGGAAACCAGCTTGTGTTCAGCCCCCCCCCCCGCCCCCCCCCACCCCCCCCCCACCCCGTGCTGGTCGCTCTTCCTTCTGCGAATTGCAGGTGTGTCCAGGGTCTGATTGCGTTTCCGCATTTTAACCCGAGGGCACATCTCTGCGGCCTAGGTGTGTCAGCACCGCGCCCACGCAGACCACCCAAGGTCTGGAGTCCATCCTGGCAGTGAGTGCACGTCAGTGTCTGTGTGTTCTCTCAACTGGCAACTCACAGCTGAACACAGTGGACAAGCCCTGCGAGAAGAGGGGAGTGACAAGTGAATGAGCCTGTCGCTCAGTCGTGTCCCACTCTCCGTGACCCCATGGGCTGTGGGATTTCCCAGGCAAGAATATGGAATGGCACAGGTTGCCATATCCTTTGCCGGGGGATCTCCCTGACTCAGGATCAAACACTGGTCTCCTGCATTGCAGGCGGATTCTTTACCAGTTAAGCCACCAGGGAAGCCCCAAGAGAAGAGCGCGGGGGGCGGGGGGCAAATTATCGCCAGATTTGCAAACTGAAGGTCACAATCACAGTAAAGTAACACACTCGTGTTTCGCAGGTGCTGCCAGAAGGCGCAGAACCTCAGTCTTCACTGCGGCAGAGCGTCGTCTCAGAAACACCTCTGCTCTGAGCGCTGCAGCTCCTTTTCAGCCTCCAGCTGCCCAGGGAACTAGAACATCAAAGGAAGTGGCACAGAGGCCGAGGGGAACACTGCTGAATTCTCACAGAAACATCCCAGCACACAAGCGTCCACCAGAGAAACACACCCCGCCTGCGTCTGAATGATTCTGAAACAAAGGCTGCATTCACCGTTCTCGGTACGCACAGCTGACTTCCCATCCACGACCGCCTGCAGGGGGGGACGCTCACAGCTCGAAGGGTCCTCTCCGCTTGGAAACCAAAGCCGTCCTGCTGTCTCCCCAGGCTCCTTGCGTCACACGAGGCGAGGCATGGCGAACCGCTGTCCTCAGCCTGGCCCCAGCCGCAATGAGCCTTCGGGCCCTCAGGGCCCAGATGGGTCAGGCGCCGGCCTCCGAGGCTCACCACCATTGCCCCGCCTCGTGGCCTGTCAGTGTGGGGCCAAGTCATGGAAGATGACCCCCACCTCGGTCCGTGGCCACCCCGCGCTCCCCACTCCAAAGCCCTGTGGTGAGCGGGGGCTGGCAGGCAGGTGCCTCATGTCCACGGGCTCTGTGGGAAAGGGTCCCCCAGGCCTGAAGCTAATCCTGTCCATGACACACTCTGGGACCATCTCACCACTTCAGAGCGCCACGTGGAGAGCCCGTCGGTCTGGCATCAGCCCCACAACAGGTCTCAGACTGGGATGGAGCAAGGCCGCGTCTAACCAAACCACACCAGAGGGCCAGGCGGCCAGGCGGCTCCGTGTGTGCTCGGGGGCGCTCAGGCCCGTCTGAGACTGACCAGCCTGGATGGGGCGGGGCAGGGACGGCCACCCCAGGGCCCGCAGCCCTCGGTCCCTCCGCTGCCACCGCTCACCCTGACCCTTCTGTGGGACGTGGGCTCGCGCGTGCGCACGCTCACCCAGGGGGAGGAGGAGGTAAATGTTGCGGGCGCCTGGCCTTCGCCCACTAAGAGGGGCAGACCCCAGTTCTCCTGCCAGAGCTGAGCAGTACGTGCGATGCTGCCAACGGCACACAGGCAGGCCCCCCACCACACCACCTCAGCCTTCGGGCTCCAGGGGGACCTCGTCCAGGAGAGGCCTTCTGGATGCAGTCAACTGCTCAAGGGAAGCCAGGACCCAGGCTCTGCTCACGTCAGGGGATCCGCTGGCGGCTGTGATGTAACCGGAGGTCACTGGGCTCTTACAGAGAGAAACTTGTGAGGAGCAGCCAAGGAGGTAGGGACCCTCAAGGGCCCGCCGCTAGCGGAGAGGGTAAGTCCACAGCACTCTGCTCTCTGGAAGAAAGAACTTGCTGGCCTGAACAAATTTCTAGCTTCCATCAATGTAGGCAAAGCTTTGCAGGGGAATTAAGTGTCTCTCACATAAGCCACTGCTATTTATGTGCATGAAGTCATAACAGTAATAATAAGCGTAACAGAACCAGCGGTGTGATGACCCGCAGGGCCACTCCAGGCACTGACAAAGCCTCCAGCTTCGCCAGCACAGCACTCACGGGAGGGGATACCAGACCTTCTACTGATGAGGAAACAGACCCAGGAGGCGGAGGACCCTGGGGGTCAGGCCTGGTCTGGACACGGGCTCCAGCCCCCGTCCCTCTGCCCTAAGCCCTCCTCAGGGACCAGCCCATAATGGGGGACCAGCCCATGAGGGGAGACCTGGCGGAGGCCCGGAGCAGTCCCCTCCGGCCAGGCTGACTGCAAGCTTCTGAGCTCTGCCTATACATCAGGGGAAGGAGTGGCAGGTTTTATAAGACTTGAAACAGAGTCCCTTTTTCTCAAAAGATAAAATAAGCCCTCAGATACTGGTCAGAGTGATTACCTCTGCAAAACATCTTTATAAGTAACAGTGAACAGTTTAAAATGAAATTAAAGTTTAGAGTAGAAAGGTGCATGTGTGCTCAGTCACTTCGTCGTATCTGACTCTTTGGGACCCCGTGGACTGTAGCCCACCAGGCTCCTCTGTCCATGGGGATTCTCCAGGCAAGAATACTGGAGTGCGTTGCCAGGCCCTCCTCTAGGGGATCTTCCCGACCCAGGAATCAAATCTGTGTCTCCTGCATCGTAGGCAGATTCTTTACCAATGAGCCACCTGGGAAGCCCAGAAAAACTAAGTAACTGCATCTAAATTATGGAAGCTTATTGTTTGCCTGGTACTAACAACATCTTTATATGAATAAAGCATAGCCAGGGGTCAAAAACAGTTCTCAAATGCAAAGGCTTACATGAAGAACACAAGCAGTGTGGGGGCTTCTGGAGGGTTCTGGGCTAGATGAGAGCCAGCCGGCTCTCAGTGCACTGCACGTGCGGGCTGCCAAGCACCCACACCACCGGTCCTTAGTCCAAACATCTGGACACGATGAACCCCACAGTCACCCAGCCCATGCTGGTGGCCTCTCCTCCCGCCACCCACAGCAGCAACCAGTCAGCAGGCAAGAGCGGCAGGCCCACAGGTCTGGACGGGCACAGACCTGTGGAAGTCTCATGCTGTCTGCATGCACTGCGATCACAAGCAGGCGGGCTGAGGGCTGGGCGCACAGATGATTCTCACTAGAGGAGGAGCACTGCGGTGTCCGCTTCACAGTCAAGACAACCTCAGCAGGAACTGAGAGTGTGCAAATGACTCCAGCACTAACTGGAAATAAGCACCCGTGACACCTGAGCCAAGCTGGCTGCAGGGGGGATACTAACGTCTCAAGCTCTTCCTTGATACAGGTCTTTTTAAAACTTCTAAAGTACTGGCTGTCCCACTTTGGGGGGAACCTCACTCAATTTCAGAAATCTAATACTTCAACATGTTTTCGCTGTCCTCTGTGAACAACATGCTTCTTGACACTTCCACTGGAATGAGCGCAAGCAATTTAGATACAAACGCAGGCTTCCACTGTTAACACATACCCAGCCTCTCAGGATCTAACCGTCATCTGGGTGCTCGTCTGACAAACAGGAAGGCTCGGTGCCGGGGATCCAGTAACTAACGGGACACGCAGGTCCCCACCCCTCTGGCATTCTAGACAGGAGGCGGGCATCAGCCTCAGACAGACCTTCAGGCTGACACGGTCAAGCCTGACCACAGAAGGACAAGGACCACCGATGAGGGAGGTGGGAGACGGCTTCTCTGAGGGGGGGACTGAGCTAAGAATTCAGGATAAAGAGAAGCTGGTCACCTGGTGCGCTGGGGAGACAGCAGCAGCGCCGGCCGTGTGGGACCCAAGACGGGAGACACGAGCTGGGCAAGGCTGGGGCTGGAGGCAGGATGCTGGTAGAGAGCAGGGGTCGAGGCCAGAGGCCAGAGGAGTTTCAGGCTGTAAGAAGGAGTGTGCATTTTATACAATGAGAATCCACTGAAAGAGCTGAAGCAGAAAAATCAGGCAGCTCTCTTTGGGAGCCATGGAGGGTGGCTTGGAGGGAAGACGGCGTGGGGAATGGGGACCAACCAGCATCTGTAACAGCAGGAGTGAGTGTGGCCGAGGAAGGACCTAGGCTCAGACTCCAGCACTGCCAGCCTAAGCTCTAGGACCGGGCGAGGTGGCTCCGCAGGCGGCGCAGCAGTGAGGAACCCGCCTGTCAGAGAAAGCAGATGCAGCTTCCCTCCCTGGGTCAGAAGATCCCCTGCAGGAGGACAGGGCAACCCAGTGCAGCATTCGTGCCTGCAGAGTCCCACGGACAGAGGAGCCTGGGGGGCTAGAAAAAGCCAGGTCACTCAGGTCAGTGAAATCCCATCTGCTCAGCTATCAGCAGCGGTTAGTTCTCCAGCTGCCCCTGCCACCACTCCACCCGAGGAAGGGTCGGTCGCCTGTTCACGGCCTCTCACAAGTCAGTGTTTCTCAACCAGCATCAGAAGCTACAAGAGGATCTCATTAAACACAACACCATTCCTCAGGTCTTTATTCTCCCTGTGCCAATCTCCAACTAAAGGACGGAGAGTCAGGGCAATCACCACGGAGGGAGGCAACGCAGAGGTGGGCACGCGTGTGTTTACCTGTAAACGCAGCTTCAGCTAAGTGTCCACGAGGTGAAGGCCTGACGCCGCAGTCCTCCTGAACTTCCGAGAATATTCAGTAGAGAGAAACAAACACTACTAACTGCTGTAACAGCAACAATGTGAAATGACAGGATAAATGAAATAATAAAAAGGGGCCTCATTTGAACCAGGATTCTGGCAGACTTCTCTCAAATAAATAAGGTTTAGCTCTAACCGGGAGAATGGCCAGTGTAGACGGAAGGAGACCCCGGGAAGACAGCCGGCAAGGGAGCCACGGTGCCGAAGGAGAGTCAGGAAGGGCTGCCTGACACTGGGTGTGGCAGTGTGGGGACCGTCTAGTGAAAATAAAATTTAAACTTTAAATGGTGTCTGTTAAATCAACCACCCAAAGGAGCAGAACTTTAAGGACAAAAACGAATGGCAATAAATGTTCGCATAAAGTTTTGTTTCTGGTTTGGAATGAACTGTACATGGTGGCACTTAAAACATTAATAATAACCACTGAGAAGTCAAATTAAGAAAACAGTGACATCTCCAAGCCAGGGGGGTCAAGTGACTGCCAGGAACTCGAGCAGCTTCCACTTTCTCACCAACCCAGGCGGAGCGGGAACACGGGGCACGTGGTCACTTGCAGGCCACGCGGTTCATGCTAAGCACCTCACCTCGGGAAGGGACAGACTCCCGTTTTCTAAGTGACATGACAGTAAACCTCAAGCAATCTTGCTTCTCGTGTAAGTAAACAGGTCAGAGCAGGACTGATGCACTCTGACCTCTGAGGAGAGGGCATGGCTGAGTGAGGCAGGCTGAGCAAGACCCGTGGGTGGCCAGGCCCAAGGTCAGAGGGCAGACCATGCACTCTGGCCTCTGTGCGCGCAGGAGACGTGTGCCGCTCACAGACTCCACACGCGAGTGTTTCAGTGTGGTGATGACAGTTTTCATTTCAAGCCGCTGTGATCTTCACGATGTAAGAAAACAAGATGTGCACAACCAAAAGTAGACACAATCTGAAGGAGTATAACTGGAAGCATTTACGTCTCATTTTAAAACAGCTGGACCATCTGCCAACACACCTGAACAAGGAAGCAGAGTCCACTTTTGTGAGCGTCTCATTCATGACAGGACATCCCACGCCTCCAACTTCTGGCTTCCAGTGCTGGGGAACCAGCCGCTAAGATACTGTGGAAGCTACATCAAACAGTTGCTAGGAAACTGTAGAAGCTACATCAAATGGGTAGGGCTCCTGCCCTCTCACTCTGAACGCGTCTGGCCTGCATCTGTGGAGCCTGAGGGACGCGGGGTGCAGCATGGCGGCAGAGCACTCCCCATCCTTAGCCCCACGTCCGCTCGCTGCACACAGGGGCCCAGGGAGGCCTCCGTGCACCCGCCAAATCGTGTCCATGCTTGTTTGCTCTGGACGAGGACAAAGACTTGGTTCGCACACCTTCAACCACACTAGGTGAGGGGTAAGAGCATCAGTGAGAGGCTTTAAAACCTGCATCATGTAACTGGGAAGCCAAGCCCAGCGCTTATCTCTTTAAAGCCAAAAGCAGTAAGAGGTTTTCTAGTTTTAATTAATGTCAGCTCAACAAATGAGCAAAAGATCACTGAACGACCATCAGCTGCGTGATGCTGGGGACAGAACTTAACACTAGGCATCATTCCCCTCCGGAGGATGAAGACCTATTTCAGCAGGAAGACGTCCCGCCATGTGAGCGTCAGGACGGGCAGAGGCAGACGGGGTCAGCAGGCATGCAGTGCGCACAGCACGAGCGCCCCCCTGGTGTGGGACCGCTGATGCCTTTATAGGCAACAGCAAGGCCAGCCAGCGCTGCCAGCCTGGAATGCTTGAGGTGTTTCCTCCAACGCCTCCCTCTGGCGGCAGCTTGGCAGGCCCAGACTGCTGGTGAAGAGAGGACTGAATGGAGCGTGTTCCCAAGTTTCCACTAAAATTCCTGCATTCCCCAAGATGTGG
Source organism: Cervus elaphus (assembly GCF_910594005.1). Classification (NCBI taxonomy): domain Eukaryota; kingdom Metazoa; phylum Chordata; class Mammalia; order Artiodactyla; family Cervidae; genus Cervus; species Cervus elaphus. The sequence goes on from NC_057836.1 coordinate 4,045,994, forward strand.
CACTGTGGCCCAGAATTTCCAAAATGCATACGAGAACTGCACAGATTCCAGGGAGTCCTGCAGCAGACGCCTCTTACCACAGGTCTGACACGTGTATGTATTACTTAGAAGACTTCTCTCATATAATAGGTATTTAAGATACTGCAGACAGAAATATGCCCTGGGACACACTGCGGTGACACCCCTGGGGTCTGCGGGGGCCGACGCAGAGTGTGCAGTATGACACAGATCCCGCCCAGGACAGACTTTTCTGGAGGGAAAGGTTACACATCCAGGAGTTTGTGCTACACTCACGGAGGGGCAGAGGAACACAAGTGATGCACAGAGAGACAAGGCGCTCGGGCTCAGCTGGGGGGTGGCGGGAGAACTCCAGAAGAGCACGCGTGCTCAAGTCTAAGAGGAGGAAGAGCTGGGCCGGCGGAGAGGTACCCATTTTCCAGGGTGGCCACCACCTCAGGGCTTCAGCATCCACCTGGATCACTACTGAGGCCAGAGCGGAGCGGGGGAGGGAACCACGTGCTAGACATGTGACAAGACTGGCGCCAACACAGCTGCACACCCCCGTGCCCCGTGTCCCCCGGGGAGTCCACCTGAGAAGCACTGTGAAGGGGGCAGGAAGCGCCGGCACAGAAGTCTGGACGCGTGAACAAGGAACAGGGCACAGACAGCGCGGGGCTGGCCCCACGGCCCCACTGCCCAGGAGCTGGCAGAGCCAGCTGTGCTCGGGGAACCAACTCCATGAGTACCACTCTTCCCATCTGGGAAATGACAGTGCTTAACAAAGAGGCCTGTTAAAAAGAGGAGGAAAGAAACCGCTGTGCAAGGTAATGTAGGTTAAAGGGTGTATATATGCAGCACAGGGTTGGGCGCCCAGAAACCATGCAGTGAGTTTTAAGTGTCAGTGTGACAAGCAACAGAAGGCATGCCTCCTCGTGAACATCCTGACTGGTTTTCCCATGGGTGCACGTCACAGGAGCCCACCCAGATGGCCCCTGCAAGGCCCCTAGGTGCCACTCCCCGCCTGTGCCCACCCTCCTACCCATCAACGTAACCACCATCCTGACTGCTACTGTCACAGACTGATTCTGCCTGTTGTTACACTTTCTGTGCATAAAGTCAGAGTGTGCACTCACTTTGAATCTGGCTTCTTTAGCTCTATGCTGTTAGTGAGACTCACCCATGTGACACAGGGCAGCTCATTCTTTACTGTTGTACACCGCTCTGTGGAATGAACATCCACACTCTTCTGTGACTGCTATTACAAATACCATGACTAGGAACACTCCTGCACACGTCTTATGACAGACACATGTACGTGCTTCTCCTGGGGGTGCATCTAGGGGTTCAACTGCTGGCTCACAGGGCGGGCGGATGCCTAGAGTTAGCAGACACTGCCTAAGTTTTCCAAAGGGATTTTTCCAATGGACATCTCCCAAATCAATTCATCACAGTTCAGGCTGCCCCACACCTTTGCCATCCATTGGTCCTGTCATCTCATCAGCCCTTCTGGTGGGTTCCTAACTGTGGGTTAAACATGCACTCCCTGATGAGGATGCTAGGCTCTTTCTGTACCATTACTGGCCATCCAGGTTTCCTCTTTTGTGAGATGCCGTGGGTCTTTTGTTCATTCTCAGAACCTGAATTATCTTTTGCTGTTTCACATCAGTCCTTAAATTAGCATGGGGATGAGTCCTTTGTCAGATACATGTTTACAATGCAAACACTTTTTCAAAGTTAGTGTTTTCCCAGTTAAAATTTTGATGTCTTGTTTAAGAAACCTTTGCCTATTCCAGGACAGGAACCATACTTTCTTATGATTCCTTCTAGAAGCTCTTGTGTTTTACCTTCCACATGAAGGTTTATGAGTTATCTTCAATTAGTGTGGGTGAATGGGGTGACATTCGGGTGGCAGGTTTTTCTTCCCCGTAATGGATATTAAATTGGTCTAGCATCATTTATGGAAAAAGACCACCCTTCACTCTTCAACTACAGGGGGTCTTTGTTGTGTATGTGAGAGTACGTTTCGGGACTCTCTTTTCTGTTTTATGATATTATTACTATTATTTAAGTTCTACCACTGACCCACAATGTGCTCATAGATGAAAATTTACCTTTCTCCTAGGCAGTAACAGCTGTAACAGGATATCTGTATGACAACGTCTGTTTGTTGAGAAACTATAGGCTGGGCAGTTTGCACACAGCACATTTTACTTTCACCATAACCCTGTGGGGGTCGGTCCCATTTTAGATAAATAAGCTAAAACTCATAATACAGGTGAAGTGACGTGTTCAGAGGTTGATAAGTGGCAGAACCTGTGTCTGTGTAGGCCCAGAGCTGATGCTCGTGCCACTATGCCATCCATCCCTCCTTGACATGAGATGGGTGGGGAAACTGTTTGGTTATTCTTCCTATAAAGTTAACATTTCTGGGCACAAGTAACACTAACAAATGAGGCTTTTCAATAAAAAAAGAAAAAAAGAAAGAGAAAAGAAGGAAGGAAAAGAGAGAAAAGAACAGAAAGAACCCCAACCCAGTCTGCTCATCCTATCCTTGTCCCCTCCTCCTCCAATAAAAACAATATATATATATATATATATATAAAACCCACATCAAGGACAACTGATCAAAACACAGATCAAAAAAAGAATCAAAGAAAAACATTTCAAATAAAGTTCAGCTGTTTCTATTTGGAAACAACAACAACAAAAAATCCCACTTGCCACAACACACTGACAAATAAGAAACTGCCCCTGCGGTGCCGGGGCTGGGATTTTCCAATGGCATCTGCTACTGTGTCATTACTGCGGGTCCCCGCAAGGGAGCGGCGGACGAGCAGCTGGTCTGTGTCCTGATGCAACACAGCCGCCAAGGGCCGTCCTTCGGGGTGAGCAACCCTTTGGGAGGTTGTCTTTTCCCTGGAACTAGAAATCCCAGTCCATCACTAGAAGACACCTCCAAAAAACGGGGCAGACAGGCTTCCAGCCCCGTTCCTAGCCTGAGGGAGCTGACAGTCCAGTTTGCTTGGATATGCCACCTAGAAATTCCTAATCCTCAAGGGTGGCGGAGAAAGAGGAAGTCTTCCAGGGGGTCAGAACCGCTGACTTCCCACAGGGAACAGGAATGCCTAACCTAAGGTAACACGAGCCCTCACCCCCAACCCAAGGACGATGTGTGAGCACAGAACACAGCCCGCCGATCCAAAGCAATCAGAGAACGGAGCTGTTTTTATTAACTGATGTTTATGCTCAGCTCTGATTCCTAGTCTGCTGCTGCTGCTAAGTTGCTTCAGTCGTGTCCGACTCTGTGCGACCCCACAGACGGCACCCACCAGGCTCCCCTGTCCCTGGGATTCTCCAGGCAGGGTCTAGGCATATGCAATATATATTGCTTTCTTAAACACAAAATACTGAAATTAAAGTTCAATGAAAGCTTGACTGGTGTGAGTTATTAGAAGGGGCTGAATCACCAAACAAAGCTGAAATAATACTGCTGCCAAACCAAGCTTATTCAATTCACAAAAGAATCATCAAATCCATGGGAGAAATTTCTCCTCTGCTTAGAACCATCCTCCCGACCTGTCAAATAAACACACACATACTTCATCAAGCTGCTGCTTTTTCATTCATTTGTTCACCGCCTTACTCAGTCATGTACCCATCTAAAAATATTTATTGGACATTTAGTATGTGCCTGTCAGTGGCATATTACACTGAGATAAAAAACAGAAAAAAAAATGGTCCATGCCCTTACGGATCTTCATCTAGAGGGTAATTAAGATGCAAATACACAAATAATTACACACTGAGACAAGCTGAAGGAACAAAGCAGGTCCCAGGAGGGGCTGACGAGGCTCCGGGAAGGCTTCCCTGAGGAAGGGAAGAGGAGGCTGAGCCAGGGGAGAGAGTTCAGCCAAGGGAGGAAGATAACGACTTCCTTGAGGTGAGAAATCACAGATTCAAGGAACAAAAAAGGAGGCATGTCTGGGGAATGCTAAAGGAGGAAACCAGTCTGGATCTAAATGAAGAGGCAGGTGGGGACAGAACACACAGGACCTGTCAAGACATGCTGGAACCTATGGACATATTCTAAGTATGGTGGACAGGCTTGGAGGTTCTGTAAATAGGGCCAAGTTTATGAGAGATGGAAAAGAAAAGACCCTGATACTGGGAAAGACTGAAGGCCAGAGGAGAAGGGAACAACAGATGAGGTGGTTGGATGGCATCACTGACTCAACGGACATGAGTTTGAGCAAGCTCCGGGAGATGATAAAAGACAGGGAAGCCTGGCATGCTGCAGTCCATGGGGTCGCAAAGAGTCGGACACGACTGAGCGACTGAACTGAACTTATGAGAGATGGAGGCGGGCAGGCAGAGTCCAAAGGCATTACCACCTGAACCCACCATCACTCGCACGACAGCCTGAACCATCCCCACCGCACCCTCCATCCCAGTCTGTGGAAAAACTGTCTTCCAAGAAACCAGTCCCTGGTGCCAAGAAGGCTGGGGACCGCTGCGCTGAAACACTGAGATCCCACAGCTACCCCAAATCCTGGAATCAGGCACACATTTTCTAACAAGCCAAAGAGTCCCTCACCCATGAACCCGTTTTAAAGGAAATTCTAAAAGACTTCAGGCAGAAGGAAAATGACCCCAGGTAGACAGACAAAGCTGTAAGAAGGGGTGAAAGGCAGGACAGGAGTAAGTATGTGAAGGCATCTGAGTGAAAACTGATTTTATGGAACTATAATAATAACCCTATTTTATAGGGTTGTAAAAATAGAACGAAAATATATAACAGTAGCATATAAGGTAGGAGACGCTAAGCAGTCCTGTATTATCTGGAAAAGGGGTAAAGATCTGAAAAACATTAAATTTTCCTTAGTCAAGGATGCAGGTTATAATTTCCCAGGGAACTATGAACAGAATAGAAAAAAATATTTAAAAATTTAAACTAGAAAAAGACAAATGCTTAATTATATAAAACAATTCAAAAGAAGCAAGAGAAAATAAAATAGAAAGTAAATCAGAGTGGCTTAAATATAAACAGATAAGCAATTACATTAAATATGAATGGGCTAAATGCAATAGCTAAAAGGCAAAGAAACTAGACTAAGAAAAAGTCAACTATGCTCTTTACAACAAACATTTCCGATATAAAAAGACTGAAAATAAAAGGACAGTAATGGTTTTACCATGTAAATATCAACCAAAAGTGAGGTAAAGTAGCTATATTTATGTTAGGCAAAAAGCATTTTTAGAGATACAGAAGGTCACTTTACAATGACAATGGGGACATTTTTCAAGACCTGATAAATATTTTAATAATACTGTCTCTAAATATATAAAGAAAAATGCTATATAACTAAGAGGAGAAATTTAGAGAAATCTATAGTCACAGGCTGATTTTTAAAACATCTCTGTAACTGGTAAACCAAAATAGACAAAAGCATCACTAAAAATGTAAAAAATTTACAAAATTGACCTAAAAATACTGTACTCCACTACTAGAAAACAGATGTGACTTTTCAAGCACACATAGAACAGTTACAGAAACTGACCATATAGTGGGTCATAAAGCAAGTCTCAATACATTATTTAGGACAAAGAACATCAAGCACGTGCTCTGATCATAAAATATTTATATTAGAAATGAATGCCCCCCAAATAATTCTTATTTGTTCAGAATTTAAGAAATGCATTTCTGAATAATGCATGGGTCAAAAAACCCCATAATAATCTTAAATAAATGGCAAATATACCATGATCATGGGTTAGAAGACTCAGTATTGTTTAGATGTCAATTCTCATTAAACTGATTCTCACCAATGCAATTTGAATGAGTAGAGATTTTAAATTATTTTCTTTGTGACAGTTTTATGCGTGTACATGTGTGTAAATGTGTGTGCACATAAACACACAAGCACGAATGTGCAGACTCTGTCCAGCTGCTTTTAAAACTTTTATGGGCAAATACAAATGACCAAACATAGCCATAACACTCTAAAAAAGAAGAAACAAGTTGGAAGGACTCAATCAACTTAATCAAGGACTCAATCAATCGACCTACAGTATGTTAAAACTGTAGAAAGTGATAATACTTAAGACTATAGTACTACAGACAGACACAGAGATCAATGGAAAAGAAAGGAGAGTGCACATCCACATATATGATACACACGGCGCTACAGCAGCCAATGTGTGTTTTTTCAATAACTGGGCTGGGATAATTCTGTGCTCCGACGGAAAAATACAGAAACAGACCTTTACTCTCATGCACAAAAATCAATTCCAACTGAATTATAGACCTAAATATAAAAGATAAAAATACAAAGTATTCACAAGATCATGCAGATTATCATTATGACCTAAGTGTACGAAAATATTTAACAGGATACACACCCAAATAAACTAATCATAAAGAAACAGTGGTAAACTTGACTAAAAGTTAAGAAATTCTGTTAATAAAACTATATATAAACAGAATGACAAGGTAAGTAATAAAATAGGGGAAAGGAAATATTAGCAACATATGTAGCTGACAAAGGACTTCTACCGAGAATATATAAACATCTATTGCAAACAAATTATAAAAAGACAACCCAACGAAAAAATGGGCAAAAGGTTTTGATCAAGCACATTTTACACACACGCACACACACTCCAAATGGCAAACATTTTAGAAGATGTTCAACCTAATCAGAAATGCAGACGATAGAGCAAATGGGATCTTAACTACAGTGGAAGCACGAGGAAGGGAGGAGAGGGGGTGGTAACAAAAGCTAAATCCTAGTGTCAGGACAAAGTAAACGACTAACCTCAAGATCTGACAAATCAAGGAACGGCAGCAAAGCACATTACTTAGCTAAGAGCAACAGCTAAGAGAGTCAACAGCAACGTGCTGCACGGTGGGCCAGAGATTCCCCTCTCCCACCGACACCTTTGGCATTAAAAAAGCCAATAGATTTAGTATTTTGATGAGTAAAAACATATAGGAGAGAAAAAAACATAAGAAAGGAGGGTGGGAAAGGGAAGGAGAGGTAAGGAGGCAAGGTGAGGGTAATGAAATAATACTTGGGGAAACTTCCCTGCCAGCAGGAGCAGAGAAGAGCGTGGAGAAGCGTTGGGTAGATTCACTCTGTGATCTATATACGGCCCTGTCTGCTCTGAATACTAGGAAAGCCAGGTTTTAACTTATGGCTCACATCTAAAAATTGAATCCCTAAAAAGTCTGAATTCCTAGGCTATAACGCTTTTTCATTTCTGACCATCACTCTCCCTTAGGTCTCATAATTTTGGTATGTATCTTGTATCTTAAGTGCATCTTACATGTCTTTAAAATCTAGTAGGCCTTTATAAAACAAAAGTCCCAACAGTTACTAAACATACATAATACTAAACATCTACCATTTCACCTTTTCTTGACAATTTAGAGAAGATTCCTGAATCTTGCAACGCTTCATTAATAACCATTTAAAACACCAGTTATCCACACAGACTGTCCGTATGAAGTTTTCAGTGGATAATTCCGAGTCATTTCTCCACTACATTCGCATCTTACTGTGCTCTCTCTGCATGTGTTCTGACCCTCCCAGTGACTCATGGGAGGCAGTTCAGAAAAGTGGCTGAGAAATCAGGCACAGGCCAAGCTTAACCTCTGAGTCTGACCTTTAGGACAAGTCACTAAGGTCCTTATTTTCTCAACTACAGATGGGGAAGATGATGGTAATAGGACCTGCTTCACAGTGTTGTCAAGACTAAATAAGGTAACGTATGTAAACACATAGTAAGGACTCAATAAATGTTTCCTGAAAGGAATGAATGAATGAATGAATGAATATTTGGCAAGGAGACGCCAACATAAAAGACTTAGTAAGCATGAACCACATGCAGCGTATCTGCAGAGCTGTCATGGGCTGTGTGCAACAGCCTTTTAATTTTTCAGTCTTTGCTAAAGGCCAAAGATTAGTAATAAAAAACCGTTCTTCACTAGAAGGCCAATTCATGGAATATAAAAGTGAAACTGTGTGAATTTTTTGTTTGCAATAATAAATCATCTTTTTCATCCAGAAACCCAACACCTGCAGTTACACCTGAATGTCCTTTTACTGCTTTCCTGTGAAAGCTTTCTTTTCTCCTTTCCCTTTTTGGGGCTAAAAAATTTCAAACCTGTGTAAGGAGCACAGCCTGTAGCGCCTCATCATAATGCAAGGCAGTGAACTGACTGTTTTACCTTGAAGAAAACTCTTCAGAGGCTGTTTACTTGTCTTTCTCTGACTGAGCTTACAAGCTACCATGCTCTTTAAAATACGAAATTTTCTTCCATTGCTAATCAGACAAACGACAGTATCTTTAGCACAAATAATAAGCATTTCTCAATCTACTTACTTGCAACACATGATTTTCATCAGCTCCTTTTCTCTTCCTGACAGAAACCAATAGTGAGCATTTTAAACATAAATTTCTCCTCCTCCTTGGCCTCCCACAGGGTCACAATCTCAAAATCCTGGCGATGGCCTTATTAACCCTCCCCCTCCCCGCCAGCAATAAGCAAAAGGTCATGCAACAGCTAGGCAAGGGACTGGAAGGTCTTCAAGTGAAGCAGATTCTCTCTCAAACCTACACAGGCTCTTCATCACTGTACTAGATCCATTTCCCACAGGGAAGATCTAGGTGGAGAGGTGGGGAGTGGGCAAGTTCCTTGCACAACACCCTCCAGAAGGGTGTTCAGGCCAAGGAGGGGCAAGAGCCAGAGCCTCCGACATCAGTAACTGAGGGCCGCAGGACAGCACCCAACAAAAACCAGAATCTCGGGCCACTGGGATGCTTCTCCCCACTTCTGAGCCCCCAGGTCCCCAAGCTAGAATGGCCCTTCCAAAGGACTGGGTGTCGAACCTCTACCGCAGAGACGCACACTTCTCCAGTCACTCCGGGGACGCGCGGTTTGGAAAGGTGACGTCAGGGACACGCAGTGAACACAGGGCCCAGAGGCAAGCTTTCAGCTGGAGCTCAGGCACTCTGGAGAACACCCCTCCCCGAGAACCTGAGCTCACTGCGCTGTGCAGGCTGCAGGACCGCGACGCGGCCCCCGCTCCGACCAAGCGGCTCAGTTCTCAGGGACGGAGCCAGTGAGAAAGCCAGCCGACTCCCTTGTGAGGGGCGCCAGGCGGAGGCCCCGGGCATGAACTCACTGGGGGGCACGTCAAGGATACAGGGGTTGCTGTCGTCGAGGCCACAGCTGTCGAGGATCAGGGGGATGCCATCCAGCTCATTCACCTACAAAGAAAAGAGAAGGCAAATTCACACACTCGGCCAGCCTGGGGGTGTGGGGGCTACAGGAGGTCCACGGCTCCTTTTCTATGTCCTGACTCATTCCTGTAATAATACGGTTAGTGCAATTACCCGAAACGCCTCTATCAGTCCAGAAATGTTTAAAAAGAGACATGCAAACAAAAAATGACACTCTTTCTTTTCATCCTTCCTCCGAAAAGTTGGGCAACTAGGCAGACATATTTAAGAAAATACAATTGAATACAACATTGCAAATCAACTACATTTTAATATACTTTAAAAAAAATATAAAGTGGATCTCTTCCCAATATTATTCACCAGCGTAAACTTCAAATGAATCTCAGTTTACTAGTAAGTAAATTTTTTCTCTAAGTCAGAAGCAGTTTCTACGGTTCCAAATCCAGAAGCAACAGAGACAAATTTTTAAAATTTAACTACATTTTTTAAAAAAGGCAAGTGAAAGCTGTAATAATTATTTGAAAGATACCACAGGAAAAGGGTTAATATTTTAATATGTACAGATTTTTCAGAAGTTGAGAAAAGACCAAGACTCCAACAGAAAACTGGATGAAATACATGAACATAAATGGCACAGACGAAAGAAATGTGAGTGGACTGCAGAGATATCAAAGTCTGCTCAACTTTGCTTCTAATAAGATTCAGGCAAATTATGACATCATCCCTAAAAAGGCGCCTCTGACGACATGAGCAGCTGGGGAGGCGACAGGAACTGGCTCCCTTGGACACTGCCTGAGTGAACGCTTAGTGGCACGACCCCAACGGAAGGGGAAATAAAATCACATGCTAAAAACTGACATTTCAAAGCAGACTGTAAGGGTGAATTAAAGCGTTCTTGGAAATCATGGTCATACTAGAGCCATGCCTGAACTTGGGGTATGCATTCCTAGGTAACTATTTCTCATTCGTACCGCTCCGTTATGAAATGATAAGAGATAACTTTTTATACAAATTCATTAGAGGCTTATAACATAAGCGACCTATTCTAGACAAAGGACGGTAGTGACACTGTGACACACACATGACGACACACTGGAGAGTGAACACAGGTGACGGTCACTGAGAGAAGGACCCACGGGCCTGACACCTCCAGGAGACACTGATGAGGGGTGTCATCACCACGCTTACGCTTACAGGCTCCCGCCCCTGCTGAGCGAGGAGCTCGCGTCAGGGGCGGGGAAACAATTAGGAAACCAACACGTTTTATTCTGTTCACACGCCATAAAACAGGGAAGTTGTTTGTTTCTTTAGCTAACGTGTTGGGAACTGATTCTAGACCCATGCTGAGTCACAAGTTGTAGTAACAGTTTCTACCAGGGAGCCAAGCTCAGTCAACGCTTCACGACAAAACACATCTCAACAAGACGGCAAGTCTGGCTTAAACAAGCGAACACTTAGCCTCTGGAAATCAAGTGCAGACAGCAGGGCGGCTCGCTGACTGCTAACTGTTCTCTCCCACCATGGCCAACACTAATCTCAGAGAATGCACCGCAAACTGGGCAGGCCCAACTCAAGTAGTATCTAAGCTTCTTTGGGGAACAATGTATTAGGTTGACGAAAAAAAAAAAAACAAAAAACAGAGGCTCCATTATTGTCTGCTCTCACACTGAATGGAAAATAGCAAAGTGAAAACAACCTGAAGAAAGACAAGAGCACAATGCCAATGCAGGACTGAATCTCCTATTTAAACGCCCAGTGAATCAATGTAACCGACACGTGATCAAAGTGCGTTTGTGGCACTGGGCTGCAGGACAGATGCACACGCGCACAGGTGAGCAGAGGCCTCCTGCCGAAGCCCGCACACGGCCAACGTGGGTGTGCCAACGCTCAGACGGGGCTTTGATCGACAGATGAAGCAGAGGTGACCGCCAACCCACAAGGCTCAAAGCCTGAGGCGGAAGGAGGCAAACACTGGGTTCACCATCACTGGACCATCTGTATGAGATGTGGGTGTACCTGCCCATGGGCGAGACTAGCTGCCATCCCCAGGACTCAGAGCTTGGGGGTTACTTCTGGAGGCAGACAGACCTACGGGAGAATTCCAGCTCAGCCCTCCAGCCATGTAACCTGTGGAGGGTTCTGAACTTCAGTCTAGAGTTTCTTGGGTGTAACAAGAGGGTTAGAGTAAGCATTACATGAATAAACAAACAGTACAGCACCCAGCAAGGACAAAGGAGACAGCAGCTGCCTGTAATGTCATCTTCACTTGGTTCTGATTCCAGAGGATTCCTTTAGCACCCACACTCGAAGAGGGCTGGGCACAGTCATCTCTCAACAAGCACAGGCAGTTGTTCAGCAAGGCCTGAAAATATAAAGATCTGTCTCCACAATCACAGGACATTTGGTAGGTTGCTCTGAGTTAGTACCACACTTTCCTTGACTGCCTCACAAACCGGGTACACCTCTGGTTACTAATTTCCATCCACGGCCTCTCCTGGTTTTTGCCTCACACAATCAAGTCTACGTCTCACACAAGTACAGTGCTGTTCATCTAGCTCTGTGCTGCATTCATTTCCACGGTGCCCTGTGCGGCTTCCTGACTGGGCATTTCACGACTGAATTCTGCCCTGTTCCCACTGCCAGAGGAGCAGCCAGAGGTGTTACTCAGGAAGCAACAAGAAAGCACAGCACCTGCCCTTTGCAGACAATCTTTCTCCAGGACTCAGAGCAGAAGTCCAGGCGAGTGGTTCACAGCCTTGACTCCACGTTAGAATCACTTGGGGGAGGTCAGAAACAACCAGTGCCGTGGCCCCAAGCCCAGGACACGGCGAGCAGACTCGCTGGGAGCAGAGCCTGGTCATCAGTGTCCTGAACCAACCCTTCGGGTGACTCTGACAACTAGTGAGTCGTGGACTCCTGCTCCCCGCCAAGACCGAGAGCACCCACCAAGGCAGACGAAGTCCGAGATCTGCGGTGAGCCCTCAAAGAAACCCCTAAAACACAACACCCTGTCCTTCACCCCTTCACCCCAGTGCTCTTTTCTCTACTTCAGAAGCAGACCTGGCGGAGACGCGCCTTACACACGGCAGCCCGTGACTGCACCTGTGTAACCACTGACCACAGGGTGGGGGCCCTTCCTGAGCAACCACAGCTTCAGCAGCCACGCTCTGCTCCTGTCTCGGCAGGCTGACCTGGTCGTTCCATGCTAGCGTAGGAGTAAGACTATATGAAGAGACATCTTTTTCAATGTTTTTAAGATTTGTCCATGTTGTTACATCTATCAGTTTATTTTTGTTTCTGATTATGAATATACCATTTATTTATGTGCTCACATCTTTGTATTACTCATGTATCAGTTTAATTTTATTTTTGATTAAGAATATACCATCTATTTATCCATTCACATGTTAATGTATTCAAGTGTTTATATTACTGAGTTTCTTTCACCTTGTTCTAGAATTTGCGAACCTTACAGAGCTCTCTCTCCTTTCAGTCCTGTCAGTTTTTGCTTAATGTACTTGCCAAAGTTCTCTTAGCAATATGCTGCTGCTGCTAAGTCGCTTCAGTCGTGTCCGACTCTGTGCGACCCCATGGACGGCAGCCCACCAGGCTCCCCCATCCCTGGGATTCTCCAGGCAAAAATACTGGTTGCCATTTCCTTCTCCAATACATGAAAGTGAAAAGTGAAAGTGAAGTCGCTCAGTTGTGTCCAACACTTAGCGACCCCATGAACTGCAGCCTACCAGGCTCCTCCGTCCATGGGAGTTTCCAGGCAAGAGTACTGGAGTGGGTTGCCATTGCCTTCTCCATCTTAGCAATATATGTACATGCTTTTATGTCTTCTTCTTGGTGAGTTGATCCTTTAATCATTATGAAATATTCCTCTGTACATCTCAAGTCTATTGTGTCTGATGTTAATATAGCCACTCCACCTTTTTAAAAAGTGTTTGCCTGGTATGCCATTTTCATTCTTTCATTTTAAACCTATCTTCATCTTTACATTCAAAATGTATTTCTTGTAGCTATCATGTCTCGCTTTAAAAAAAAAATTCAATCTAACACTCTCTCTCTTAATTTTAATATAAGCCATTTACTTTTAAGGTACTTATCAACATAGCTGTGTCTGAGTGTATCATTCTGACATTTGTTTTCTTTTTATCCTAAATGTTACTTTATTCCCCTTTTCCTCTTATCCTCACTTCCTTTAGGCTGAGTACTTTTAAATATTCCATCTTTTCCCCTCTACTACTAGCTTATTAACTAACTCTCTTTCCTTTTTTTAAAGTGGTTTTTCTAGGTTTAAAATATGGATCTTAACTTGTAATAGTCTGTTTACATATAACATTACACTATTTCACATACAGTGTAAGAATCTTACAACTATATACTCCACTTGACATTTGGGCAATAGCTCTCATACATTTTATTTGTACATACATTATAAAACCCCAAATACATTACTATTAAGATTGCTTCAAAGACCCAATTGTATTTTTAAAAAATTAAAAAGTGAAGATAAAAGTATTTTATTCTTGCCCACATGGTAACCATCTTCCTTCACCTGGTACAACATCCATCAACATTTTTCATGGCACAGTTCTACCGACAATAAATCTGCTCAACTTTTGTCTGTCTGGAAATGTCTCTATTTTGCCCCCATTTTTGAAGGATATTTTGGCTGGATACATGATTCTAGTTTTCTTTCGTATTTTTAAAATGTTGTTCTTTAGATTCCTGTTTCGCATTATTTCTGGAGAGAGGTCTGCTATCACTCTTTGTCTCCCCTGGACTGACAGGCAACAGCCCATGCGTCAGAGACTGAGAGCACACAGAAAAGATGAACCAAAACCAAAAGCTGGTTGACTGTGGACATCAACAGAATGCAAAGATCCCAGGAAGACTGATGAGGGAAAAAAGAGAGGTATCTGTTTAAAAAGGACAGAATGAAAAGACAGAAATAGATACAGAAAATATAAATAATTAAATATTATGAATTTAATGAAAAAACTGAAAACTGAGATGAAACAGATACTTTGAGAAAAACTGACATAAATAAAAAGCTTGAAAAGGTCAATACTTTAAACAGTTACATTTAAATAAAGATATGAAAATGACCAAGACTCACGGACAGAAATAAAGACCCAAACAGCTACCCAAGTAAGTACCATGAAGTTTTTAAGGCACAGATAAATCTATTATGTATATCTGTTGCTGGTATTTGGTCGCTAAGTTTGTGTACAACTCTTTTGCAAGCCCATCGATTGTAGCCCACCAGGCTCCTCTGTCCATGGGATTTCCCAGGCAAGAATACTGAAATGGACTGCCAATTCCTTCTTCAGGGAATCTTCTCGACCCAGGGATCGAACCTACATCTACTGCTTTGACAGGCAGGTTCTTTACCACTGAGCCACCAGGGAAGCCCATTATATACATAAGTTATTCAAAAACAGTGAAAAAGGAGGGAAAGTTCCTCAATTCATTTTATGAAGCTACCATGGCCTGATTCTAAAAGCAGGATTAAGACAGACCAACGGAAAATAAACTTACTTATGAACATGTACCCCTTCCCAAGACAACTCTCGCAAATTCCTGGAAAAATAACAGGTTAATTAAACATACCCTAAAAATTCATCACCATCTTAATATAGATAAGAAAATCTACAAGGCAATTATCCTCATTAACGTACCAATAATTATTTCACTATCACAGAAAAAGCATCAGGTAATACTTAGCACCTATTTATTATTTTTTTTAATTCTCAGAAAACTACTTTAACTTGAAAATGGCTTCTGCCAGAACTCTACAGTAAATATCATACGTAATAAAATTTAGATAGACCCCAAGACCAGAAAAAACACAAGGCTATTGTCTTCTTACTGTGCTGGAGAAACAGAAACTCAAGGAAATTCTGCAATTTTAAAAGGTCTTTTCTTGGACCATTCTGCCGCTAGGAAACAAACAGCAGTTAAGAGTGGTGTGAAAGGTGGTTTAACCTCACCACCGGAACAGAGACAGTGGATGAAGGAAAACAAGGCAAACAGGAGGTCTGGAGTCGGGAGAGTGACCGGGGTTGGGGTGGGGAGGGCCAGGGAGAGGAAAAGACGCCCACTCTCGAAGACAGCCCCTTGGTGACCTTAGACAGGCAGTGCCGGCTGCACGGGGCGCGCTCTGGCTTGGGGTAACTATCAGGAGACTGGGAGCCCACATGTCTCCTGACTGTGGTGTACGGGGGCCAGTGCACAATAAGCCTGTGTCCTGTTCACCTCTTTTTTTGAAGGCATATCAGAGATTTATTATTGGGGTTCATGAAACCTCCAGATGCCCACCCAAGCTACTGTTGTTAAAAGACTCCTGACCCCCTGCAGGCATTAAAAGCGCCTCCAGCTGGGATTAAAAAGGATAAGAAATTGGAAGGGTGCATTCTGAACTTTAATTTCTTTGAATTTTAAGTCACATGGGCAGAGATTTTGACTTTAATGTTTTGGACTTTAATTTAAAATGAAATGTAATCTTTGGATTTTAACATCTCCCTGGGAATTTGATAATGAGATAGAATTAATATTCAAATAGAGAGTATCTCTTGTGGGCATTTTATGATTACAATGAATTTAGGCCTTACACTGGAGTACCATAATATGGAATGAATTTTCTGCCTTGAGGTCAAAGTGATTTGGAGTTAATTTGATTCATGTATTGGTCTGACCCACTTAAGAATCTTTGGGGGGGGGGGGGCAAAAATCTCTCCTCCCTACCAGTTGCCCAGGAGAAAGAAGGGGTGTGGCTGGGTAGGCAGGAGTGGCCTTAAAAAGGTGGTGGCCAAGGGTCCCCCCAAGTAAAGGACACACCTCTGCCCAACACACCAGCAGAGCAACAACAAGACTCTTCTCTGTGACGCTGTGGCAAAAGCTGAACTAACATGAACAGTCCTTGACTTCTCTGGGCCTGCGACTGGCTCCTTCCCAGGGTCGTGACAATTGGATTAGTGAGTCTGACTGTATGAAGTTCATGGTATATAGCAGCTACTCATTTGATGGTCTGATTCTTTTATTAGACTCTGGGATTTACAATTGAATGAAGTATGTTTCGTTCGTTCTTGATATTCCCTGCCTTGCCCTTCAATATCAACAGCTACCTGCTGAAAAAATGCATGTTTGTGAAGGAGGAAAACAGCTCTTATGACCAATCCCATCACATATCTGTAGGTACAAGTCATCAGGATTCCTGGGCTCATGACACTTGGCCTAGAGACAGACAGAGAGACAGAGACAGAGAGAGAGAAAGAGCATGAGAGGGGGAGAGTGCATGAGCAAGAAAGAAATGAACAAATGAAAAAACACATTTAAAGATTATGATAATTCCTATAAGGAAATAAGCAGGATGATCAACCAGAGGGACAGTGGAGGCAGGACGTCAGAAAGGGTAGTTAGGTAAGACTTTTCTAGAAGACGATGATATCTGAACTGTAAAAATGGGGCAGGGACGGGAAGCGCAAAGACTCACAGGTGAAAAAAATTGAGCATAACTGACTTATGGAAAGGAAGTCAGTGTGGCTGTGTGCAGGGAGACGATAAAAACGGCAGATGAGGCTGGAGGGTGGGGCTTGTGGAGTGGTGGCTCCTCATGGGTCCCTGGAGCAGGAGTATAAACATCGCCTGGGCACCTGCTCTTTAGAAACGCAAACCATCGGGCCCCAGCCCAGACCTACTGAACAGGGAAGTCTGGGGCTCCGGGCCCCACAGACAGCGTTTCTGTTTCACAACTGATCTACAGGACTGGTAGTTCCAGCTGTCCAGTATCACTCTACATTACAAAATGACCACCATGCTAAGTCCAGTTACTGTCTGCCACTCTACAGAGCTGTTAGAGCATTACTGACTGCTTTCTCCACGTTGTACATTTTGTCCCCGCGCCTCATGTATTTTAAACTGCAAGTCTGTACCCCTCGGCTTTCATTACCTACTTCATTCATCGCCTACCTCCCTCCCCTCCGGCAGCCACCTTTGGATTTTGCTGCTGTGATTGTCTCTGCTTTATTACTGTTGCTCACTCGCTCTGTTTTCATGCTCCGCACCTGAGTGGAATCTGCAGCGTCTGTCTCTCTCTGACGTCGCACTCAGCAGAGCGCCGTCTAGGTCCGCCCACGCTGTGACGACGGCGAGGCGCCGTTCTGCACGGCTGAGTGACATTCCTGCGTGTGTGCACGTGCGCACATGTGTGTGCCAGGGTCGCTGGTACAGAGCAGTGCCATCCTCCTGGGGAGCCCAGGGACAGGTCTGGGCTTGAAAGGTACTCTGGGGTCATCTACACATAGAGGGTCTCTGAGGCCTGGGAACTGGAGGTCATGGGTGGGGGGCGGGGGCAGGGTTGGATGCAGACAGTTAAGAGCAAATGTAAGCACTCACTCCAGTGGGTTAGTTTGTAAGCAATATGAACCTTTTTTTCCTGCAAAGAGATAACCAATAACTCACACACAGTGAGTAAGACTTCCTTAAAACTTAAAGATATCATCATCAGATTATTTATCCACTAGGAATTTTTCAGGGTAACTTAAGGAGCTCATCTCCAAACTAAATTATACTGTGAACTGTAACATATGCAAATTTTTGACCTTGTTCTGTTAAAACTACATAGGAATAACACAGATATACATACATACATAGTTCATGGAAATATTTTCATTCCAACCTACTCATTATGTCCCAGTTCAAGCCATAAGAAGAGCAAAGACGAATCTGATGAGAAGTTCAACTTCAAAAAGACTGAGGGACAAGGTTCCTGTGAAGTGAGTCTGTCGAATGCCCCAGGTAAGAAGCTGTCAGTCCTGGGAGTGGAGGCTGGGAGGAGGGAGCGAAAGAACCAGCGGAGGGCTCAGGGGGCCCATGGCAGGGATGCAGCGAGGCCAGGAAGGCACCCAGACACGTTTAGAGGCTACGGTCCACAGGCTAACCCCGCCCCCACCCGATACTGCGTGGCAGAACACTCTAGAAAAGAAGAGCACACGAAAAGTAAGCCATCTAACAGCTATTTTATATATACACCAGAAGAGAGTTCAGAGACAAAATGACACTGCAGTTCCACAGTGAAGCTCAATGGGGTACAGAACAGAGCTCTGAAAGTGTTTACGGAAAAACAAAGAAGCTTTTCAAGAACAGTAATACTGAGACTATTAAAATGTCCAGAAGTACAAAGAACAATGTGATCAATACAAATATTTTGTAAGTTCAGCCACCAAATTCAAGGAAGATTAACAACTAACTTTTCTTCAGCAAACATCTGCATCTGAATTTGGTGCAATTTTCTCATGAATTCTCCACCCAGCAGATAAAACCTTTGTTTAAATAATGAATGAAATTAGCTGGTTTTAAAGAAGCTTACTATATTCTGCTTACAAGACTGAAAAAAGAGTCATTGTCTTTAAGCGAGAAGGAAGTGCCTCATACATGGTAGGAACTCTAGTGAATGAACGCTAAGTCACAGAGAGCATCTGCTTCCACGCTGACCACTTACGAAGCAACCAGAACCTTAGGGCAGGATGTCAGAAAGGTATTTTCAGCTGACCTGGAACAGAACACATCGCCGAGTGTCTGGTCCAGGAGAATGGGGGTCAGAGGTGCCAAGCAGATCCCTCCCACAGGATGGAGACTCGGCCTCGCAGGGCATGGCTCCGACCCCCAGCCCCCGGGACGTGACGGCAGCGAGCAGGAACAGGACCGAGCGCCGCCGTGTGAGCCTGGGCGCATCACCTTGACCTCACGTGGAAGATAGTCCAAAAGCTCCCCAGAGAGCAGAGCGTGTCCTCAAGCAGGTGGGGAGAAAAGAGAGTGACTCCCACAACACCTGGCTTCCAGGAAGTGCTCAAGAAACGCTCGATACGAACATCATCTTACTTATCCTTCTACTTCCGGCATTTCCCTTGCATTCTTTGCGAAGAACTTCAGACTGGCTGAAACATGAGGGAAAAGACCAGAAGCACGGTGTTATTTTGCCATTACTGTCATTTCAAGAGTTTAATTAAGCAAAATGTCAAAAGCTGACCAGCGAAATATGTGAAGAGCTAGATGAAAGACCTCTTTTTTTTTTAAAAAAGACCTCTGTTTTTAAACAGAAGCAGGGGAATATATGAATCTAGAAGCAAATCTGTCTCTAACGCACTTGAGCGCACACAATGAAAGTCCCCCTGAGCAGCCTCTGCACAGAACTGAGGACACGACTGGAGAAGCAGTCACACTGGAGAGGGGTCGGGACACCGTGTCAGCAGCGGGGAAAACAGAGGCACGCTGAGCTAACACACACAGCTACACTGAGAACAAAAATAACCCACAGAGCAAGTGTTTTTCTTTTTTTTAAAATATGCATTCCACCTCTGCTACTTGGGGTATAATTCCCACCCGAAATGCACGGTCTACAAGGTCACACTTCAGTGCTTGAACAAACAGAATTCTGTCCTGTTTTCATTCAGTCTTTAATATTTAACCCACCGACAGACTCTCAACTGCTTGCTGTATTATGATGAGCTACCTGCCACTAATAAATACAGACTCGGAAACTGTTTATCAACTGGCCCATGGTGTTTAAAAAAAAAAAAAAAAAGATTTTCTATGATGAGCCTCCAGCCAGTGCTGGGAAGGGCAGCACACGGGCTGTGGAAGGAGGATTGTGAACGAGGGAGACGGTGGTGAGAACACAGGCACGCCGGGCCTGCAGGGGGCCCTGCTCTGAGCTGCCCACCCTGTGGGCACAGGCAGGAGGAGAGCCAACAAGTGTATCTGCACAGGACCGACACCCTGCCCTTCTCCCCCCTGCCTGGCGGACACCGCCACAGCCCCCGAAGGCGTCATGTGGAGGCCCACTCTCACCCTTCAAGAGGAGACCACCGGGAGGGGATGCGCCTGTGAACAAAGATGCCACATTTCAGAAACACACCCACTGTGAGAAACGTCACTCGCTCTGCTAGAGAACAGGCGTGGAAAAGAGGAAGGAAACCTGCACCAAGTATCTTCTTATTCACCAAGGTTTTACAGGCAAAAATGGGTGCTCGTGAGAGCTCTGCAAGGTAGGAATCAGACAGACGCGATTTGTGAGGGTTAATGGAAATGTTTGCAGTCATAGAGTTGAATGAGTAGCAAAATCCAAGTTTGTTAAGTTTTAAAACTCATGCTTTTTTGCAACTGCACCATACAAACTGCAGGAGGATGTAGTTCAGGTCTTCAGAAAAGAGATAATGATCGGAGTAATACTAAATATGCTGGAAAACCTCAAAGTATACAGTCTAGAGTGCTCAGCCCTGAGACAGGACGAGGAAGGGGCCAGTGAGGCAGAACAGGGACACGGTGGGCAGGCCCTGCCCGGGAAGCAGTCAGGAACCACCCAGGAGGAGGACCCGGGAGCCAAACTCAACCAGCCCCAAGTGGCAGGTTTCTGTGGCCAATCCTCCAGTTCCCCAGGAATCTCACCATTAGCCTGACATGAAAGCCACACTTCATCTTCAGGGCCCTTCTGATTTCCCTGTTTGCTAATACTCAAACACTTGAAAATCTTTTCATCTACAAGTGTGTGAAAGTCACTCAGTCATGTCTGACTCTTTGTGAACCCATGGACTATACAGTCAAGGGAATTCTCCAGGTCAGAATACTGTAGTGAGTAGCCTTTCTCTTCTCCAGGGGATTTTCCCAACCCAGGGGATCAAACCCAGGTCTCCCGCATTGCAGGTGGATTCTTCACCAGCTGAGCCACAAGGGAAGCCCAAGAATGTTGGAGTGGGTATAGCCTATCTCTTCTCCAGGGAATCTTCCTAACCCAGGAATGGAACTGAGGTTTCCTGAATTATAGGCAGGCTCTTTATCAATTGAGCTATCAGGGAAGCGCCATCTACAACTACTTGTTAATTTGACAAAAATTTAAGAGATAGCTAGCCACTTAGGGCAGACCCTGTATTGGGCACTAAGGGGTGAATGAGATACACTTATTGCCTTACCCAAGTTGGCAGTGGGGATAAGGGAGAGAGAAAAGGCCCCAGAGACAAGCAAAACCCACCACCAATATCCAAAGCTGGAGGACACACACAGCATCCTGGGAGTGCAGGAGAGGGACACACCTAACCCCTCTAGGCGGGCCTGCATGGGAGGCTCAGAAACCAAGGTTATGAGCTTCACCCTGAAGGTCTCAGAAAGAGTTTACATGGAGATTTAAGCTTCAGAACACATACTCATTTTAAAACCGAATTTACTACAATAAAGCATGCAATTCTTAAGTTTGATCGCTTAGAGAAGTTTCACATGTGTGTGCACACATGCAACCACTACCCAAGGTCAAGACAGAGAATGTTCCAGTAACTACCAGGGCATGAGCCCTTATGGGAACTGGGACTCTCACCCCTATCATCTCTGATCACTTCTGCCTTCTCTGGAATCTGGGGTGGTGGTATTTTTCAGTTGCTCAGTCATGTCTGACTCTTTGCTTCCTCATAGACTGCAGCATGCCAGGCTTTCCTGTCCTTCACTATCTCCCAGAGTTTGCTCAAACTCAAGTCCATTGAGTCAGTGATGCCAACCAACCATCTCATCCTCTGTCACTCCCTTCTCCTCCTGACCTCTTTGTTTCCCAGCATCGGGGTCTTTTCCAATGAGTTGGCTCTTCCCATCAGATGGCGAAATTATTGGAGCTTCAGCTTTAGCATCAGTCCTTCCAATGAAAATTCAGGATCGATTGTCTTTAGGGTTGACTGATTTGATTTCCCTGCAGTTCAAGGGACTCTCAAGAGTCTTCTCCAACACAATTGGAAAGCATTAATTCTTCAGCACTCGGCCTTCTTTATAGTCTAACTCTCACATCCATATGTGACTACTGGAAAAACCACAGCTTTGACTAGATGGACCTTAGTCAGCAAAGTAATGTCTCTGCTTTGTGATATGCTGCCTAGGATGGTCACAGCTTTCCTTCCAAGGAGCAAGCATCTTTTTTTTTTTTATTATTATTATTTTTTCCAGTGGGTTTTGTCATACATTGATATGAATCAGCCATGGATTTACATGTATTCCCAATCCCGATCCCCCCTCCCACCTCCCTCTCCACCCGATTCCTCTGGGTCTTCCCAGTGCACCAGGCCCGAGCACTTGTCTCATGCATCCCACCTGGGCTGGTGATCTGTTTCACCATAGATAGTATACATGCTGTTCTTTTGAAATATCCCACCCTCACATTCTCCCACAGAGTTCAAAAGTCTGTTCTGTATTTCTGTGTCTCTTTTTCTGTTTTGCATATAGGGTTATCGTTATCACCTTTCTAAATTCCATATATATGTGTTAGTGTGCTGTAATGTTCTTTATCTTTCTGGCTTACTTCACTCTGTATAATGGGCTCCAGCTTCATCCATCTCATTAGGACTGGTTCAAATGAATTCTTTTTAGTGGCTGAGTAATATTCCATGGTGTATATGTACCACAGCTTCCTTATCCATTCATCTGCTGATGGGCATCTAGGTTGCTTCCATGTCCTGGCTATTATAAACAGTGCTGCGATGAACATTGGGGTGCACGTGTCTCTTTCAGATCTGGTTTCCTCAGTGTGTATGCCCAGAAGTGGGATTGCTGGGTCATATGGCAGTTCTATTTCCAGTTTTTTAAGAAATCTCCACACTGTTTTCCATAGCGGCTGTACTAGTTTGCATTCCCACCAACAGTGTAAGAGGGTTCCCTTTTCTCCACACCCTCTCCAGCATTTATTGCTTGTAGACTTTTGGATAGCAGCCATCCTGACTGGCGTGTAATGGTACCTCATTGTGGTTTTGATTTGCATTTCTCTAATAATGAGTGATGTTGAGCATCTTTTCATGTGTTTGTTAGCCATCTGTATGTCTTCTTTGGAGAAATGTCTGTTTAGTTCATCTTTTAACTTCATGGCTGCAGTCACCATCCTCAGTAATTTGGGAGCCCAAGAAAATAAAGTCTGTCATTGTTTCTACTTTTACCCCATCTCTTTGCCATTAAGTGATGGAACCTGATGCCATGATTCTAGTTTTCTGAATGTTGAGTTTTAAGCCAGCTTTTTCACTCTCCTCTTTCACTTTCATCAAGAGGCTCTTTAGTTCCTCTTTGCTTTCTGACATAAGGCTGGGGTCATCTGCGCATCTGAGGTTACTGATATTTCTCCCGGCAATCTTGATTCCAGCTTGTGCTTCATCCAGCCCAGCATTTCACATGATGTACCCTGCATAGATGTTAAATAAGCCAAGTGACAATATACAGTCTTGACGTACTCCTTTCCCAATTTTGAACCAGTCTGTTGTTCCATGTCCACTTCTAACTGTTGCTTCTTGACCTGCATATAGGTTTCTCAAGAGACAGGTAAGATGGTCTGGTATTCTAACCTCTAAGAATTTCCCACAATTTTCTGGGATCCACAGTCAAAGGCTTTTGCATAGTCATTGAAGTAGAAGTAGATGTTTTGCTGGAATTCTTTTGCTTTTTCTATGATCCAACAGATGTTGGCAATTTGATCTCTGGTTCCTCTGCCTTTTTAAAATGCAGCTTGTAATCAGGAAGGTCTTGGTTCACATACTACTGAAGTCTAGCTTGAAGGATTTTGAGCATTATCTTGCTAGCATGTGAAATGAACACGACTACATGGTAGTTTGAACATTCTTTGGTATTGCCCTTCTTTGGGACTGGAATGAATACTGGCCTTTTCCAGTCCTCTGACCACTGCTGCGTTTTCCAAACTCGCTGACATGCTGAGTGCAGCGCTTTCACAGCATCACTGGGTGAGTGGAGTCCTACAGCACGCATTCCTCCTCTGTCTGGTTTCCATTACTGCACCTGTTTCTGCGCCGCACAGTGGCCTGCTGCCTTCACTGCTGTGTATTATTCCACTGTATGCACATACCATGGGGTACTACCTGTTCTACTGGAGAGACATCTGGGCTGTCTCCAGGTTTTGGCTATTACAAATAAGGTTGCTATGAACATTCGTGTACAAGACTGTTGGTGGACACAGCACTCATATCTACTGCGTTTATTACCCGGGTTATTGCTGGCTCAGGAAAACATAAGAAATTCAGCAAGAACACTCTCTTGTTATGCTTTTACTGAAAATGCTGGCTGATGTAACCTTGACGAAGATAAGGCAAGAGGATCTTGGTCATTAAGAATAGAAGACAGAAAGCAAGATCCTTTCTTAGGACAGGTGGGTAACTGGGATCACAAACGTTTCCAGAAGCTGGGACACTCACTGTCTACAAACTGAACTGAGAACACATGCCCTGCTCTTGACCCTCCTGAACCCGTCAGTTTGGGTTTTTTGGTCAAATATGGGAAATGGTTTCTCTGAACACTTCTTCAGCCCCACCCTCTTTCTTCTGTTCTCCTGGGACTCTGATGACAGAATGTGAGAGCATCTATTAGAGTCCTGCATGTCCCTGATCATTTTTTCCCCATCTGTTTTACTCCTGTTATTCAGGCTGGATACTTTACATTCTCTCCTCACATTCACTGACTGTTTTTGTCTGTCCTTTCTGTTGTGCTATCGAACCAGTCCAGTGAGCTTTTCACTTTATTTTGAGTTGTTATATTTTTCTGCCCTCGAATTTCCATTTGGATTTCCTTTACATCTTCTCTTTCTCTGGTGAGATCTTCTATTCCCTCATTTGTGCCCATTGCTCACAACTGCTCGTTGAAGCACTTTCACGAATGCTGCCTGAACATCCCCGTCAGATAACTCCAGCATCGGTGCCGTCGAGGTGCTGGCATCTGCTGACTCTGCCTTTTCTCGTTCAAGTTGAGATTTTCCTGGTTCTCGGTGTAGGATCTTCAATTCCTCTGAACATCAGGGTATGCTCTTGACTAGATCTTTACAGCAGTCTCCTGTTTCAGCTGGCCTCCCCTAACACCACGGTGGGGACAGGGGGCAGCACCCTGCTACTGCCACGTGGGGGCGAGGCTCACTCGGCCTCCTTCCTGCTGGGCAGAAGGAGGTCAGTTTTACACATTTGGGACAGGTATGCAATAGCTGTGACCTCCAGTTCCCCGTGTGCCCTCCACTGACAGCAGGGTCAGGCAGGGTGCCTGTTAAGAGGAGCAGGGACGAGCGTCCTGGCTGCCCACCCAGTCTTCTCTGACCCCAGCCAGAGAGGGGGTGGGGGTTACCTCATTACATTCAGGTGAAGGTTTAAGTTTAGGCTCCCCACTAGGCCACTGCTGATGGGGGTGTGGGAGGGGCTCTACAGTTTTTCTGGGGTGCTTGTCTAGAGTAGGGAGTCATCGTCTAAAAGCCTGTCTTGCTCAACTGCCCCTTTCCTGTCCTTTAACTAGAAAGAGCAAGCTTCTCTTGGGGGCTTTTAGGTCTGCTCCCGTGTTTCTGGATTGATAGCTTCTCTAACATCTGGTCTGAGAAATACAAGGCAAAAAGAAAACCCGAGGAACACACCAGGGGCCATCCCTGGAGCCCCAAGGCCCTTGGGAGCTGCCATCTCCTCCACCTTCAGAGTCTCCCGTGCTTGTTCTACACGTGATGCTCAGGGTTTCTGCCTCCGAAGCAGCAGGAGTCTGGAGAAGCACATCAACACATCCTTGACCCACAACTGAAAAAGCCCCGTTCCCAAGAGGCCGCTCTGAAGGGGACAGAGGACCTCCAACTAGGAGATGAGGACGGAAGTCGAGGATGGCCCACATTCGGATCCAGAAGAAAGACCAGGATCTCCCAGGCAAACAACAGTAACTGCAGTTCGTATTCGCTAAGGGTCTGCCTAGCACTGTTCATGTCACATGGACTATGTCTAACTGTCCTCGTCCTCCCAAATGCATGAGGGAGGACTTTCCACTATCCCACTTTCTAACGGGAGCAGGCTCCTGCAGGGCACTCCCTGGTCCACAGCATGGCCCGGGTTTGGCCCTGGATCACCTGAATCCAGAACCAGAGCTCCTCACCACCACACTCCCTCCTAACGCCCCTCACCATGAGCCAGCCTCTGAAACTGGCAGGGAGGCGGCCTTCATTCACTCTGCTCCCTGCCGCAAAAACACATGACACTGAAACAGACCAATGATCAGCAGCTTAAAACTATACTGCCATCCTTTTATCTACATAAGCCTTCTCAGCTGGGATTTCATAAGTCTCGAATATTGCAGATATTAAAACTCACAGGTAGCATTAACTGCATACATATTGTATGTATATGTATATAAAACTTTTTGACCTATAACCTTATATGTTTAAGGGCAATGATTCCTAATAGGTTAAATTGCTGAAGTGTACTTTTCCATTCTACTTCAAGTGATTTTTTTCAAAAACATTATTACTAATTACCCTAAAAATGAAAGTTACAGAAAAACGGCATATTTTCAAATAAAGTCCAGATGATTTTCCTTTGTATTTTCAAAAAAGTGTGTATGAATTTTGCTTGATCTCTGCCAGACCACACACCAAAAACTACAGATTTCAAGTCTCAGTTTGTACACTTGTAATTATACCAGGCCATCTTGAATTGGTCACTTCCCATCATATATACTTTTAGGCATAAACACTTCCTACAGAGTTATGTGAAAAACAGACAGCTTAATAGGAAAGAAGATCTGCATAAACACCACAGAAAAACAACAGAGGTGCCTACTGAGAACCTGCATCACTACTGGGGGTCACAGCCACCCGCCGACTCAGACAGCAAGCCTAGTCCTGCAACGTTCCCAGCTGTGGAGGTTTCCCTTTCCTCCACATTAAGAGAAGAAAACAAAATAACACAGCCTTCTTCCTTCCGGTCCACCTCCCATCTTCTGAATCTTATTCTGGAATCTCAGAATGTCAGAACTGGAAAACACCTTACGTCATTATGTGGTCCATTATACCCCCACCTACGGATGAGGATTACGAAAGGAAACCATCTTGATTAAGAAGATGAAGAGACAGACAACTTCTTAGGAAGGGCAGGGCCCTGTTACTCTAATATCACGTGTTCTGTACTTAGAAACATGAAGAACCAAGGGTGTCACGTCATTACAGCAGGGGAGAAGGAGCGGTTTCTGGCAGGAGAGAAAAACAATAGAAAGCTTTCTACTTTGGGCAACCTGGTCAAAGAGAAAATTCACAAATCACACGATTAGGGCTGAAAAGGACGTGGAAAAACTTGGTCCAATCTCCTTACTTTACAGATGGGAAAAGGAACAACACTAGGTATTTTCCCAGGTCCTCTGACAGTATGTACTCAGTCTACTCGCCAATAAACTCTAGCCCACCCCATACATCACTGAGGGCCAAGATGTGAAACACAAGGTCTTAGGACCTTGTGTGCAAACACCAATTTAATTAGATTATCAAATTTAAGTATATAAGGAAACTAGTATCAATTTCATATTTTCTAATGTTAATCTTCAGTCTTAAAACGTAATCACACTTGAAGGGATTATTAATCTAAGCTTATCCTTACATTCCTGAGTGTCTCTTCTCCCTACTCTGAGATTCAAAGGTCTTAAGAAAGGGACCTTATGTCTAATGAGAATTTAAAATATGGAATGAGCATACAGTTCCAGGCTTTCACTCCAAGTTCCAAAAATACATACCAAGAGACCAAAGGTATGAGATGTTTGCTTCTCCTGCTCTCATCTTCTCCACCTGAATAGTCCTCTGTACCCAGAACAACCCAGGGACTTCACACAGCTCCTAACTGGGACCTCAGTGGCGCTATTTTATACACTTAGTGGAGATTACACACAGTTTATTACAAGCCATTCTCTATATAGAGTAATGCTACACTCCTTATTTACTTCGAGTTATTCACTCTTTCAATAAAAACATCAGTTAGGAACAGTGAGCATGGAATTACAAGGGTTCCAGCCCTGAGCTGAGGTTCTACTTTGCTTTACACATTAACAACCTCAGATGGTAAAGAATCTGCCTGCAATGCACAAGACCTTGGTTCTCTCCCTGGGTTGGGAAAATTCCCTGGAGAAAGGTACAGCTACCCACTCCAGTATTCTTGCCTGGAGAATCCCACGGACAGAGGAGCCTGGCGGACTATAGTCCACGGGGTCACAAAGAGTTGGACAGCGACTAACATGTTCACTTTCAATCCTACATTTGGCATAACAATAACATCAAATACCAGTAAGCTTGTATTCTCTTTATGATGCCTCACGCCAAGGAATATTCTCAATGTGGTTTTACAAGGATTGCTTCATCCAATCCTCCCTGTGAGCTGTTGTTATCCTCACTGAGTATGTGTCACTGGAATGTAAGCTCCGTGAGGGCAGGTAGCTGGGTGTATCCTGTTCACTGCTGCACTTCCTGAGCCTAGAACAATGCCTGATGCACAGCAAGCAAACAATACTCAGTGAATGGATGGACAAATAGTATTCATAGAGGAAAAACTTCAGTACTAAGTTTACAGACGATCAACTATGGTCATGGGTATTGAGTGGCACAGCTGAGACTCAAATCATGATTTCTGATTGCATTGTATCAGGGGCCAGCAAACTCTTCCCATGAAGGGTAAGAAAAACAGCTGAGGCTCTGCAAGCCACACAGTGGTCTCTGTCCCAACTACCCAACCGTGCGGGTGCTGCATGTGAGCAGCCAAGACAACCCTAAAAGGAGGAACGCTGCTTTGTCTCCATGAAGTCACTGACATAAACAGATCTGCCAGCTGTGGCTGCCAGGCCCGCATTAGACCCTCACAATAATCAAGCAGGGCAGATTATCGAGAACCAGAGGCTCAGCTACTGAACACTTCGTCCACGGTCACACCACGAATCTTCAAGTTCGTGCTCTTTCTACGAAACCTCATGGTCTCCACGCAGAGCTACTGTGTATTCAGAACTTGTTCCTGCACTTTTATGGCACAAAGCAGAACGTCCACTCTCTTGCATCTTGAAATTAAACCCATAACCGTAGCAGGTTGCTGGAGCTTAAGCGCATGGGCAGGTGTGGAGGGGTGTGTGCAAGTGCACAGACAGAGTTAATCCAAAATCTGTTTTCACAAGAAAATCTGACCTTCCGTTAAGCACCGTGATGTGGAAACAATGCAAAGACTCCATCTGGGAGACAGGTAGGGCACAGGATTGGCCATTTTTGTTCTCACAAGGAAAACAGCCTAACCCAAACTAAACACTAACCTGGTTACACGTGAGGCTGAACATTGCTGAATGCATTAATCATCAGACAGGATAATAAAGGGAAATATGCAAGCTCTCTCCCAATTGTTTACCACTTGTATTTTTCTTGGAACAGAAATGCATTTTATATATTATATGAACCTGTAAAAAATACACGCCTGGTAAAATATTTAAACACATACTATGTACCAAGAGTATTAAAACATGAAATATTCCATCACCATAAAAGAATTTTGAGTTCATGAAGGTTTAAACACCCACCCGACTTCAGCTATGGCAACAAGTACGGAACAGAAACTAAACTGCACTTTATGCTAACTGGATAATCTTGATAATTACAGGCTATTCAGTATGTAGCAAAGTTTGACAAACTCCTCCTTTGGCTGATCTCAGTAAGTAAGGTACTACTTAGGAGTGACACTGCAGAATCTCAAAAAAATATTCAAATCAATTCTTTCTCAAAATATAAAACTAG
This sequence comes from Cervus elaphus, assembly GCF_910594005.1. Lineage (NCBI taxonomy): Eukaryota > Metazoa > Chordata > Mammalia > Artiodactyla > Cervidae > Cervus > Cervus elaphus. Next base: position 4,075,812 of record NC_057836.1, read on the forward strand.
TGCTTTGGTTCATTTAAGATAACTAAATATATATAAAATCTATTAAGTTCAACTGCTCACTACTCAACTGACATAAATACTACTAGGCTTTAAAAGTTCAATTCGATACATTTACCAAGAAATTATGTACAAAATATATGTGAAAATAAAAAACTGAGACAGGCATAGTCCCTCCTATCAATAAACCTTAAAAAAAAAAAAAAAAAACCCTCACATTTGTCTCAGACTCTCTGGTACAAAAACTAACTTAATTAGACTCTAAGTGCTTAAAAACAGCGGCAGCAGCAGTTAGTATTTGTCGGTGACTGTCAAACACCCAGCACTACTTGATGGGCTTTACAGACACGATGACGTGAAGTGAAGTGTTAGTCGCTCAGTTGTGTCTTACTTTGCGGCCCCATGAACTATTCAGCCCACCAGGCTTCTCTATCCACGGAATTCTTCAGGCAAGAATACTGGAGTGGGTTGCCATTTCCTTCTCCAGGGGATCTTCCTGACCCAGGGATTGAACCCCAATCTCCTGCATTGGCAGGCAGATTCTTTAGCATCTGAGTCAATATGATAGTTAATATTTAAAACAATACTGCAAGACATGATGCATGCGCTATTTTTCTCCTTTTTCTCCACTCAGAAAACTGGGGCTCAAGTATTCCCGCCCCAAGCTCCTAAGCACCTACATGATTTAGAATCAGGTCTGCCAAGCCTTCCTTGGTAGCTCAATGGTAAAGAATCCGCCTGCCAATGCAGGAGACACAGGTTCCATTCCTTGATCAGGAAGATCCCCCCTGGAGGAGGAAAGGGCAGCCCACTAAAGTATTCTTGCCTGGAAAACCCCATGAACAGAGGAGCCTGGTGGGCTATAGTCCACGGGGTTGCAAAGAGTTGGACATGACTTAGTGACTAAATGACAACAACAACTGCCTAGCCTTCAAGTCCAGACTTTTCTTCCACATCAGTTCAACTTCTTTAAAGCAGGGTTCTGACTTTGAGGTCCAAAAATAGTTCCCAGGGAATTCATGGACCTCTGCAAACTCTATGAAAAACTGCATGGCTATGGTACGTGAACTCTTCTGAAAGGAAAAGTTTTTTACAGGAGAAAAAATAAAAGGGACTGTCAGCTAAAATATACATATCATGTGTCACACCTGCAAAGTATGGCCACTGTCCTAACCACCACCTGCATGCTGTCATGTCTGACTCTCTGTGACCCCATGGACTGTAGCCGGACAGGCTCCTCTTCCTCCGTCTATGGAATTTTCCAGGCAAGAATACTGGAGTGGGGTGCCATTTCCTCCCCAAGGGTATCTTCCCAACCCAGGGATTAAACCTGCATCTCTTGCGTTTCCTGCAAAGGCAGGCGGGTCCTTTACCACTAGCGCCTAAACCTACTGCTCCACCCACTTCCGTAATTCTGAAGAGAACAGTGATGCATCCTCTCCGGCTTGGCTGTGAGACAGGAGGGCTATGATACAGCTCAGCCCTGGAGACTCCTAACTCTTCCCCTTCAGAATGGCAGGAACTGTCCACTCTCACTTTCCCCATGAGAAATGCACAAAACACAGGCACAGGTTCCCGGTCCCAAGACAAGCACCACTGTGAAATATTCGACTAACTGGAAACCATTTCTGCTTCCCTTGAAACAGGAAGCTTATCCTACAACTCTCTGCAGGAGCTGATGGAGGGACCGTCGCTGCACACAGAGGCTCTCCGCAGCCACTGCCTCCTCTTCACACACACTGTGACTCGAGAGAGAGTGTTTTTGAGCAAAGACAACTATTTTGCAAACCTCCTTAAATGAAGTGCATGTAAAGGAGCTTTGTAAAATGTAAACTGCTGCATAAAGATTCATTATTATTAACAAACATATGTAAGATTCAGGCAAAACACAGTCCACATTTCTTAGGTTTTGGATGGAAAAAATGGAAACAATCATTTGCAGCCTTTATGCAGCGGGTGTTGTTTTTTCATCTCTGCAGAGACGCTCCCTGGTGGTCTAGTGGTTAGGATTCGGCGCTCTCTCTCTGCAGAATATTCCCCCTGTTACAGAATATATTACCATCTTGGTTTAAGGACATGAAAACTAAAGTTCAGAAAGAGCACACAACCTGCTCAAGAGTGACAACAGGCGGCCCTGGCCTCTCTGATCAGGCCAGCCCCAGGCAGACGGGTGACGTATAGGCCAGGGATGGACGAACGTCAGTGCCCACAGCAGCTCCTCTTGGCCTCCAAGCTCCACTTCACAGGCCTGTGGTCAGGGGCTAGGTGATCTCACCAAAGCACTTACTGCTGGTGGCTCTATGTTAAATCAGCTGAAGATCCACGCGTACCACATAAGGCACAAAGTCTTTATGCATGAAAACTACTCAGACGCTGCTTCACAAAACATCCATTAACAATACTCCAAATTGTGTCTGCAGCACAAACAGTCACACTAAGGAGAAAAGGTGCTATTACACAGATGAAAACTGCCCGAAGCCACCTTAGGCATTCACCTAATTCTAGCCATGTTTTCCAGTGTTGATTGTATTTTAATAAAATGGAAGCACTATAGATGGAAGCACTATAGAATAATTATTTCTGAATGATTCAACAAGCAAATAAGTACATGTTTGAACAGATTAAAAAGAGCTAAAATGTGAGCTAAATATAAACTTTTGGCAAGTGCACGCCCTTCTATAAACCCTCGTGATGTTTTTATTTTCTAACTTTAGTCTTAATTTCTTATAAAATCTCAAGGAAGCTACTTATAGAAGGAGCACACAGTCCTGATGCGGAGGTCCTGACTGACAGCACGGGACCCAGACACAGAGTCCAGCTCAGAACCAGTGGGCTGTGGGCTCTGCTGTCAGTTAGAAATAAGACCCCAAACTCTTTAGTGGGCGCACACGGATCTCTCCTCCCCCGTCACCCCACCCTTACTTCTCCGAGGATGCTAAGGACTAAGGGGCAGTGTTTCTCAAAGGCGGCCCGGGGCTGCAACTACAGCCTCTGGAAATGGCAGCCTGAAGATCTGCTGGTCAACAAGGGCTTCTGGTGACAGGACACCGCTGACCATAACCATCCAGAGTGGGGAGCAGAGACGGAAAGCAGGAGGGCAACACGCTCCAGTGCGATGTCACCCACTCCTCAGCCCCACCCATGGGGCTTTTAAAAAGCGTGTAAAATCCTCTTTCCTCTTCAGCAAAGTGACCTGGAAGACTCCCTGCTGGGCTGCTTTGCTGCCCACTCCGGTCAGGGCTGGGAGAAGCAGGGGAGGCGGCAGCGGCTGGCGTCTGACAGGACCGGCCTCTCTCCATGAAGCGCGGGCTCTTCCTTTCCTCCAAGGCAGCTCTGGTCTCCCTAGGAAGGGCTGGGGGACAGTGACAGGTTCCCCATGAGTGGCCCCTAGACCGTCTCAGCTCTAAGACTGGGCCACGCTGGAAGAGACAGTGCTGCACCCGCTCTCCATCCACGAGACAAGGGGCCACGAGAACCGGAACAGGGGCACGGCCACAAGCTGACAGGCGTACAGAGGAGGTGGGGACTCACCAGGCTTCTAAGGCACTACCCTATGCGGAGTTCTTGCTAAATACATGATGATAAATGAAACGTTTTCTATTCCATCTTATCTTGCTCTTTTTTTAAAAAAAATTCTGGCTATGATGAATTAAACAGGCTTCACATTCCATTAATGGGTTGCAATCTACATTTTTTAAAATACTCTGCTTAGGATGGACTTCAAATAGATCTAGGTTTCAATCATACTTTGCTCTAACTGGTTTGGGCAAATTATTTCTATGACTCTGGGGTCCTTCATCTGTGAAACAGCGGGGATACTTCTTGTAGGTACAAGACCAGCATGAGGCACAGACCTGACACAGTAAGCTCTCAAGAAGCCCAGCATTACTATTAGCAGCACAGAAACCCTAAAACCCACTTCGTCGGCTCCGAGCCTCACCATCTGGGACACAGCCTGCTCTGTGGAGCTGCATCTGGGCATCCTCATTTAGAAATGTATTTATAGAGTGGCAAAATACTTATGGCCAAGTTTACTCTTGAGTCAACCAACATGTTTATACCTTGTGTTCCCCCAAAAAAGTTTTCATGTTCTTTCATCTTCCTGACACTCTTACAGGCTTTTATTCAGGTCCGTTTCCCTCACTGTATACAGAGGAAATTCATTCAACAAGTTTTCTGAGTGGCAAGCAGGCACTATACCAGGCTACTCAGGGAGACAGAACAAACGCGGCCTGGCTCTGGGCCAGAGTGGCACTGAGCCGGCTCCCAGGCCCTGTGGAGTCTGGGCTCTGCCCGCCCCTCCTGACCGAGTCTATCCCAGAGTCTCCCCAGCTCACTCTCCTTCCCTCCCTCCCTCCCTGTGCTGGGACAATCCATCCCTTTGGAGTATCTCTTCACTGCCACACAGCTGACTGTTACCTGCTGGGCCAGGTCCAAGCGCCTCCTTCCCAGGCAGCATCTGCTGTGCTGGCCGTGCCGTCCGTCCTTCTCACGGGCCAGGACCCTAACCACTTCATCCTTCACTCCCCATCCACCCAGCACACGCTGCACCAGTCCCATTACATGGCAGCTGTCATGCCTACGAACGTTATCGGTAAAAACATGTACATCTGTGTGTGCGGCCCGTCACACACAGATATTGTTCCACTGATGAAGCTGTTGTTCAGATTCCACCATGATTCCCCCGCCCACTAAGGGTTTCAATCTAAAGTCAACAATAGGAATTAAAAGAGTTTTTTGTTTTTTTTTTTAAATCCCTTTTGGTGGAACTTTCCTAACATGCCACAAACTTAGAGACAGAGGTACAATACATACCCACTTACTCAATATCCAGCTTCAAGTTACCATGTTGTCAACCTTGTTTCTCTACCTCTTTCCATACTTTCCACCTCTAGTGTATTCAAAATAATACTTAAAAACAGGTACCTCTAGAGAATTCTTGGATAAAGAAATGGTAACCCACTCTGGTATTCCTGCCTGGAAGATTCCATGGACAGAGAAGCCTGGTGAGCTACAGACCTTGGGGTTGCAAAGAGTCAGACAATACAGGGCAAATGAGCCACAGAGAATTCTAGTCCAGCCCCCTCACTGTCTATTCCACACTGTCCCTTTCTCTTACAGTTAACCGATTTTTAATAATTAGTTCATAGTTTATCCTTCCATGGGTTCTCTTTGAAAATATATGGAATTCATATTTCTGCCCCTAGATTATACAAAAGACAGCATACTCAAAGTCCTCTGTGGCTGCTGCTTTCACACAGACTATGTGGAGGACCAGCTCTGCTACACTCACTCTAAGAACAAACCCCAGGTCCCCACCGACGGACACTGGTTGTTTCAAAGCTGAGGAGTTGTAAATAACGCTGCAAGGGTATCGGCTAGTACGCATTTGTCTTTTTATGACCAAGCCTGAGCAGTGTTTCATTAGTATGATGGCTCCTTGTTCTATTTGTCTATAAATTATTCATCTTGTATAAATTTTAAAATAGGGTTATAGGTCTTTTTCTTAATTTTAGAAATAACCCGATTATGGCTATTAGCTTTCTGTTTGTGATTTAAGTTGTAAATATTTTCTTCCACTTTGTCATCTATCATTTTACTTTGCTTATTTGTTTTCTGCTGTGCAAAGGCTTTTTAAAAAAGTATATTTAGGTCTTTCAAATTTCTGTTATTGCTGTTCGAATGAGGTATATAGGAAGGTTTTTCTCTACTCTCAGTGTGTAATGTAAAAAAACTCATTCATGTTTTCTCTTAATGTCTGTACGTTTCAGGTGTTTTCACATTTATGTATTCGGGCTGTCACTGCTCGTTTATTCATCTAAATAAGGGTGCATCCGTGCTCAGTTGTGTCTGACTCTTGGGACTCCGTGGACTGTAGCCAGCCAGGCTCCTCTGTCCATGGGATTCTCCAGGCAGGAACAGTGGAGTGGGTTGCTATTTCCTCCTCCAGGGGATGTTGCTGACCCAGGGATTAAACATGTGTCTGCTGCACTGCAGGCAGATTCTTTTCCACTGAGCCATTGAACCTAGCTCCAGAAACAAACCTGAGAACACTACTGAGATCATATTAAATTGATAAATAAACGACAGGGGAAGTATCACCTGTGTGAAACCAAGTCTTCCTGCCCCAGCACATCGTAAGCACAGAGACCACTTTCAAATAGAATGCTTCCCTTTCAGCAGTGCCTTTATGAGAAAAACCAGTATTTGAACAGCAAGACCCAGATTTACAATTTGCTAGGAAATAACTTATGTCCAGGAGTGACTGGTAACATGAGGGGCTTCTGAAACATTTGCACAAAAGATTTAAGTAACCAAGAGGGGAGAACTCGGGCAGTGCCACGGTGCAAGTGGAAACGGGGTTAAAACCAGCAGCATTCAAGCCATCCATCTCAGTGCAGCCTCTAGAGCAACTTCCTGCTGTGAAACTGGGCTGAGAGGTCTTAAATGCTCCCTAAATCCTCAAGGACAAACTCCTGCACGGATGAATTATCTTCTCTCCTAGCCACTGAGCCTGGCTTTACTGAAAAGCCTGCCAGGCCTCCCTAGCTCTCAGACCCCCTCCCGTGGGCTCCCAGACCTGCCTCGCTGCTCTCGGCATCCCCATCTTCGACTCTGACGGCCAGCTGCAACCTACTGCTTTTCACCACCGCTGCACTAAGCCCAATCACTTCCTTTGCCACTGCTTCAAGAAGGGGCGTGCTCCAGGACCAACCCAGAAATCTCCTCTGATACCCAGAATGTTTCTACAAGTGGGCATACTTGCCCTTACATTGCTTTCCTATCAGCACAGCTCTTGAAAACCCCTGAAAGGGAACTTCATCATTTACAAAACAGAAGAATGACCGTAAGTTCATTTGTGTTGTAAAGAACAGGATTACTGGACACCATGGTTGTTGGGAATGAACTGTTTGATAAATGAACAGCACATACTAAGGATGGGAGGCTGTTGACAATCAAAATCCAACGAAGTTGAAAATGGACAAGAATTTCCATGGTCGCTGGTGTGCTAGCATATGGGGTTGATATTCTCGTTGTTTGACGCAGAGAACTCAGCAGCATGTGTGAGGAGCTAAAGCGTCTGTGAATTTCAATAAGTACACAGCTTACTAAATATACGTGCGGTTTCGAAATTGTGTTATTTGTTCCATCCAGAGAGTCTCATTTTAACACAGTTTTGAAAAAATTCCTTGGTTGCTTAAAAGCTTGTTTGGTTCCTCTTCAGCAAAGCATGTAAGGGTTTGATGCTGAAAAAAGAGAAGACCCTATCTTCACTTAAATCTGCCCACAAAGGATGGGGGGAAAACTTCAACAGAAGTGCCAGAGACAAAGGACAATAAACGCAGCCGGACTGTGCAGCCTGCAGACAAGGCCAAACCAACCCCGGTGAGCCCGACATTTCTGAGCTCAGACACCAAGTCTGAGGACACATGAGGGGGAGGAGGAGTTGCACATATTTCGTATGAAAGGAGTCTTGCCGGTAGAAACCCTAACCCCAAGTCCTAACGATGCCCTGCCCTGTGAGGACAGGCTCGCAGGGAGAACCCACCTGAGAGGAAAGGGCAAGCAGGCTGGGGCGAAGGCGCGGTGGCGGGCCTGGCCGTGCAGAGAAGGAACTCTCCCATTGTGGGGAAGGTGAAGACGACTCAAGGCAGAGTTCAGACTCAGAAAGAAAGCAGGCATCTGAGGTTGCGCTCCGGGAGCCGCGGTCCCAAAGCGATCCCCTGCAGGCAGCGAGAGTGATCTGGGTGCTCTGCGGACCTTGCACAGCATGTCAACGTCACAGATGCCAATGCAACTGACATCTCACGCTATTCACGGCCCCTGACCCATGTAACGGCCTACTGTAGGTCAGTGAGATCTAGGCAGTGGAACAGCGACGTGTGAGACACACGTGGTCCAGGTCCACCCTCACTGGACTTCCAGTCTAGGATATGAACAGGGAGTGGGCGCAGATGAAACCTCAAACATCATATAAATACGTCGGACGACAGATGGTAGCGAGTGTGACAGAGAAGTGGAGCCAAAGCCAAAGAGCGGGGAGGGGGAGGGGTGAGGAAGGGGCACAACTTGAGAGGGAGGAAAGGCCGCTGATGAGAGGAGCAAAACCCTCCTGGAAGTGAGGGATGGAGCCATGCAGCTCTGGGAACAGGCAGAGAGGAGTAAAGGCAGAAGCCGAGAACTGAAGGGCAGCAGGCCCGCCTGGGTGTCAGAGCGTCGAGAGAGAGCGGGGAGTCCACTTGAAACTTGAAGGCCATCCACAACCCTGACCAAACTTCTCCTCACAGGCCTCTCTCTTAGGAGCCTCCAAACAGACTCTCTTTTTCCAGCCAGTTACCCCTTGCTCTCCTCCAAACACCTCTGCAGAAACATCTCCTGTCAGCTTACCCCCAGGACACTCTGCCACGTGAGACAGTTACCAGGGTGGGAAAGAGAGGGGGGTGGCCATGGGCCCAGCCATTTGCAGGCTAAATGCTGCATTCATGACCTCTTCCTCCAGGAAACAGCCATGCTGTTCTCTGTGCAGGAGTGGCCATGGCCTGCAATGCATGTGTGCATGTGTGTGCTCAGTCGTGGCAGACTCTCTGTGACCCCATGGACTGTAGCCCACCAGCCTCCTCTGTCCATGGGCTCTCCCAGGCAAGAACACGGGAGTGGACTGCTGTCTCCTCCGGGGGGCCTCCCGGCACAGGGACGGAGCCTGCTGCGCCTCCCGCACTGGCAGGTGGTCTCTGCCCGAGCCACGAGCACGTCTCAAACTTTACTGTACACTCAGACCAGCTGTGCGTCTTGCTAACGTGTAGGCTGATTCAGTAGGTGTGAGGCAGAGCCTAAGACTCTGCAGCTCAAAGCCCGCGGGTGGCCCCTATGCTTGGTCCAGGGTCCACACTGAGTTGTGAGGGACCTCCAACAAGGATGGAAACTGACCCAGGAGAAGCCACACAATTCTCGTTGAGACTTGGAACCAAGACATACAGAGACGACACCTGCCAGAGGCAGGTTCTGAGCAGTGAGGTAAGGAAGCACCAAGGGTCAGGCTGGTGCCACTCGGGGCCACAAGCAAGAGACGGCAGCCTGCAGAGCGAGGAGGCTGGGCCGGACGCGCCGGCTGAGGCAGAGCGTGAGGCAGCGTGTGAGGTCTCTGAGGGCATCGCTGGCGCCTCCAGTTCCTGCTCTAGGAGTCCAGGCACTCGGCGGATCCTTAAGCTCTGGCCCAGCTCTCCATGAGCCAGCTTGAGAGAGACCGGAAGGAAGAGCCTGGTTCAGACCCAATCAAGGGGTTAAGGAGGACGGCCTAGAAAGTCCAACACCACCTTACGCCTGAGCCAACCAGAATGAGAGCGCTACTTCATTTAAAGGGCAAGTGTAGTGCAGAGACACATTCAAAGCAGAGATGCTATATTCAAAGTGTATGTGTGCACTCACATGCGCAATTAACAATATTAAACAAAGAAAATACAAGAGTCAAAAGAATTCTACTGCATTTACTTCTGGCTGAAATAACTGATTTTACCTCTTATCGATCATTACTTCAAAGCTAAGTAAGAAACAGTCATCTGTCCTGTCTAGAAAGCGGACGTGTCCCTGAGTACCTGAGCACCCTCTGGGGCCAGACCCCTGGTCAGTAACGTACACACAGAGAACGGGAAGCCAAGCACCCGGCTCTACAGAAAGCACACAGACAGACAAGGGAGACACAGAATGGACACACACAGTCTCAGAAGTGCCACGGCCAAAGCTAGCACAGAGAAAATTATCTACCTTTTTACCCGTTACTTTGAGCATTTCACTTTCTCGCTAATTGTTATGAGCATAATATTTCCTTTTATGATTAACTTTTGTTGTTCAGCTCACTTAAGTCATGAAGTGAAATGTTAAACATATGTTTAAATAGGCATTTTTTTAAAAATCAGAAAAACCTGGGAGTCAGAAGACTCTTAAAGGCTTATGTGGTCCATTCACCTGCTTAAAATTAGGACCACACCTACCACATCCCAGACAGATGTGTTTTTTTGTTTGTTTTTTTTTTTAAAGCCAGAGTATATTTTAATCCATTTAAGTACAAACAGTTTCAACCTGATTGCACTTAGATCAGCCTCTTCTGTTTTAGGCAGTACTTTAAAAATATCTGCATCACAACAACCTAATTTTTTTCAGCTTTAATTAAAGACCATTTAGATAAGCAACCAGCTTTTGTTATTCCCTGGGGTGTAGTTTAAAACAGATTTTTATATAATTACTAATAAGGACTAGGCAAAAGCAGGGAAGAGGTGTATGATAAAAAAGTAAAGAGCAAAGACTTGTATAAAAGGTGCTAGTCACTGTATTCAGAAGTTTCAAAACAGGAAAAGATATTGTCTAGCAGAAACTGCATTCTACTGTGACATTACCTTTACCAACACCTCTGTAAAGGAGTTTAGCAGAGACATTACTTTGCCAACAAAGGTCCGTCTAGTCAAAGCTATGGCTTTCCCAGTACTCAAGTATGGATGTGAGAGTTGGACCATAAAGATGGCTGAGCATTGAAGAACTGATGCTTTCAAACTATGGTGCTGCAGAAGACTCTTGAGAGTCCTGTGGACAGCAAGGAGATCAAGCCAGTCAATCCTAAAGAAAATCAACCCTGAAAATTCACTGGAAGGACTGAAGCTGAAGCTCAAATACTTGGTACACCTGATGCCAAACAGCCTAGACATAGGAAAGGACCCTGATGCTGGGAAAGACTGAGGGCAAAAGGAGAAGGGGGCAGCAGAGGATGAGATGGTATGATAGCATCACAGACTCAGGGGACATGAGTCTGAGCACACTCCGGGAGACAGTGAAGGACAGGGAAGCCTGACCTGCTGCTGTCCACGGGGTGGCAAAGAGTTGGACACAACTTAGCAACTGAGCGACAGTTTTATTACAATTCTATCAATTGTCATTCTTGAACCTAATCTCCCTAGAAAGGCTGGAGGAAAATGAAAAAGCAGCAAATGTAGCATTAAATAAGACCCAAGAGAAGTCTAACTGTAAAGAACCAATTATATTTAAGAATATTCCTCTGTTCATCCCTAAAAATTTTGAGCACTTGCTCTGGGCAAAGCACTGTGCTGGTGGCTGAGGAGAGTGAGGTGAATGGCAGGGGGCTGACAGGCTCCTAGGGTTTTAGACAGTATTTAAATCTCTGCTGAAAATCAGCACTATAAATACCAGAAATAGTCCCTGAACTGAACGGGTAAGGCAACAATGAAAAGCTAACCTCTTTCCCACAAGTAGAGCAACAGTCAGGTACTGACACCCTCATCCCAGCAAAGGAAAACACCCCCCTGCATTCCTGTCCTCCTCAGATTCCTCCCTCTCCCAGCCGTCCTCCTCTTCCCAGCGTTATCATCACACCCCTGACCAGGCCTCCCGTCCTCCCAAAAGGAAAGCACCCCCTACATCCTTGTCCTCCTCAGACCCCTCCCTCTCCCAGCCATCCCCCACTCCCCAGCGTTACCATCACACCCCTGACCAGGCCTCCCGTCCTCCCACCCCAGACGCCTGGCCAGTTTCCCACTGATCCCGCCCCTGGAGCAGCTCTTCTCCAAGCCCTTCCACGTGGATGCTCTTAGCAAGTCAGGATAGGCCAGTTTATGCGGCAGAAACAAACCCGAACAAATCCGAGTGGCTAAAAACGACAAAGCTCATTTCTTGCTCGTGTCATTTAACAGCTCTGTGGTCGTGGGCACATAACTTCTCTGGCCCTCAGTTGCCTCATCTGCAAAATGGGGAAAGTAACCTCAAGAGGGTTAAATGAGTTAAGAGCAAAGTACGGAGAAGCAGGCCCAGCTCTCAGGAAGCCTAACTGTTACTCTTGATGTTGCCGTGGCTACTCCCAGGAGGCTGCTGCTGATAGCCCACGTCCTGATCAGAAGCCCTGCGCGTCCCTCCTTCCAAGCTCTGACCACACCATGTCGCAGTGCTCTGCTCATCTGGGGCCCACACTACCTCAGAAGCTACCTGAGAGTAAGGTCTGCATCTGAATCAGTTTGAACCCACAAGTTTAAGACCATCTGGCACATGGGAGACCCTCAGTAAATGCTCGCTGAGCTAAAGGGGGTAATGTGAACCAATAACTCCTGTGCGTGACTCAACCCCCATGTACTGTGCATACATGCAGAGGACTATGGTAACGGAGACACGCTCACAGAGGTAACAGACCCCTCGTGAAGTCTGACTAAGGGCACACGAGTAGGGTCAGAATGGTCATCTGAAGATGGAAAGACTGAGCGCTGTCAGGCCACACCCAAGCTGGGACCTCCAGAACACAGGCTGCTGCTCCCAGGGAGTCTAAGCCGAGGCCCGTGGATGCACGGGCACAGGCCCACAGCGAACGGGCACCTAGGGCCTCAGGCCTGGCTCGGGCGTGACTTCCCCGCACGAGGCTGAAGCTGCACACGAACGCCAGCCCCGACACAGTGGAGAGCTCTGAGCTGATGAGAGTGTCAGATGTGTCCTGGTTGGAGTGACAGTAGCACACGTGATAGGTCTGCCCAAACTCATCAAATCATTCATTTAAAATCTGTGTGTATGGACCTTCCTGGTGGTCCAGTGGTTAAGAATCTGCCTGCCAATTCAGGGGACTTGGGTTTGACCCCTGGCCCAGGAGGACACCACGTGACTCGTGGCAACTAGGCCCATGTACCACAACTACTGAGGTTGGTGCGCTTAGAACCCAGGCTCTCCAACAAGCAAAGCTACCGCAAAGAGAGAGGACCAGGAGTCACAACTAGAAAACAGATCCTGACTGCCACAGGTAGAGAAAGCCCAAGTGCAGCAATGAAGAACCAGCACAATCAAAATTAATTTTAAAAAAAGTTTTAAAAACCTGTGCATTTTGTCTGTATGTAAATTAGACATATATACTTAGATAAATAAATATATACACCTAGATAAATAAATCTAGACAGTATATTTACAAGCAGAGACATCATTTTGTCAACAAATGTCCATATCGTCAAAGCTATGGTTTTTCCAGTATTCATGTATGGACGTGAGAATTGGACTATAGTGAAGGTTGAACGCCAAAGAACTGATGCTTCTGAATTGTGCTGCTGGAGAAGACTCTTTGAGAGTTCCTTGAACTGCAAGGAGATCAAACTAGTTAATATAAAAGGAAATGAACCTTGAACATTCATTGGAAGGACTGATGTTGAAGCTCCAATACTCTGGTCACCTGATACGAAGAGCCAACTCATCCCTGATGCTGGGAAAGATTGAAGGCAGGAGGAGAAGGGGGCAGCAGAGCACAAGATGGTCAAACAGCATCACTGACTCAATGGACATGAGTCTGAGCAAACTCCAGGAGATAGTGAAAAACACGGGAGCCTGGCGTGCTGCAGTCCATGGGGCTGCAAAGGGTCGGACATGATTCAGCAACTGAACAGCAACAAACCAGAAGACAGAAGCAAGGTCTGGATACCAACTGGTGGCTCCTCAGCTCTGACCCCCTCCCCAACTGGAGCTGAGGAGGGAGAGCAGCTGTCCGTCATGCAGGTGAGCCCAGCCTCTGCTGAGGACATCAGGGAATCCTACTATCCTGAAAGACTCAGCCCCTCCTCCCACTCACAGCCCCACACAGAGGGGGACATCTGTCCTCCCTCGCCCCACCACAAGGCACTGACTTCTCTCCTCCATCCCGAAGAGGACTTCCCAGATGCCACCATCTTTCACCTTTCAGCAGCTTCCTCAGGGCTCTGAGTCACTTAAGGACTGGGGCCATTTCTTCCACTGCCTTCTCTGCTGCACTTAGCAGAGGGCTGGCACACAGGATGTTCTTAATATTTGTTTCTCTGCAGTATGTTTTTAAGGTTACCTTTAAAGATATGAAATATACTGCCTTTAGATAAGAAGGTTACTTCTAAGTAAGAATAATGGCTAAACTACATTAAATCTTGAGAACTCGGTAAAGATTTAAATCTCTTCTTTTTTGGATATGTATGAATCCTACTGTCATGATTTATAAGTCCATAAAAGCCATATATTTACTGGGCAGAACGGACAGTAAGCCTGGAATGCATAAAAGCATGAGCATTCTTGCTGTGAAGATTACTGATGCCTCAGGCTTTTAAAAAAACGAGATGTCACACGAAGCTGCGCATCAGGAGCTTGCCCTAAATATAAAACATTACCCACTGCTCTATCAGCTCCACTTTAAATCACAGCTCCTGGCGCTGTGGCGAGTGTGGAGGCATGCATGCACGCGCAAGCACACAGGCTGCAGAGTGTTTAAATTAACACCTGGCAACCTAAAGACAGTATCTTAGAGGTAACTGTCAGAGCACGAAACACGGCACTCACCGAGGATGTCTAAGGCTGTGAAGGGGCACAGTGGCATATCCAAAGCAACCTGGAAATCTGGTATGATATTCTGCAAGGAAGGTCAGATTTCCCAAGATCGATACTTTGAAATAATTTGAAAAGGCAAAAGGAGAAGGGGGAGGCAGAGGATGAGATGCTCAGATAGCATCACCGACCCAATGGACATGAATCTGAGCAAACTCCGGGAGATAATGGAGGACAGAAGAGCCTGGCGTGTTGTAGTCCATGGGGTCACAAAGAGTTGGGTACGATTTAGCGAATGAACAACAGCTTTGAATCAGATGTTTTGAACCTAAATCATAACATACAGCACTGAAGGGGGAGTATCTCCAGGCACCAGTGTGCAATTTTATAAAAGTAACACTGGCTTTTCTGAGCTTTCACATGAATCTGAAATAGCTAGAAAGCTGCAATACTACACGGAGACACTGACGGTTCTGTACGCCCGTGCTCCACACCCTGTGGCTCAGGTAACACTCCAACCACCCTACCAAGCCGACGGCAGACCTCCTTGGCACGTGATGGAGGGGAGCAGACTGGACAACCCTGAGCCAAAGGCGTCAGGCAGGAAGCTGGAAGCTCCAGATGACGTGGGTAGGGTGGGGGGTGAGGGGCTGACTTGGGCTGGGATCCCCTAACCCCTGTGGGGGACCTTTCTGATAGCAGTGTTCTAGTGACAAATACTTAAGCCCCTCTCTGCAGTTCAAATTTTGAAGTATCAGCAATAGTTTGAATTTTCTGCATCTTAGCACAGAAGCTGAGCTTGTGTTTTCTTCCCCTTTAGAAACATAAATAAAACTAATAAACAGTGTACACAGAAGTCTAATAAATGCCAGTTTAATAAATGTACCCTGAATGAATCCAATGGATTGGAAAAAGTGTATCAGGCTTAATTTTCTAATAAGGGTAAGCTCAACTGTTTATTAAAACTATACAAGAGAATAACACTTAAAAGAGAATAGAATGTCCATTAATTTGCATGGGAACTCTAGTCACAATTCTGACATTAACTAAAATTGCAAAACAATCTGACATAAAGTCAGTATACTAAAAATTCCTTGAATCCTATGTGCCTGTGAAAAGGGTTTTTAAAAATCCTGTCCAAATTTACCAATGCTATAAAAATCTTCTTCTTCTAAAACTGCTAGAAATGATTTTCCAAGATTGAAAACAAGTCCATCTTAAAGGCATTACAGAAAGGACTGATTTCTTTCTTTCTTTCTTCAAAATGCTCAATGAAACATCCCCCCTCCTGGAACATGTTCTCCAGGGGCCCTGGAGGGGAAAGAGCAGAATTCTAAATCTGACTAAGATAAGGGTGCGGGCCCCTGTTCTGGGCCTCCACTGACTGGCCTTGCTGCCAGAGCTGCTGGCAACAGAGGCCGCTCCTCAGCTGGAGATTGGGGTGGGGGTTGGTGGTGGAGGGCTGCCCATCAGCTGGTACTGCCCCTCTCTGCACTGAAGCTCTGAGACATTTTTGTTTGGTTTGGGTTGGACTGGGGGAGACAGGAGGATTTAGCTGAGAGCTGCCAGGGCTGAAATTCCAGCAGGCCAGGGACACGCCTTCCCCCTCCCTGCTCCCAGTCGGATTTTTCTGTCAACACCCCTACCCCGCGCCTCCCAGCTCAGACTTCCCAGCCCGGCCTCCTCCACACCTCCAGCCCCCAGGCTGTCCTTCCAGAGCTGCAGGTGCGGACCCAAGTCACTCCTTACCACAGAAAGGGGCAGGGTGTGATCTGTTTCAGGAAACATTTGAAACTGTATTCTCGTCTCATCTCACCTATGATCCTCACATCTTCTCTTCTTCCATCTTCAGGCACTGCCTGCGTGGGCCTCAAAAGATGAAATTTCAACTCCAGGCCCGCTCCTGTCCCAACTCTGTATGGAAGGGACTTAAAGTTTATAAGGTTTCCTGTTGGAGTTTTCCAGTGGGTAACTTCAACATTGAACCAACTCATACCATGTAAATAGTGATGAGTCATTCCCAGAAATCAGTCTCACATTAAACCAATTATTCCAATGTCTGAGAGTAACATGAGCTAACTGTCGCTTGGGGAAGGATTTGTAACATAAGATGTACAATAATACAAACAGTCCAACCCAAAAAGGACAATCACACCCCAGCCACCCACCCAACAAGCAAGCTCACAAGGGGGAACAAGGTTTCCTGCGATTCTCAGCAGAGGGGCTGAAATGAAGTCAAAGGGCCTTAGCGGAAAATTTCAGTCGAACACAAACTAGAAATATCCGTTAAGAAGTTCATCACAGCTATTTAGCTATTTTCTTTTAATGCCAATAGTTCATTGTCTCTAAATGATTACAGAACACATATCCTCTCTGTTTAGGTATGATGAGAGATGTGTGTGCTCAGTCGTGTCTGACTTTTTATGACCCCATGGACTGTAGCCCGCCAGGCTCCTCCGTCCATGGAATTTTCCAGGAAATATGTGTGTGTGTGTGTGTGTATACTATATATTATTAGATAAAATTTTCTTTAACAAAAGTACCCTTTTGGAAATGTCAGTTTTCTGAGACTGTACTCAGAGTACTAACTATACTTAAAAATAGTCTGGATAAGCAAAGAGAATAATTTTTACTCTTACACCTAGAAGACTGATACTGGACATTCTGCATGCATTCGCTTACAACCAGAAATAGAATCTGTGATCATAGGGAGAAAACGGGAAGCACCATGTCTGTGGCTAATGATGTCCCTAGCAGACAACCACCACAGAGACGTGGCCAGCAGTGCGTCTGGGCCAAGCGCAGTGCCAGGCAGCAAGTCGTCGGGAGGCCGTGGAGCCAGGCCGCCCGGGTGCTCACGTGGCTCCACCGCGGACTGCGTGTGTGACCTCCGGCAGCTGTTTAACCTGACGGGCCTCGGTTCACAGGTGTGTGTGATGAGCATAACGTCACCCACTCGAGGAAATTGCTGTTGTTCGGTCGCTCAGTTGTGTCTGATTCTTTTCGACCCCATGGAGCCCGCCAGGAAATACTTGAGGGTAAACTCACTGGCGTACGTAAACAGACTCGAAGGTGTCTGTCCGTCAGCACTATGCAATGCTTGCTTCTATTACTGGGATTGCTTTATTGTTACTCATTCGTTGTAATCCGCCTGCCAATGCAAGAGCCACAGGTTCAATCCCTGGGTCGGGAAGATCCCCTAGTGGAGGAAATGCAACCTCCTCCAGTATTCTTGCCTGGGAAATCCCATGGATGAGGAGCCTGGTGGGCTGTGGGGCGTGAATGGGGTTGCCAGGAGTAGGACACGATTCAACGACTAAACAACAAAGGAAGAGACTACACTGACTGACCACAGGCTTCAGGCTCAGTGAGGAGGAGAGTCTTGGTTTCTCCCAACCACATTACCGAGTTTGTTCTTCAGACAAGACAGAAATACAACACACAAATACGTGAAAACCTGACAAGGGCTTGAAGCGTTTCCTCTCCAAGGTGTGTGCGCATCATACACAAACTTGAGCTGAAGGAAATACAAGGCTGATGACGGAGCTGACAGCATGATGCCGACGCGGGGAGGACCGAAGGTCGGGGAGAGAGCTGGGGCTCCCCGCCCCCTCAGGGCGGCCCCCCACAGATGCGGGAGGGCTGACGCGGCTCTCCTGCCCGGCCCCGGCTCCAGGATGCTGCCTCCGAGAGAAAGCCAGCCAGGCCTCGTTCCGAGGGACGGCAGCGACCATCTGGCAGCTCCCAGGCAGAGGAGGAACCGGCAGGGCCCAGCCTTCTCCCTCTTCAGCGCCTTGCGTGGTGCCGCCCCACAGAAGCCCGCACTGAGAGCCACGAGGAGGACGCAGCCACCGCTGGGGACGACGGACGCTCCGGGAGCCCGGTCCCTCCAACACTCCGTGTTCAGAGACGCGGGCAATGTGGTGGAACACGGGCCTCGGCACAAATGGGACAGACAGAACACCCCTCCAGACAGCCCACTGAGGAACACCAAGGAGGCACGCATAAAGAGCCGTTATCATTACGAAAAATAATTTAATCTCAGAACAAACGTATGAAGTCAGTAATGGTATCTCATTTTACAGATCAAGAAGCTGAGACTCTGAGAAGTAAAGTGTACCAAGCTTGCCTTCTTAGTAAGTAAACAAAAATGGAATTTAAACTTTTCCCCCAAATCAAAAAATCCCCATACACTGTACTGAAGGTAACTGTGAGAACGCCAGAAGCAGGGAGTCCGGGGGAGGCTCAAGCAGCAAACGTCTGCCTGGGCTCCCTGCCAGCTCCGCTGCGGGGCGGAGTAGTCCCGGGAAGGCCCTGGGGGCCTGGGGCACATCCTGCCACTGGGCACTCTGCACCGCCCGTGGTGCCAAGAATGAAAAGCCACAGCAGAAAAGGAGAGTGGAGGGATCTGGGATCCAACCAGGACCAAGTTCCTGGAGGCTGGGGCACACGCTGAGGGGATAAGAGGATCTGAAAAAAGAACAGATCGTTTTCAGAAACAAAAGATATTTTAATGATTCTACCAAAATAAAGACTGTCTCCTGTGGAGTTCAGAGTCTGTCAGCATGGCAAACAAAGGCCTGCTCAGCCTAGCTGGCCAGCCCTCCACTCCAGCCCCCTCCTTCGTCCCCTGCCACCCCACCACCTCACCTCCCACCCCTGGGTCCTGGTGAAGTCCAGCACACAGCACGTGGCTCCACACACGTGCTCACAGGAGCTCCATTCTGCCTGCCAGGCCAACCCTCTGGTCTGCCAGCCTCTCGCTCAGTTCATCCCTGAAGGCCTAGATCCCAGAGCTCCTGCTGAAGCTCCGAGGTGAACCTTTTGTATGAAGCACTTAGAAAGTTTCTACTATTCATTCTGAGGACTTTGCACACACCACTGACTACCCTGTGTTCACACCTGTCTCCCCCTCCGAGTGTGAGCCCCCTGAGAGTGAGCACCGGGCCAAACCCATCTCTGCAGCCCCAGCGCCTGCAGCCCTCGCCGCCACGCAGCAGACGGCAGACACAGATTTGCTGAACTGAACTGAAAGCTCTCGCGATGCCAAATAGCACATTCGTTCATATTTGGAGTCAAAATTATTCCTGATTTTACTCTTAACGGCAACACAGCAACAGATTCAAATTCAACTAAATTCCACAGTATGAGACTAAATATCATTCTCAGTCCACTAGAATGGGATAGGTCTGAAATTAAATTCTATTAGGACGAGATAAGCAATAGGCTTTTAAAAGCAGGAGAAGCGAGCAGTCCAAGAGGGACTTCAAGTATTGATTTTTTTTTTAAAGGCTTTTTATATGAACATGACTTTGATCCTCTTAATTTTCAGCTGCAGCCAGGGGCAGGGGGGGACACGAAATATGCTAAAGATCAAAACTGTTTTAGATGTGTGACAGACAGCTCCATTATATTTTTTTTTAGAAAAGGCGAGCTCTCTCTAACATTTGAAATAAGTGCACTTTTCTCATTTAGCCAAAGAAATGAAGCCTGGGGAGATACAAAGAAATTTCACAATATCACAAGCACTCCAATTTTATTAAGCGGAGATAAGTAACAGAAATCTTGGAAATTGATGCACTCAGCAAAAGCTAATGTACCCAAATTAGAGGTCCTGACAATAAAGGCTGAATCTGAATTCCTACTCCTCTTAGCGTTCCACACCTTGGAAGAATAAGCTTTATTATTTTCTCTCCTCTCTGTTTCCTACACACACCCCATGCACTACCCCCAACCCAGCTATTATTTTTTGGCAAAATCATCCAGATCCTAGGCTCATGTCTTATTTTTTCAAATGCTTCCACTAAAAATAAATTTAAACTGCAATTATTAAAGCCTCCAGACCTTGGTTGGAGGGGTCAGGATGGTGTCCTACTCTGAAGTACAACAAAGAAAAAAAATTACCTTGGTTGCTAATGAACTCAGTACACACTCTTATCACAGAGGAAAACCAGAAGTCTACGTTCAGGCCTGTTTCCTTTCTTAATAGTATTTTCTTCTTATCATTAAAGTGATTCATGTACACTGTATATGACTATGGGCTTCCCAGGTGGCACTAGTGGTAAAGAACCCATCTGCCAATGCAGGAGACATAAGAGAGGTGGGTTTGATCCCTGGGTTGGGAAGATCCCCTGGAGGAGGAAATGGCAACCCACTCTAGTATCCCTGCCTGGAGAATCCCACAGATAGACAAACATGGTGGGCTACAGTTCATAGAATCGCAAAGAGTCGGACACGACTGAGCGACTGAACTGAACTGAATTGAAGTCTCAGATAACTCTTATTTCGGATACTGCAAAATACTGATTTTTACTATTGAACACAAATCCATTTAAAACCCTTATTGTCTGGAAACTGACCACTTGGCCTAGCAAAGAAAACTGAATTCCGGGCTTTTATAAACTGCTGAGTCACCCCAGGCAAATGACTTTCACACTCTTTCTCTTGGTATCTAAGAAACGTGTAAATGATGCTTCTGAGAAATATGTATATCCCTGAAATGCAGTTTTCTATACTAATCTGAAGAAGTTATAGACTACTGAAAACAGTTCAACAGGAATTAAGGAACGTGATCATCGCCAAGAACAAAGTCAGTCCCACATGCGCTGTTTGACAAAAGATGCCCCTCCTTAAGGACTCCTACATGTTGGTCCAAGTCGTCAAATGTCTTTCTCCAGCCAATGTGGACGCAGGGAAGCACAGCACAGTTTGAGTCTGGAGCTCAGAGGTCAGCCTGTTACCACTGCTCCAAGTAAGTAACTCAACTACCCAAGCTTTGACTAACCAGTAAACAGGGCTCTCACCCTCTGCCCACTGCTCCTCACACTGCGGTTTGGGGTATGGCAGGTGTTAAACCAGACCCGGCGTGTCCTGCCTGCAAAGGAGCTTAGTCTCTGAGGAAGACAGCGGTGGGAACCACAGGAGAAAGCATAGCACGGAAGAGCCTGGCATGGGCTGGAGCCCGGTTAGTATGAAACAGACAACAGTGAGTTGCATTGTATTTCTGTATTTAGCATGACTCTTCCTTTGAAATAATGTTATACCTTTTCTGCAGAAGAAGAGCTCATCACTCTACAAGATACAGACAGCTGCAACACACTCAACCATGGTATGTGTCCTCTAGCTAGGAATTTTAATTTCATTTACTGCAGCAGGAACTATAAGTTCAGGAAACTAACGGTGACGGTTTGATTTATGAATTTTGACATATTTCTTGAACTCGGATTACATTACAAAGATGTGGAATTCTAAGCAAGCCAGCTCTTGTCTATACAGTCAATCTTCAAATCAATAAGCTGGGATTCTGTGCAACTAGTTTCCAACAGAGGAAAACACACGGTCTGAGATGGGCCATAAACCTGTAATTCAGAAGTCCCTTAAAACACTCTCAGGACTGAGCTAGAACTGATTCTGGAATCCACACAGAAAACCCTTCAGCTCTCTACTCGACAATAACAAAAGGGAAATTCAACTGAGAAAGTGTTGGTAGTCAAACTAAAGAGGAACAGGAAAAAAAAAAAAAAGATTCGCATGCTTTGCTTTCACTCTGCTTCCTCCCCAAAGTTCCATTTATTAGAAAAGTAATAAACACAGAACGGGACTTCCCTGGTGGCTCAGTGGTAAAGAATCCACCAGCCAAGGCAGGAGACGTGAGGTTGATCCCTGGGTTGGGAAGATCTCCTGGAGAAGGAAATGGCAACCCACTCCAGTATCCTTCCCTGAGAAATGCCATGGATAGACGAGCCTGGCAGGCTACAGTCCAAGGGGTCACAAAGAGTTGGACATGACTTAGCAACTAAACAACAAAGCACAGAATAGGAAATAGTCTGTAAATGCCTGTGAGATGCTGTGTACAAATGTCTATGTAAATAACCATAATGGGGAGACGCTGAAATGAACTGCAGCTACTCACTCCCAGTGAGGCTGGAGGTGGCGGGGTGTGGGGGGAAAGGAGGGGGTGGTAAGTGACACCAGACAGACTGTCAAATGCTTTATGTGTAAGTGATCACATTTAATCCTTCCAACCCCGTAAGGCAGGTGTAACAGTTCCCACTTTACATGTGAAGAAGCTGAGATTCAGAGAGGTTAAGTCACTTGTCCACATTTACACTTTATAGCTAAAAGGTGGTGAAATTAAGAGGTAATGTGGGCTTCTCTAAGCCTTGTCTGGATTCTCTGCACTGTCCCAAGCTTTCTGTCTGTTGTAAGGTTTCCCTGCATACATCACTCATATTTATGGAGCCAAATGTTACAGGCCAAGGGAAGAGAGAAGAGCCAGTGCCAGAAGGACTCAATGCCAGGACACTTTCAATGGCCTACCTGGAATTCCCCAATTAGTCAGGCGTAGAGTTATGGCATTAAAGCTTCCTGTAAAAACAGAAAAATATGTATCTGGGAAAGAGGGCGGATTAACCATTATCATCCAGGAAGATCTAGGGCAACGGTTTCATAAGGGAGTAGTCCTCAAGGGAGAAGCAAAGAAAGGTGGTGATGGCTGTGGGTGACTAGGAAGAAATCGCTTTTACTTGCTAAGTGAAACTTGAGTGATACTCAGATCAAATTCTGTGTGTCGTGGTTTTGCCGGCGGCCAGTTTATGCGCATCACACTGAAGTCTTAAGTAGAAACACCAACACACAAGTGCTGCAATATGAACTAGAAACAAAAACTGATACTACATTTATGTACAAAAGCTGGGGGTATGGGGCAGGGTGTAGAAAGCAGGGGAGTTGGACAAGTCTAAAGAACATTCAAAACACTGCACAACTGCGCTCATTTCATGTGCTAGCAGGGTTATGCTCAAATTCCTTCAAGCTAGGCTTTAGCAGTACATGAACCGAGAACTTCCAGAGGTACAAGCTGCATTTAGAAAAACCAGAGGAACCAGAGATCAAATTGCCAAGATCCGTTGGACCACAGAAAAAGCAAGGGAATTCCAGAAAAACACCTTCTGCTTCACTGACTATGCTAAAGCCTTTGACTGTGTGGATCACAACAAACTGTGGAAAAATCTTAAAGACTTGGGAATATCAGACCATCTTACCTGCCTCCTGAGAAACCTGTATGCAGGTCAAGAAGCAACAGTTAGAACCAGACATGGAATAACGAACTGGTTCCAAGTTGGGAAAGCAGTGTGCCAAGGCTGTATACGGTCACCCTGCTTATTTAATTTAACTCATATGCAGAGTACATCATGAGAAATGCCAGGCTGGATGAAGCACAAGCTGGAATAAAGATTGCTGGGAGAAATAACCACCTCAGATATGCAGATGACACCACTCTAATAGCAGAAAACGAAGAGGAGCTAAATAGCCTCTCGATGAGAGTGAAAGAGGAGAGTAAAAGAGCTGCCTTAAAACTCAACATTCAAAAAGATCATGGTCCCATCACTACATGGCAAATAGATGGGGGAAAAGTGGAAACAGTGACAGATTTTCTTTTCTTGGGCTCCCACATCACTGTGGACAGTGACTGCAGCCATGACATTAAAAGACACTTGCTCCTTGGAAGAAAAGCTATGACAAACCTAGACTGCCTATTAAAAAGCCAGAGGTATCACTGCTGGGAAAGATGAAGGCAGGAGGAGAAGGGGACACTAGAGGATGAGATGGTTGGATGGCATCACCGACTCAATGGACACAAGTTTGAGCAAGCTCTTGGAGATGGTGAAGGACAGGGAAGCCTGGCGTGCTGCGGTCCACCAGGTCACAGAGTCGGACGTCACTGAGGGCGGGAACAACAGTAACAAGGAGCAGACAGACAGGGTAGAGAGGGGAGCACGGAGTAGACCTCAGAAGGTTTTGCAGACAAAGCATCCCGTGACCTCAGCTCTGAGGGCTAAATTAAGGTCACTGGGATGAGCGCAGGCTGGGACCTGCGCACAGGGCGAGCACAGGCCAAGAAGGCAGATGCCTCCCTGCGTGAGGGCTGAGCAGCAAGGGCACTGCCACCCAAGCCCACTGACCTGCACGCGGGCGCCCAGGCATGTCCGCCTCTGCGACCCCACGGACTGCCGCCCGCAGGCTCCTCCGTCCACAGGGTTCTCCAGTCAAGAGTACTGGAGCGGGCTGCCATTTCCTCCTTCAGAGGATCCTCCCAACCCAGGGATCGAACCCAAGTCTCCTGCACTGGCAGGTGGATTCTTTACTCCTGAACCACCTGGGAATCCCCAAACCCACTGAGAGCAGCGTAAAGGAAAACACCAGCACACGCCTGTCAGTGGCGCTCTCTCTGCAACTGTGACAAATAAATGACTCCGTCAATTGTCGGGGTGACTAGTAAGTCAGCCAGTAATGATGTGCAAAACAAGGACTGGTCCCCGCTGAGAGCAACAACCTAAAGAAAACAATCAGGAAAGAGCAACAGATTTTTTTAAGCTTCATGATTTAACAGGCAAATATCCTGCTTAAGAACATTTCAAATAGAAAGAAATCATTTTGAAAAAGGATATAATGGTTTGCCTGTTTGTGGTTCCTCCCATATGGATGTGAAAGGTACTCCTCCCCCTTAAAAAAGGGAGGTAAAAATAATCCTCTTATGAATGCTTACAATCATTATTTAGTCTAAAACTTTAATGAAAAAAGTGCCATCAGAGCTACAAAGCTTAAACTTTGAGTTAAAATTTTTAATAACTGGCAAATATTTTATACTATATATTAACATATGTCCTTACAGTCTAAAATGTGGCTGTGGATAAATAAAAATAAGGCAAACTACAAATAATTAGAAAAGCCAGCATTTAGTGGAACATTCATTTTTGTTTGAAAAAGTTATTTTAACTGCCTGTCTTTGTTTGCAAACACGGTCAGGAAATTTTATAGTAAAATATAGGTTCTTTGAAGAGGAAGAGTGTATCTTACTTGCTTTATATTTTCAGCATTAACAACTGTGCTCAGTATGTAGTGGACACTTGACAGATGTTTTAAAACAAATTCTCATTCAAGAAAAATTTAATGAATGCTTATATGTGGCATGTACAATTTAGATGTTAGGAGTCACACAGTGGGTAAAACATTTTACTGGAAAATGCATCACAAAGATATAGAAATGAAACCTGCCTTCACAATAGACAATTCTAAACTGGAATGGCCAAATAGTTTATTGTCTTTACATGGGGAACTTTTCCATATAGAACGGACTTATTTTTAAAATGAAGTCATGCCTGTAATGAAAGCTTTATGGGTGCATATGTCTGAACACATGGGATCAAACATATGTGTGAAAGCTAGCAATCTTTCAATGAGGAGCAGAAGGGGGAAGAGACGACACTGAACAGCATTTCCACAAAACCTTCAGCAGAAGGAATTCAGCCACAACAGTGGACAGGCCACCTTAGTCACCACGAGCTTTTGGCGGGTGGGGAGGGCAGTGCGGGAGAAGGTAGAGAAACTCGATCACCTGCTCATCCATTTTGAAGAATGCATTCAGCTTTATGAAAAAAGCAAACACTGCATTTGGTTTCTCTTCTATTCAACAGTAAAGCACCCACTTAGAGCGTCCATGACAATAGCGAAGAGAAGAACGAGGAAGAAACACAGCAAACCGAACATTCCTCGCTCTAACAAAGAAGCAGCTGGAGAGTGCTTTCGCCATGTTTGCAGCTTCTCACAACAGAACCCAAAATACAATCTCCACTTCAGGTCCGCAAAGGTCTACACGTAAATGAACCACCACAGAGCTGGCAGGAAACCACCACGTGAGTTAAGCACAAAACACAGGTAAGAACAGAAGTCACTGGGTACTGTATTTAAGAACATTTCCCCACGATGACTTGGTAAAGGGAAGTGTAGATTCAGGAAATTACAATTCAGGAAATACTACACCCCACCATGTGTACAGACCTAAGACTCACGGAAAACTGGGGAAGATAAATTTCTGAGCACATTTTCAACCGCAGACCAGGCAACCTGATCCTCCTAAAAACTGCCCATGGGCACGAATGGAAGAGATGACCCCCCTCCCTGTTACCATGGTGCAGGCCAGCTCCCCTCCAAGTTCACAGAGGGCTGCTCCTCTCCCACTGCGCCCTCCCCCTGAAAGCAGGGACTCTGGATGGAGCTGCGGGTGCCCTGCACACCTCCCTACTAAGGTGAGCACGCAGCACACAGCAGGCTCCGTCCCATACATGCCAGCTGAATTAAACCCCTGGCGGCTCAGACGGCCAAGCGTCCGCCTGCAAGGCAGGAGACCCAAGTTCGAGCCCTGGGTCGGGAAGATCCCCTGGAGAAGCAAATGGCAATCCACTCCAGTACTCTTGCCTGGAAAATCCCATGGACAGAGGGGCCTGGTGGGCTACAGTCCATGGGGTTGCAAAGAGTCGTACACGACTGAGCGACTTCACTTCAGTCCCTCTGAGCTTTGGTTTCTTCATTTAGAAAATGATGACAATATATTTTCAGCCTTGCCACAAAGATGTCGAAATGTTCCAAAGAACTAATGCAGAGGAAAAGACCTTTGCAACAGAGAAAGAGTCACATAACTAATCATGGGGGAGTCATCCGCCGGTGGGCACCACACCCAATGCAATGAATGAAGTTACACAGATAAGCAGAGACCTAGCTGGGGTTAAATGACTTCAGACCAAACCTCAGAGCAATCAGTAGGGCACGAAGATTGCAGGAAATGTGTGCCAATAACTCTGGGAATCTGGTTCAACAAGCAAGGACGGTCCCTCAGTGCTCCAAGAGGGGAAGCTGCACAGGAGGAGACTCCGGCCTGCCTTATCCATCTAAGGGTCCCCAAGGCTAGGGCCACCCACAATTGATGAATGGATGACTCAAGAGACAGAGATTTGCGCTGCAAAAGGGTGGCCAACTTGAACCAAGAGCAGGCCCAAGGAGCCCAGTTAGCCTCCAGCATCTTCGGTCTGAGGTCACTCAGGAAGTCTATTTAAGGAATCGTCTCCAAACCCCTGGGAAGCTTCCAGAGGAGAAGCCCCATGGTAGAGGGGAGAGAGCACAGGACCAGGCACTCAGACAAGCCTACCTCTGCCCTGGGCCTGCAGCTCACTAACCGATGGCTTCTCCCTACAGTGTGGCTGCAGAACCTGACTCCAGGACCGATGCAAAGATGAAAGAGGATATTACATGTTCATAAGCACAGGGCTGGACAAGGCAGACACTAAACAAGCCATCAGCCCCGTTTCCCCTCTGGGTGAAGGATTAACTTAATTAAGCTTGATGATGTAAAACCCCCTAACACGTATCTTTAGTCATGGAGAAAGAGCCAAACGTCCTTCTAGGCCCCAATCTGCAGAGAAGTCAGACAATCCATCCAGATGCTATAACGAAAATCAACAGCATGGTGATAAGGACCTGCTCTAGAACCATCCGTTTTTCTAAAATGAACTCCAATCTCTGCGGCATCAATGAGCAAGGCTAACACCCAGTGAGTCACGGTTGTGATGCTGTGATAGCTTCTTTGGAAGGAGAACAAAATCCCACAAGCAATGCTTTCAGGCTAAGCTTTTTGTTGGCGTAGGTAAAAAATGCAGGAGAAACAGAGGCATTCTTACACTCAAAGAACGAATGCCTTCATACTTTCCAGAGTGTTTGCTCAAAAGTCAGCAGAGCTATCAGCAACTGCACATGTGAAGGACACACCGCTGACTTCCTGTGAGTCCCACGACCTCTCCAGAGCAGCCCTGGGGCACATTCCGTATTTACTTACGCTGCAATCCGATCCACCCTCAGCGAGTTATTTCATAAGTCTTTTAAGGGTTACTACATTTTGTTCCTTTAAGAAGGCAATCCAAATTAGCAACAAAAGAATAGTTAAACACAAGAGAACCACCTCTTTTGTGCTCCTGAAGAAAGGCAGTCTTGGTCATTAAAAAGGTAAAGTGTTTTATTCTCTGTCAACTTTCTCTTATAAAAATCAGTCCAGTAATTTTCCAAGGGTGGATTAGTAGTCTTCCACTCGTACCTGTTTATAGATGAGGAGTCACTGAAACAGCATACGTGTATAATAAAAGAGCAAACTGTCCAGCATGTCTATGCCATGTCCTGTAAGAATGATTCCAGTTATCAAATGCTGCACAACACACTACCCCAAGATTTAGCGTCTTAGGAAGACCACTTCATCTTCAGTCTTTCCCCTCCTCTGTTCTTTAGACTGGATGACTTCTACTGCTCTATCTCCAAGTTCACTGACTCTTTTCTCTGTCCTCTCTATTGAATTGTTAACTTCATTCGGTAAAATTTTTATGTTATTTGGATACTGTATTTTTCAGTTCTAAGATTTCTGTTTGGTTCTTTTATATAGTTTCTACTTCGCTGCTGAGAAAAGCGATCTTCTCATTCACTCAAAGCATGTTTTCCTTTGCATCCTTGAGCAGAGTCACAGCTGCTTTGAAATCCACATCTGTGTCATCACACAGTCTATCTCCACTATCTTTTTTTGTCTTGATAATGGGTTATATCTTCCTGTGTTTCATGTAAGTTTGGGCTGTAAGTTATCTTGGACATTGTGAATGCTATGGTATGGAAAACTCTAGGTTCTATTATATTCCTCTACAGAATATTGGTATCTTATTTGTTTCAGTAGGTAATTATCTTGGTTGGACTTAAACCGAGACTCTTAAGTTGGCGGCTCAAATCTCAGTGTCATTATCTTATCCCTAACTTAGTTGCTTGGAGCCTGACGCTGTGTCTTGGATTCAGGCACCAGCAGAGATTCAGGCGGTTGGTACGTAGTATGTAGGGCTTACTTTCTTCTTTCCAGGATTTCCACTTTCACTTTCCAAAAGCTGTGGCTGCTCCAAACTGTCCTTTGACTCTCTAAGCCAGAAGAACTAGAGATTTTCTATCAGTCTTAACTGCCCCACAGGGCACACTCTGTTGTGCCCTTCATCCAAGTGTCCTCTCGACTCCAAAATCTAACTATGTCAAATTCCAGTGTCTTCACATTGCTGTCTTTTGTCCAGAGTTTATTACTTGTAGGAGGATCAGTCCAACAGTAGCTTACAGGGCCATTAACAGAAGCAGAACCTACACAACTTATTTTTTCCCCAAAACTTTTGCTGTTATTCACAATGCTGTGGGTCACAAATTCAGAAAAGGCTTTGCCAGGCAGGCTGTCCCTGATTCATGCATCAGCTGGGCAACTGAGGAACTGCGCTTGGAACAAAGAAACTGGGCAATGACCTAAAACGTTCCAAGATGGTCTCTCACGTCTGTGCCCGGTGCCCTGGGGTTTGTTTACCAGCCCCTTTCTCTCTCATCACTGCATCTAATGCTCCAGGGCTTCTCTATGTGGACATGGTAATCTCAAGGAATCTGCACTTCTTACATGATGACTGGCCTCTAAAAGGCTAGATA
The DNA here is from genome assembly GCF_910594005.1 of Cervus elaphus. Taxonomy (NCBI): domain Eukaryota; kingdom Metazoa; phylum Chordata; class Mammalia; order Artiodactyla; family Cervidae; genus Cervus; species Cervus elaphus. The sequence goes on from NC_057836.1 coordinate 4,105,434, forward strand.
CGGAATCTACCTGACCAGTCAAGGGCTAGACCAGAGGCGGTAGCGGATCCCTCCCACCATATTTTATAATTCAAAGCAGTCACAGGCCTCAGTCATCGAGATTCAAGAGGATGGAGAAACAAATCTAACCTCTGATGGGGAAGTGGCAAAGTCACATTGCAGGAATACATACAGAATGATAGATATTTTTGCAGCCATCTTGGAAAAATATAATCTGCCCCACATATGTTCAGTATCTGACAAAGCAAAACAAAACACCACCAAACAAAAGCAAAACTCTACAAAGACACAGGCAGGCTGTTCGAAGGGAAGCACGTGGTCCAACCCTCCTGCTATCTCCTATTCTCACCCTCTCACATCAGCAACACAATCACCCTCAGCTGTTCAGCACAAGAGGCCCCCCCCACAGCGGCCTCTGAGAGAGTTCAGAGGTTTATGTCCACGTCAGAGCATCTGGAAGGAACGCTTATGATGCATAAATGCAGGGCACAGATGTTAAGATCTGTTTGCTTCTTAGGATAATGATCCAAAAGAAATTCTGTTTATTAAATGTCTACTATGTGCTTGAAAATTTCTAGGTTCTCTTTTTCACTCACCGTGTTCCATATAAATAAGTAGTGTGTTCAAACACACAGGCTTAGGACAAGAACTGACTGTTTAATACAAAGGAGACTGGTTCAAACACACAAAGAGCAAATATAATGCAAAAAGTTACAAAAAATACAAACCCTAATACAAACAAATATGAACATTATGTCAATCTGTGGAAATATACACGTATACATATACCTCAAGCTACTCTCTAAGCACTTCAAGGCTTCATTTCCAGAAAATGAATAGATTCTAAATCCTAAATACTATATTCTAAATAAAGTCGTATATGTATAAAGCACACTAAGAACCTTACCTTGTCTTGGTTATCTTTATTCTTGTAGCACAGATTCCCAATCAGGCGAATGAGGTGAGACTTGAAGCCCTCAGCCACGTTGGAGACGTCCCCTTCTGCTTTAATGGAAGCACAAGTGCTGAAGATGTTTGTGGAGTCATTGCCGGCCACGTGAATCAGGCGTAGAAGATCTACAACAGAAAGGATACACTGTTTTCCACAGGAAAATTTTTGTTTTGTACTCAGTGCAGTTCAGTTGTTCAGTCATGTCCAACTCTTTTGTGACCCCATGGACTGTGGCACACCAGGCTTCCCTGTCGATCACCAACACCCAGAGCTTACTCAAATTTATGTCCATCGACTCGGTGATGCCATCGAACCATCTCATCCTCTGTCATCCCCCTCTCCTCCCACCTTCAATCTTTTCCAGCATCAGGTTCTTTTCCAATGAGTCAGTTCTTCACATCAGGTAAAAAAGTATTGGAGCTTCAGCTTCAGCATCAGTCCTTCCAATGAATATTCAGGACTGATTTCTGTTAGGATGGACTGGCTGGATCTCCTTGCAGTCCAGAGTCCCTTGTTTTGTATTAGATTCTCATAAATAAATGTAATTTATTTTAATGGATTAAAATAAAATACAGGTATAGTATTCTTGCCTGGCGAATCCCATGCACAAAGGATCCTAGAAGGCTACAGTCCATAGGGTCTCAAAGAGTCAGACAAGACTGAAGGGAATTAGCACACATGCACGCACAGAATACTGAAAGCTTTCATCAAAATAACGGTTAGAAGGCTCTTCAGCCTTAGAATTTACTGTAACTCTGATTTGGGGGATGATAAGCCAAAATGATTACCCCAACCTGGACTTTCTATTTATCCACACAGAAAAGTCAGCTAAAAATTTCCTTCCATCTTTCCTAGTACAAGGTTTCCAAATCCAACGTCTTTATGAAGGCACTCATGCGATAACTACAGTCAGCTAAGTCCCAACTGCAGTGCGTGCTAAGTCCCTTCAGTCCTGTCCAACTCAGCGACCCCGTGGACTGTAGCCCGCCAGGCCCCCCTGTCCGTGGGGCTTCCCCGGCAAGAACACTGGAGGGGTTGCCATTTCTCCCTCCAGGGGATCTTCCCGACCCAGGGATCGAACCTACATCTCCTGCATTGCAGGTGGATTCTTTACCATTTAAGCCACCATGGACACCCCTAAACTTCAGGACCTATCTGCAATGAACTATATGATAGAAATCAAGAAGCACGTTGATATTTTTTTTTCATTGTTCAGATAATCAGAAGTCAGCATAAGTTCTCTATTAATATATTTTGGGTACACTCAGAAGAAATACCTTAATACTATACTCTATGAAATACTTGTAGGCAGTCTGTGAAAGTAGACAATCTTCCAGAGGCTTTATAAACTGTTTCCACATTATCTCATTCCGCTCTCAACAAAGTCATTAAAGGCAGGTCACTTTCCTGACTTTAAAATGAAGAAACCGTGTTCAGAGAGGTTAGTAACCTGGCAGTTGGGCTGACAACCCACGTTTGCTCAGGCTCCAAACGCACACTTTTCCTGTAATAATTCAGTTTCTCAGTTTTGTGATGTCTTATTTTAACTATCACTGAAAGCACTGCATTCAAAATAAAACACTGATGTGAAATTCTAAATATCTTCTAAAGTTCGCTGCTAACCCCTCTACCCATCTAGACGCCAATTCACCATTCTTGGAAGATGGTCTCCAGGATAACTGTACTCTCTTTATAGAGGGAAAGAAAGCCAACAGTGATCAGCGACCACAGCAACAGGCTGTAAGTGAACTATTTTGCAAAGTATTTTAGCAAAGATAATATTTCAAACAATAGCTGCCCATTTAAAACAATTTTCTTATAAGAATGGAATACGTCATTACTATGGGTAAGGGAACTTCAAGTTCCCTAAGTGAAACTGGGAAAAATTTACTAACAAGACTGGTAAAACGACAGTAGCATAAAAGTAACCATCACCACTGAAACCCCCCCATCACTCTCATAGCCCTCCCCCACCCGCCACCATCATCACAGCCACTGCTGAGGGGACACCACTGGAGGGCGCCCTGCATGGAAGGACGAGGTCCTCATCTGCTGAGCGGGCGCCAGAAACAGCGAGCAAGGGGCGAAAGCCAGAGCTGCTACCAAAACACGGCAATTCCTTTCAAGAAAAAACATTCCAAAAAATCTTAAAAGACCAATACACTGAAAATTAAGGATCTGTGTTTAAACTTCATACTATAGTATGACAAGTCAAAGATTTTTTTTATTAAAAACAACACTATGTGTGATATTTCACTCACCAATCACTCTCTCCAACAAGCCAGGAAAAACCTGCAGGTAGCCGAGCAGGTCAGTATTAGCAGTCATTTCGCAAAGGACATCAAGAAGTCTAATTGTAGCCAGTGCCTCCTACAAAGAGAAAAAAACCATGACTTTCAAGACAAGCTAAATAATGTGACTGTTACAAATAACTGTAGGAGAACAAAATGTTACAAAAAATAGTCAAGAGACAATACTTGTAACACAGCTAAAGAAACAACCAGAACTATCAAGAACAAAACAGAAGTATTAAATACATACAGAAATAATCGTTTGCACTAACAGACATCTGCCATCAAGAATACAAGATTATGCAGCTTCTTTGAGCAAAGAGTCAGAAAAGTTCTTATTCAAGCAAAAATACCTTCCAACAGTGGAATAAATGTTCAAAATGACTAGCTATGTACATAACACTTATGCAAATACTTTCTTTTTAAAGAATTCCCAGCAAGCAAGTTCTACTAAGTAACCCATGCAATACATTAATTTCTTGTCCACAGGAATCCTGTAAAATGCTGTGGTTGAAAGAACTATGACTGCAATCACTTGGATTATTTCTGGGTAAATACAAACCTATATGCTATCTTTAATAGCTGGAAAAGATAATATTATTTGAAAATGTTCACATAACTATTAAATAATTTATATCAAATAAACTACGCGATCAAGAAACTACCAACTGCATGGCATCAGGTAGTCTAATTTTCAAATGCAACTATTGCACAGATTTTTTTTTACTTCATCTTTACATTATTTGAAACAATGTGGTAAATAATGTAAATTTAACTCTTTATTATCTCAGATAACATTCTTCAAAAGAAAAACGAGTTACTTCCTTTTAAAACTTCTAAATGTATATTTATTATTCTCCAATTAGTAGACTATATTTTAATATACTGTTCTGAAATCTGATATAGCAAGAAACATACATTTTTGGTATCTTTAACAGCTTTCTTGTGCTAGTTTAAAAGTTAAGAGAAAATATCCAGATGCTAAGTCTGTTTAAAAGACTTGAGCAAACCTATCAACTTATTAGCACGGCGCTGGCATCCTCTTTTATTAAATGAGTAGCTGCCCGGACTGGCATCTTTAGACACCACTTCTTCAAGAAACGGCTGCCTGGCTGTAGGTCAGGAAAGAGCACATATGAGATTGCCCTGGACACCCTGTCATACCAGAGAGCAAGGCAGCTATCAAGAAACTCCTCAGTCATGTCGGAAGAAATCAGAAGGAACTGGAAGAGGCTCCCCTGGTTAGCACAGGAGACCATCAGGAAGAATCAATGCTAAAACTGAAAACAAATCCAATGGTTTGTAAGCCATGACTTTAAAATGATTAAAAGCAAGACTAAATAACTCATCATCTTTGAACAATTTCACAAAACCAGCTCTAAAAGGCTATTTAAAGGAGATTTAAGACACAGCAACAAATTGCATATGGCTCTTACTTATATCCTGATTCAAAGAAATGAAAAAAAAAAATTAGACAATGGGGAACAGTTGAATACTGTTCATCTGATATTTATATTTTGTTAAGTTTTCAGATGTGTTACCTGTATTTCACTCATGTATTAATATAAAGTCTCCTTATCTTTCAGAGACAAGTATAAAATGTTAACTGATGAACTATGTGGAACCCTATGAGAATCTGGGACATCCAGTATAAGAATGGGTAGGACTGTGGGTGAAACAAGAACCGTGAGGAGCTGATAAGTTTCTGGAGCTAGGTGATGGGGTTTAACAACATTTTTTCTCTTAGTCAATGTTTGAAATTTTTCATGATAAAAAGATATAAAATTAGGGGGTAGGAACAGATGATCTGAAAGTTTCTTTTCAACTCCTCATTTCTATGTTATTATCTGAAATAAACCCAAAAGAAAATTAATCTATCCTCACCTAACCAATTTCCAATTTTAATCATCAGAATGCTTTCATTAATGAAATGCTTCTAACAAGTATTTGGAAATTAATAATGAAATAACAGCCAGGAAAAAAAATTCTCTTAAAAAAACAAGAGAAATAAGTGAGATGCCATTCCAATATTTATAAATATTGTAAAACTATGTATATTAAGTCAGGCACTAGTAGGGGAAAAAAAGATGTAGGCAAAGCAAAGGAATACTATTTTAAAATGAGTAAAAGAGAAAAACAGATTGTTTTTCTAGATCATCTGTCTGGGTTCACTTTACCATTCAGTGTCTCTGAGCTATTTTACAACACTGTCAGTTGCAGAAAACTGATAATAATGCAAAGTATTCTTGTCTACAGAAATGCAGATTACTCCTGTCTGGCTGGAATGCAATTAATCACTGCCTTGTTCATTGACCAGTTTCTGCATCTCTTTGTAAGTTCATTACAGCATTCCTTTATCACACATAAACACGTGGCTCTTTGAATTCTTTAACAGAGGTTAGTATCTTAACAGTTTCTACTGTAAAAGGCTGGAAATACAGAAATGGATGCAAAATTATATTAAAAATTTAACATATGATTTGGGTGGCATTAAAATTAGTAGAAATGATGAGATTATTCAACAAATGGTACTGATACTATAATTAACAGATAACATTTAGGGAATATTAGCTAGGTACCAATCAGTGTACTAAGTGCTTATATTAAAATACAACTCATTTTACAGGTAAAGAAACTGGGGCACAGAGAGGGTAGGTAACTTCCAAGATCACACACCAGAAATAGAAGAAATTCAGGTTCAAACCCAGCTGTCTTCTACCAAAGATTATATAGTCTTGGAGAGTTAAAAGACACAAGCAATTCATTTGGCTCTATGCTACACTTCTTACACAAAAATAAGTGAGTGAAGTGAAGTCATTCAGTCATGTCCAACTCTTTGCGACCCCATGGACTGTAGCCAAGTTCCTCCATCCACGGGATTTTCCAGGCAAGAATACTGGAGTGGGTTGCCATTTCCTTCTCCAGGAGATCTTCCCGACCCAGGGATTGAACCCGGGTCTCCTGCATTGTAGGCAGACACTTTATCGTCTGAGCCACCAGGGAAGTCAAATAAATCCTTGGTTAATTAAAAATGTGAACAATGTACTGAAAGAGCTAGAATATACAGGTGTATATTTCCACAATCTAAGTGAAGATGATTTTACTAAATCTGTAAAGAAATTCAGAAGTCATAAGGATAAAACTGATAAACCTAACTGAATTAAATAAAAACAAACTCCCAAAAGGCTAAGACTACCATAAATAAATTCAAACAAAAAATTAACTATGGGCAAAAAAAGTTTCTTCTAATTGTGACAAAACATTTAACTTTCTGAAAATGCTCATTAAAAAAAGTATCTTAAAAGGTAACCTGATGTGAAAAACAAACTAACATATAGGTCAATGAAAAGTAAGAGAGAAATGATAATTAGATTAGTGAAAGGGTGCAAACCCATATACTCTTGTGCATTTAGGTGTGTTATTTAGAAACAACTCTTACAAATTTTAAATAAACAAGTTTTAAATAAGTTCTCTGTGACTCAGAAATTCAATTACCAGGAATTTATAATCCCAGATCGACTTGCCCAAAACTGCAAAGTTATTTTTATAAGGATTTTTCACTGTTGCAATATTTGTAAAGGTTTAAAAAAAAAAAGTGGAAGCAACTCATATGTACATCTATGGGAATAAATGAAAAAAATTCTGATGGCTCTATATAGTGTAATACTATTCAACTATTAAAAAGAATGGGATGAATACATGTGTTCAAGTGTAAGATATATCAGAGTAAGTGAAAAAGAAAGTTACAAAACAAAATATATAGTACTGTATTTTAAAAAGTAACAAAAATATATAAGTGTGTATACACACAAAAAAACCTTTGGAAGTGAAATAGTATATGCTGATAAGTTTATAGAAAATAGGTGGGGCCTGGGTGAAAAAGAGGAGTTCTTAACTTTGTTTCACTGCAGTGGCTTGAATTACCTTTTCTTACAACAAAGGAAATATTATGTTGTAAGAAAGGCAAGTTTCACTGCAACAAGTGACAAGACTGAAACTTAAGATAAAGCAAATCTTAAAAAAGTAAGCATACCAGAACTGACAAAAAAACACCACACACTGGAAGCAAGTAGTACACTAAAATATACCAAAGGACAGAAACTTGTATGTTAATATGAGAACCTAGGATTATTTGTATAAAAGAATATATGAATGAAACCTCAGAATTTTAAAGCCATGTAATTATATAAATTAAAAAATGTGTGCTGTGTGGTTAGTCGCTCTCGTGTCCGACTCTTTGCTACCCCATGGCCTGTAGGGCTACAGGCTCCTTCGTCCATAGGGATTTTCCAGGCAAGAATACTGGAGTGGGTTGCCATGCCCTCCTCCCGGGGATCTTCCCAACCCATGGATCGAACGCAGGTCTCCCGCACTGCAGGTAGATTCTTTACCATTTGAGCCACCAGGGAAGCCCAGATGCTACAAACACATCTACTTTCATTCTGATTTTTAGGTCACAGCATCATGAGAACTTTATCAGATATCTTGTCCTCAAAACATCACAGGTGGGTAAATGCAGTGGCTTGCTGGCAAACTGACATTACAAAGTTAACTGGTAAATATTCGCTGCTCTCCAAGGTATAAATACCTCCGCCATGGCTGATTTGAAACTATCAAGAGTTTAATAACCAGCTCAAAATTACTGAATAGTTAGTAATAACTGACTCTCAAAGTTGGAAGAGGTCAGCTCCAATACACCACAGGGTTTATGATATACTAAATACTGAGGTATGGGTCTCCTTAAAAACTACTAATGCTTTTTTAAAAAACATCGAACTTAAAGGATAACATACACATATTAACATGCACAAGTCACGAGCATATCAGTTCAGTTCAGTCACTCAGTCGTGTCCACTCTGTGACCCCATGGAATGCAGCATGCCAGGCTTCCCTGTCCATCACCAACTCCCAGAGCTTACTCAAACTCACATCCATCGAGTCGGTGATGCCATCCAACCATCTCACCCTCTGTCATCCCCTTCTCCTCCCTCCTTCAATCTTTCCCAGCATCAGGGTCTTTTTCAATGAGTCAGTTCTTCCCATCAGGTGGCCAGAGTATTGGAGCTTCAGTTTCAGCATCAATCCTTCCAATGAATGTTCAGGACTGATCTCCTTTAGGATGGACTGGTTGGATCTCCTTGCAGTCCAAGGGCCTCTCAAGAGTCTTCTCCAACACCACAGTTCAAAAGCATCAATTCTTCAGTGCTCAGCTTTCTTTATAGTCCAACTCTCACATCCATACATGACTACTGGAAAAACCACAGCTTTGACTAGACAGACCTTTGTTGGCAAAGTAAAGTCTCTGCTTTTTAATATGCTGTCTAGATTGGTCATAGCTTTTCTTCCAAGGAGCAAGCGTCTTTTAATTTCATGGCTGCAGTCACCATCTGCAGTGATTCTGGAGCCCAAGAAACTGAAGTATCTCACTGTTTCCATTGTTTCCCCATCTATTTGCCATGAACCAATGAGACCAGATACCATGATCTTCGTTTTCTGAATGCTGAGTTTTAAGCCAGCTTTTTCATTCTCCTCTTTCACTTTCATCAACAGGCACTTTAGTTCCTCTTCACTTTCTGCCATAAGGGTGGTGTCATCTGCATATCTGATGTTATTGATATTTCTCCCGGCAATCTTGATTCCAGCTTGTGCTTCATCTGGCCCCGCATTTCTCATGATGTACTCTGCATATAAGTTAAATAAGCAGGGTGACAATATACAGTCTTGAAGGACTCCTTTCCCAATTTGGAACCAGTTCATTATTCCATGTCTGGTTCTAACTGTTGCTTCTTGACCTGCATATAGATTTCTCAAGAGGCAGGCAAGGTGGTCTGGTATTCCCATCTCTCGAAGAATTTTCCACAGTTTCTTTTGATCCACACAAAGGCTTTGGCATAGTCAATAAAGCAGAAGTAAATGTTTTTCTGGAATTCTCTTGCTTTTTCTATGATCCGATGGATGTTGGCAATTTGAGTGTATAGATCAATGGAGTTTGAAAAAGTGGACTATTTGGGCTTTCCCAAAAAAACTACAATTTTCTAGCTATTAATACATAATAATTCCTCCCACTGTTAAAGGAAAAAGTGTGAAAGAGACAGCTTTTCCTAAACATAAAAAGTTACACCAGGTAATGTCTTATTACAATATTGAAATCATCTATACTGTAAATGTACGTGCCTTGAAAAAGTTTAAAGCTGTCATGTAACAAGTACTAAGCTTTACTTCATTTTCTGTCTCCTGGAAAATTCATTTTTAAAACTTCCTTGAAGCATAGCCCACTGCTCCTCCTGCTGGAAACGGGCGACTCTTCCTGCAGAAAGGAAAGCAGCCCAGGAGTAAGGCTTCCCTCTCTTCTGTCACAGACTTAAGAACAAGAAGCGGACCTTATGAGCAAGACCTAACACGGCCTGTGTGAGACAGCACAGAAAGCCCACAGCAGAGCACCTCTGAGAGCGGTGTTTTCACAGAGAAGGAAACGCACTTGCGCGGCAGAGGGGCACAGTCACAGCGGACATTTACTGTGTGAGTGAGCAGGTTCACAGCCCCACACAGGGCCCTCAGGGCAATGCTGTGGGCTGGGGTCCACATTCCCACCTCCCCATCCAGAGACAGCGAACAGATGGCAGCACTGACTGTAATAAACAGAAACAAGGACACCTCAAATGTCCAATTATGACAAATTCTTTACACAGAATGCTATAGTAGCATTTTAAGACACTCACTGTGTGTTCTTTATGTATGCACTCAGCAGGGATTCGCTAAGTGCCTGCTCTGTGCACAGTTCTAGGAACATTACCGTCAAAACTCTGCCCTCATGCAGCTTTTCACACTCAGCAGAAGAAAATACAGGAACTGACAAACAGGCAGCATAAAATGATTTCTCTATGCACACCTGTGTATGTGTGTGCATGCACATATTTGATGCTGACTGCCTAGAAGATACATTCATTACAGTTTCTTAAAGTCATTAACTCAGGATGGTAAGAGTAAGGGCACTGCTTTCCCTAATCTGTATTTTCGTAACCATTCTAAAATAATACTGTCTTAGCTTGGGCTGCTGTAACAAAATACCAGACAGGGTAGCTCATAAACAACATTTATTTCTCTTAGTTCCGGAAGCTGGAAGTTCAAGATCATGGTGTCAGCCCAGCTGGGTTCTGGGGAGGGCCCTCTTCAGGGCTGCAGAGGGACGACTTCTCTCTGTGGCCTCAATGTAGTGGGAGGGGTATGGACACTTTCCAGGGTATCTTCTACAACCTCATCTGTGAGGCCCTCATGACCCAACTGCCTCCAAAGGCCCTGCTCCTGACACCATCACCCTGGGCACCAGGTTCTGACCAGGAACTTCAGGGGAGGTCCAGCCACAAACATTCAGTCCCCAGCAGGTAGGTTCCTTACATAATACTTAAAAGTTTTTATCACCAAGGACCTGGCTGAGTCAGAAAACCTCTCTGTTCTCTCACCTCATCGTCGGTGTGCTGTTCAGAGGTCAGTTTCAGCACAATCTTGCACTGATCCACAAAAGTGCTCGCGATCAACTCAGCATGGCTCAAAAACACAGGGGCATCATCCTTGGTCAGTGGCTCATCGCTCACTATTTTGGCAATCATAAGGTCTAACAATGTAACCCTGTAAAACAGAGACGATTTTTACATGCATATGTAATACCGAAATTGTAGAATACCAAAAATATTTATAGAGACCATTTTAAGAGAGTACTTTTATTTTTAAATTCCTAACTTATTTATAATGTCTACTTAGGGAAAACATTATTTTTTGTGAATACAATTAATCAATTACCTATGTTTCAAAATCTTGATTTCTTTGCTGTGACTTAGCTACAGAAATAAGCACCTTGTTATATCCATTACTTTGAGCCGTGAAATAAAATTCTACATTTCAATAATGCTGTCTAGGTAAGTTATACAATACATCATCTATTGTAACAACAGCAAAGTTAAGTAGGCTAACTTTTTTATTCACTATTTACTATTGAGCTAACAGCATTTTACATACATTTTCTCCTTTCATCTACACAGAAACTTCAGAGGCAGGTACTGTCACTGGCCCCCACAATAAAGGGGTGAATGAGGCTCAGTAAGATGAACTAACTTACTTGCCCAGTGTCACCGGCACTGACTGTCACGTCAGGACCCAAGCACAGGAGTCAGCCTCTGTCTCCTGGGCTAAACCTTTAGCCCATTCACTTAACTATCTTCCTTGTGAAGGCTGGCTTTGTAGTTTGCTTCATTATTTTACTTTATGAAAACACAAATCTGAAGACCAAACCAATGCCATTTTTGCTTCAATATTTAAACTATCACGTAAATATTTCTATTCAACAATCTCTTCCCTGCACTCAGGAAAAACAAGTCATACACAGAGCACTCTACTCGGCATAAATCAAGTAGAATGTTTCTTAAAAGTGTTTTCAAGTTTGAATTATTTCTGGTAACGCATAATTCTCACTTATTCCTCTATCAGAAATGATACAAATATCTAAAATGCTTAGCAAATGGGGGAAAATACACTTGCATTAGGTAGGGAGCATGTCTCACCAAGAGAAAAGTAAGAATTATTTACTGCTTCAAGTAGAAAACAGAACATGCTGAACTCTCCCTGTATTTTGACCAAATGCAGGGAAAGATCATTCAGTTCAGTTCAGTTCAGTTGCTCAGTCATGTCCGACTCTTTGTGACCCCATGAACTGCAGCATGCCAGGCCTCCATCACCAACTCCCAGAGTTCACCCAAACTCAAGTCCAATGAATGGGTGATGCCATCCAACCATCTCATCCTCTGTCATCCCGTTCTCCTCCTGCCCTCAATCTTTCCCAGCATCAGGATCTTTTCAAATGAGTCAGCTCTTCACATCAGGTGGCCAAAGTATTGGAGCTTCAGCTTCAACATCAGTCCTTCCAATGAACACCCAGGACTGATCTCCTTTAGGATGGACTGGTTGGATCTCCTTGCAGTCCAAGGTACTCTCAAGAGTCTTCTCCAACACCACAGTTCAAAAGCATCAATTCTTTAGCACTCAGCTTTCTTTATAGTCCAACTCTCATATCCATATATGACTACTGGAAAAACCATAGCCTTGACTAGATGGACCTTTGTTGACAAAGTAATGTCTCTGCTTTTTAAAATGCTGTCTAGGTTGGTTATAACTTTCCTTCCAAGGAGTAAGCATCTTTTAATTTCATGACTGCAATCACCATCTGCAGTGATTCTGAAGCCCAAAAAATAAAGTCAGCCACTGTTTCCCCATCTATTTGCCATGAACTGATGGGACCAGATGCCATGATCTTAGTTTTTTGAATGTGGAATTTTAAGCCAATTTTTTCACTCTCCTCTTTCACTTTAGAGAGGCTCTTTAGTTCTTCTTCACGTTCTGCCATCAGGGTGGTGTCATCTGCATATCTGAGGTTATTGATATTTTTCCCAGCAATCTTGATTCCAGCTTGTGCTCCTTCCAGCCCAGCGTTTCTCATGATGTACTCTGCATAGAAGTTAAATAAGCAGGGTGACAATATACAACCTTGATGTACTCCTTTTCCTATTTGGAACCAGCCTGTTGTTCCATGTCCAGTTCTAACTGTTGCTTCCTGACCTGCATACAGGTTTCTCAAGAGGCAGGTCAGGTGGTCTGGTATTCCCATCTCTTTCAGAATTTTCCACAGTTTATTGTGATCCACACATATTGGCATAGTCGATAAAGCAGAAATAGATGTTTTTCTGGAACTCTTTTGCTTTTTGGATGATCCAACAGATGTTGGCAATTTGATCTTGGTTCCTCTGCCTTTTCTAAATCCAGCTCAAACACCTGGAAGCTCACGGTTCACGTATTGCTGAAGCCTGGCTTGGAGAATTTTGAGCATTACTTTACTAGCGTGTGAGATGAGTGCAATTGTGAGGTAGTTTGAGCATTCTTTGGCATTCCCTTTCTTTGGGACTGGAATGAAAACTGACCTTTTCCAGTCCTGTGGCCACTGCTGAGTTTTCCAAATTACCTGACATATTGAGTGTAGCACTTTCACAACATCATCTTTTAGGATTTGAAATAGCTCAACTGGAATTCCATCACCTCCACTAGCTTTGTTCATAGTGATGCTTCCTAAGGCCCACTTTACTTCACATTCCAGGATGTCTGGCTCTAGGTGAGTGATCACACCATCGTGATTATCTGGGTCATGAAGATCTTTTTTGTACAGTTCTTCTGTGTATTCTTGCCCCACCTCTTCTTAATATCTTCTGCTTCTGTTAGGTCCATACCATTTCTGTCCTTTATTGAGTCTACCTTTGCATGAAATATTCCCTTGGTACCTCTAATTTTCTTGAAGAGATCTCTAGTCTTTCCCATTCTATTGTTTTCCTCTATTTCTTTGCATTGATCGCTGAGGAAGGCTTTGTTATCTCTCCTTGCTATTCTCTGGAACTCTGCATTCAAATGGGTATATCTTTCCTTTTTCCTCTGCTTTTCACTTCTCTTCTTTTCACAGCTATTTGTAAAGCCTCTTCAGAAAGATCATTAGTCTGTGAAAATCACCCACAGAGCTTAGCAATTTTCAAAACTCCTAAAACTTCACATTTCTTACAGCAGTTATTAATCCAAAATAAAACAAACAATCCCTTCAATTGAGCACAGAAAAACAATGAATAGTTCAGTATTCATTCAGATACATCTGTTTTCTCTAATTCACATATAATCCTTGAAGACAACAGGGTGCTCCAGCCACAATGCCAGGCCTCCCACCTTCCCTGAGCAGGACGACCTCCTGGGAAGATGCCAGGGAAGAGGCCACATAGGACATGTGATTCAAGAGGAACTTGAAGGTCTGCCCTAAAGATATTCCCTGTAAGTTGGGATAATGTGGCAGGTATTACCAGGTCTAAGAAGGCATGATCCTAGCACCCAGGGGACAATCACTCAGAACAGGGTAAAGAGGAATGAGGAACAGACAAACAGGTCCTGACTGGGGGCAAGGACCAACAGCACGCGGATGCTGAATGAGGAAGAAGCAGATCCTGAAGAGCTGGGTGGGGTCAGGACAGAGGCAGGCCAGAGGGCGGTGGTAACCGAGGCAACCCGTTAGCCACAGGAAGGCCCTGGGGTCCCAGGGCCCCACTGAGGGGGGCTGCCCTACATGGCAGGTAAACGCAGACTTGCTGGCTGCCTTACGGCAAATGGGCCAATGCAGCGCTGCCCCTGGGCATCTCCTCTTTCAGGAGGGGTGCCTCTGCACTCTATGAGGTGATCCTGAGATCGGAGAGCTAAGCGACAGGAAGGGAGCGATTCTGAACAAAAAAAAATCTGGGATGAATCTTTAAAATATAAAAAGATACACACCAAGCTTGAAAAGTACCTGGGAATAAACTATACTTCATTAAATGATCCTACTTATATTGAAGTCATCTAGCAATAAAAACTTTTAAGGGCTCCCACTGTCAGGGAGTGGGTCTAAAAACTTTGTCTGGAAGATGGGGTCCTCCCACCCGGAGTCCCCACTGAACTCTCTAAGTCCCTCTGCTTCTAGCCACCATCCAAATCATCCTTCTCGGGGATTTTCTGGCAGTCCAGTGGTTAGGACTCCCCGCTTTCACTGCCAAGAGCCTGGGTACAAACCCTGACTGGGGAACTACGATCCCACAAGCCATGCAGTGCAGCCAAGAAAAACAAAAAGCAAACAGACAAACAAAAAACCAAAAAAAAAAAATCCCATCCTTCTCATAAAATAAAGGAATCACACACAGGACACAGAACTTGAGTAGGAAATTTTTCTTCAGGGGCATTTATTTTGATTGTGCACTGCCTTTGCCAGCCCCATCTCTACGCCAGAAAACATGTGTGTGTTGAGAAGTACTGCCAAGTCAGGGGAAACAGGACACAATGGGGAACGTCTCACTTCCCCGCACTGAACACTTGCTTGAAAACCCAACAGAGCACGAGTGGTCTAAGAGACCCGCTCACCCAGGAGTGAGGGCTGCAGAACCAGAAAGACCCAGTCAGAGGCCAGAGACCGGCTGTCCAAAGCTATCACAACACCTCAGCCTCACTTCCTTCAACCCAGAAATCATCACGGGAGCTGCCTCGGGCCCCCCAGACGCACCCCTCAGCTCATCCCTTCATCACTGGCTATCATGAGCAGCCTGCTTCTAATGCACTTCTGAGAGTTACATACTCTGTCCTCAAAATGATGATTCCTGTTTCATAAAAAAACTGACAGCAATGCACATGGGAACGGTTTTATGGGAAAAATCTACATCAAGATTCATATTTTAAAGTCATGCTTCAGTTGATGCAGTCTACAATCTCAAAAGCCGTGCCTGCACCGTCCTAAAATGGGTAGTTATGAGAGGACTGGAGTGAGGGGGCAAAGGATGAGGGGAAAATGAAAGAGGGAGTTTTACAAGCATTCTGGGGTAGGAAACAATATCTTACAATTCTGGAAATAAAATATCTGTAATTCAAAGACTGACATCTCCAACAAATTCTCAATTTATATTTGAACTACTCCACCTGTATGATTTGTTGAATGGCATGCCACAAAGGCCAAAGCTTTCATTAACCTGGACAACAGGATAACCGAGATACAGGCTGTTGCTGAATTAATCTCATTAATCCCATCATAAATTACATATATGAGAAGTTATTGCATTACAGGGAAAATGATCAATGACTTTGGCATCAGACATACTGAGTTCAAATACCACCTCAGCTACCTCTGTGAACCAGGGCAAACACCTTAACCTTAAAAGTCTCAGATACCTGGTGTGAAAACATGGCAAGAATAAAACTATTTCAGAAGGTCTCTCTGAGGAGTAAAGGACAATGGTCGCACGCTGCCTCCATACATAACAGCAATACTACCTGGCGGAAAAAGTCAAGCTCACCAGAGTAGTAGTAATAATAGAAACATGCAAGCAGAAATACCAACTCACTTTTACTGAGTGATGATTACATGCCAGAAACTGAGAGCTTCATACTTATTTCAATTAGTAACCACGACAGTTTCATGGGGTGCCTACCATTATTATCCTCATTTTACAGATGAAACAAAGTTCCAAGAGGTAACTTATCCAAAGTAGAGAGTGACATAACTAGCACCAACTAGCCTCCACTCTTATACCCTATGCTATACAGATTATAACTTTGCAGACAGCTTTGCTGAAGCTCCAATCCTTTGGCTACCTGATGTGAAGAGCTGACTCACTGGAAAATACCCTGATGCTGGGGAAGATTGAAGGCAAAAGGAGAGGGGCGTGGCAGAGAATGAGATGGTTGGATACAATCACTGACTCAATGGATATGAGTTTGAGCAAACTCTGGAAGACAGTGAAGGACAGGGAAGCCTGATGTGATGTAGTCCACAGGGTCGCAAAGAGTCAGACACAACTAAGCAACTGAACAAGAACACAACACAGATTATAAAGCTGGTAACTACACAAGCTGGTTTCTAGGAGCAGCTAGTTTAATTCAGTATCACTCCAATTCACTGGGAAGGGGAAATAGGAAACTGTATAAACGCAGGCACTCATTTCTGCATAATCACACTATGTGAGTTGACTTTAACCCTGTATCCAAAATATCTTCACCCAGTAATCAGTTCAAATAAACTACCAAGGTGAAGGAGTCAACTCACCATGACAACCAGAAGAGCCAGCACAAGAAAGCATCGCTTCCCCATTACACGCCCACGCCGGGGGCAGGGAGGGGGCACCGTTCACACCCTCAAGCCCCAGGGGCCACGAGCAGGGGCTCAATGAACACGGTGCCTGTTTCACTGACTGAGCCCTCAAGCTTTTTTAATCTAACAGCCCCCAACCCGACTGGATTCTCTAGTTCAGCAGCTTGGGGCCACAGCCTGGGCATTCCTCAGTAGACTGCTGTGTGTCCCCAGCTGAGACACCACAAGTGCCCCGGAAATCTTCAGTGCAGCCCCTCATCTGAACCCCAGAATACGGACCTGTCCTGTCTGCTCAGTTCTCACAGGACGGCATGGAGCATCACTCCAGAAACAAGGGGCGAAATTAGTCTCATCAAACATCCCCATTGAGAAAAACATGTCTTCTGTCAGCACGGCACTCAAGAATTATCCATCATTGCCCAAAACGAGACACCAGGGAACCCAGCAGCCCCCACTTCTCCATAGACCTCTGAGCGCTCTTGTAAAGCCCCAGTCCCCTCCTCCTGCCACTGAACAAAGACAAGCCGCCAGGCCCAGCAGTTCCCACAGCCGACTTCACCCGAACCAGCCGAGCCACGCCAGGCCTACGGCAGCAAACCACGTCCTCCTGGCGGATGGGGTCATCTGCGGTCCACAGTATCGACAGAGTCAGCATCCTGAAGAGATGCTTCAGTAAGTATTTGGTATCTGTAGAGTTTCCCATTCCAGTAATGTTCCAGTACTGATTCTGGCAGGTGTTAAGAAGAGAGAACTCACAAGATTCGATCTTTGTCCTTGAAGAATACATATTTCGGCAGAAAAGCAAATAATCAGGATAGATGCACAGGTGAGGATGCAAATAACTTTGCCTCGGCAACTCAGGAGAGCCAAGGGAACACAGGCAGTATCTGCAAAGGCCCACACGGACGTGGAATTTTTCAGTAAACAGGATCCACCGCATGACACCTTCTGCAGGCAGTTGAATCTGAGGATGCGGAGGACCCTCGGATGCAGAGGCTGGCTGTAAGTTACACTCGGGTTTCCCACTGCGCTGCTGGTCGGCACCGCTAAACCCTCGAGGTGTTCAAGCATCAACCATACTTAGAGGAATCAAATTCACAGCAACAGAAAGTAGCACGGTGGTTTCCAGGGGCTGGAGGAGGGGGAAATGGGCAGCTGTTTAATGGGTAGACTTTTCTTTTTTCAATTTTTGGCTGCATCAGGTCTTAGCTGTGTTCTTGGGTTCTTCCTTGTGGCATGCAAGCTCTCAGGTTGCCCTGCGGCACGAGGGATCTTAGTTTCCCGATCAGGGATCGAACCTGCATCCCCAGCATTGCAAGGCGAATTCTTGAACACCGGGCCCCCAAGGAAGTTCCCAATGGGCACAGTTTCAATCATACAAGATGAAACAGTTCTGAAGACTGGCTGTACAACAACGTAACTACACTTAAACTACTGAACTGCACATTTTTAAAAGGTTACAACGGTAAATCCTGTATTAGGTGTATTTTATCACAGTTTTTAAATAAACTAAAGCCCATGTCTAGTCAAAGGTGGTATGTAAACCAGAGCTGTGACAGGAATCAATCTGCCACATACTAAGATGGTCGAAGTGGTAAGGCTTACTGACCAAGGGAAACTGAGAGGGGGAGGCAGCGGCGGCGGGGAGAGCACTGAGCTTTCCAACCCAGTAGGTGATGTTACAGTGATAAACACACCAGTGAGAAAATCCACTCAGTCACACAAGCTTTCATTCAAAACTTTTTTTAGCACCTATCATGTGCCAAGCACTGGTTCAGAAACACAGACAGCACAGAATATAAAAGACCAAATCCTGGCCCTCACACTGACGATCCAATGCTACTGTCACACACTAGCCAGCAGGTGTGTGAGAAATAGAAGTATTTCTCCTTTGGAAGAAAAATAATGGGGCAGGGGAGGTGACATCTGAGCAAGAAATCTGTATGACGCTGCAAAGCAGTGGCTGCGGTTTCTGTAATAAAAATGGGAAATGTTTAGTCCGTCATCTTCATTGGGTTAGGAAATGGATCAGTTAACAAAAGATCATTTGATAGGAACATGTGAAAAACAAGTTTGGATATTAAAATACAATGAAACTGTGTGTTCTTGTTTTCGGATGTTCCTCACTGCAGAGCAATGTACTAATTTATAGCACTGGTCTTCATATTACTTATTTTAATTCTTTTTCTGCAGAAGTATGCATACGTGGTGGTGGTAGGGGTACTGGATTTATAAATATGGCATTTAAATGAATTTTAAAAGCATGAACTTTTCCTTTTTGTTAAAGATATTAAAGAATAAAAAAACACTACTTAACAAGACTACAAAGAAGTGCATAAAGATTAACTGCTGGAACCCAAATGCACTGAAAGAATTTCAAAACCACAGCAATTATAAAAATTGTGACTATAATCAAAAGATTAACATTTTTTAAGGTTTTTGACATTAGATCAGTGATTTCTGAATAAGTTTTGTTTTCCTAAGGCAACATTTCCAATCAGGTTAGGAAAAACATACACTTTGGGGATGGACAGAGTCCTAGGATCACTTTACTCACTCCTCTGATTTTACAGGCCAGGAAACTGAAAACAAGGTGAAAGACCTGGCCGAGGTCACCCAGACAACAAGGCGCAGGGCCAAGGTGTCACGGTCTCTGGGCTCCGAGGGCACAGCCCCACCCACTACACGGCAGGGAAGGCCAAAGACACGTATTGATTTCCTTTCATTCTAAAGTAGACACTGGAAAACTGCAAAGCTACAGAGTGGATCCCGAATCCTGACAACAGGGATGTGAACAAATGGGCACACTCCATCTATACAGCTCTAACACACAGATGCAGGAATTACTTTAAACACGAAGGACAAGCCTAACATTTTGTTCTCCACATTTTCTGATATGGCTTTACCAAATCATGGCGCCAACCTGGATTCTGCAACGCTGGGTAAATCGCTGCTGTTGTGGCTGAGCTGTAATGCTAACCAGCCAGTTTAAAACCATCACTGACACAGAAGCATGTATTTAGAGATTTTGTGCCAGGAAGAAACCACACAGTTTCTCAGTCCTGTGTACAGGATGCTCTATATGGAACGCTAAATGCTCAAAACCACACTGGTTTTGGGGTTACCTTTCTTGATTGCTCATTTTGGCATACATGGCTTTAACCAATTCCGGGCTCTTCAGAAAATGGTCTGTAATAATCAAGAACCTAAGAGAAAAGGAGGAAAGGGTTAGGTTACTAGAAACACAGTAAAACAGACAAGGCCTCATCTACTTTATAAGCACAGTTTATACATAAAGTACTCCTGTTGAATTTTTGATTAGCTTCAATTAATCTTCAAATGTTTTAAGAGGGTCACATACTATTTTTCCATTAGCAGTGAAAAGAAAACAAAAACCCTCAAAATACTTTTCTCCAATTTTACTTCTAAAAACTTTATCACAGTGATTCAAATTTATTAAATTCAAGGAAAGGACCTACCATAGTTTTTACCAATATCTAAGTTACAAAAGGAAAAAGTTCACTATAGTTTAAATGATAAAATGAAATTTAGCTACAAGCTCAGGTGTAACAAAACATATTAAACTGTTTTAGTCAAAAGCGTAGTGTTAAGATTAACCAGAGAAACAGACATGTCCTACTTTTTACTGAAACATATGCCACCAACAGTCATGAATTATCTACTCCTTAAGCACTCTCAAGTTACCACGAAAACATCCTCACTGTCAAGCAATGCACTCATCGAAACTCAGAGATCAACCTGGGGAAGCCCTGAGGCAAAGATTATAAGCATACTTCTTCAAAGTACTACTGTGACAACTAAAAAGATTGAGGAGTACTATTAATTAACTCTGAATCATATTTACCAGAGGGTATCTGAAGACTTAAGAACTAAGGAATATACTGCTCATAACCAAGGTTAGTACTAAGCATGACAGTAAAGCATTAACTATATTGACAAACACAGTTTAATCACTCCTTAGTAAATAACATCGTAAAAGTATACCTTTTAAGTATGATAGTCAAATGAAACATGTTAACTACCATAACACAGCGTCACTTCACATAAAAACAAAACCGAAACACATATTCTATTTCTCCCATAACCTTTCAAATAACTGAACAACACTGACATAAAATATTCCTAACAATAATGAATAATATTCAAGATTCTCAATTTTCACATCAACTTAGGTAGGTCATCTAAGTGCGACAACAGAAGTTCAACCTATCAAGCCAGATATACAAAACTGTGATCCTAAAGTTCATTCATAAACCACCTACTTGGAGCTCAAAATATCTTCCCTCAAGAACTTTCATTCAAAAATGCAATGTTCCAAATACTGTGTGTAAGGGGCTAGGTCCCAGCCCCAATTCCAAACTCTAACAGTGAAGAAAGACACACGCACAGATAGGTAATCAGAGAAAAACGTCTTCAGTGTAACAGAGACACATCATGGATTACAGAAACAGCAGAGCTGATCCAACGAGAGGCTGGGGGGTGGTGGGGAGAGAGGTGATGGATGGGGCAGGGAAATCAAGAGTCGGTGAATCCCTAATTGAAGAGGGAAGGAAGAACATTTAAATTAGAGGTGACAAAAAAGGACTTGAAAAGGCAACATGAAAGAAAGAAGAGCAGTGTGCTCTTGCTATTGTTAAGTCACTAAATCGTGTCCGACTCTGTGATCCCATGGGCTGTAGCCCGCCAGGCTCCTCTGTCCATGAAATTCTCCAGGCAAGAACACTGGAGTGAGTTGCCATTTCCTCCTCCAGGGAATTTTTCCAACCCAGGCATCAAACCCATGTCTCCTGAATCACAGGCAGATTCTTTTACCACTGAGCCATTGGGGAAGCCCCATTTTCACTGTAGAACTATTTAAAGGATAACAACTGTCATTCATAATTTATCAATACGAATACAGGCAGGAAAAAAGTATTCTGTCTGGACATCCATACAGACGACTGGAATTCTTTGCTACATTACCTTATGGCCTAACACTGAATGTCATAATCCTGGCTGCAAACAATATTACACACACAAAGCAATGAAGATGGAATACCAGTGAGAGGTAGGTTTTTTTCCTTACATCTCAAAAGTGGTCATTTAAATAGTTGTCAATTACCTGGTAAGTTTTTATTATGTTAGCTGCTGGGCCTGTTTTTCTAAATATAATATTACTCTCTGTCCTAGGGTGCTGCACAAAGTTACAAGTAAACGTTCAACTTTCACTAAGATTTCATCGCACTGACTTTCTTACCCAATATCTGCTCCAGGGAAGAACCAAAGATAAAGACCTTCATAACCAGAAGAGATCCAATCATGGTTAACATTTTCTAAGTGACAAAATTCAAATGTGAGATTAAATTCTTATAGAATTTATAAATTTATAGATTCTTATAGAATTACTATTTCTGTAAATGCAAAAATTTTGTGGTAATATTTTATGAGGGAGGTGGGGTCCCACTAATCTGATACATAAAATGCCACAAAGACATTTTACAGCCTGTAAGCAATACTCCAACTTTATGGAAAAATAGAACAAATTACCTTGGGAAAGGATCAAAAATACACTCCATCCAAAGCAGAAGTCCAAGTAGAAAGGGCATGAGAGAAAGACATACTTACTTTACAAACAGAAAGGGCCAGAAATAGGATCCATTCTTAAGGCTTTTCTTGTTTTTTCAACATATGTTAAACTTTAACTTATTGTTCAATTGTTCTAATTCAAGTTTTTACTCAGAGCCTTTACCAGGAAAGTGACGTCAGCATGTTCTTAAGCAGTCGCATGTCTAACAAGACACTTACGGCCATTCGGACTCAGGCTGCTTCTGGTGAGCTTCTATGACATCAATCGCAATATTGAGGTTTTCTTCCAGCTCCTTCATTCTTTCAGAATTCAGGGATGTGAACAAAATCATTGACGAGTAGGCAACAATTTTTCTGTCTGGATGATTTAGGCAAGATCTTCCAAATAAAGAAATCAGGGTGTTAGCCCAATAATAAAATATGACAACTCATAAATGACAATAATCCAACTAACAAATTCAGTATACACTGACATTTCTAAGGATTTAATGAAGAATCACAACTTTGAAACATTATTTCTGGCAAAAATAGCAAATATAAAATTAGTCACAAAACAAAGTATCCGATATGAAAGCTGCAGTTGACTCAGAAGCAAAAAGTAAATAACATCTGCTTAAAGAAAAAAATAAAGTGATTACTTTATAAAGCACTGAAATGCTCATTCTTATTAGAAAGAAAAATTAAAAGGCAAAAAAAGATACTTCCAAGACTATAGGCATTTCTTTAACAGTTTGAGGGACAGAATGTGCCAAGGAAAGATGATAGATGGAGAACTTGGTAGTCAAAAGCCTCAGGATAACTCCTGGTTCCTCCATTTATCAGCTGTGTGACCTTAAAAGGTCACTATGTTATCAACTGTCAATTCTATTATGGTCATGCACTATGGCAGGACTTCTTTTCATTTAAACCTCATAATACTCTTTTGAAGGAGGTAGTACCCTTTTTCACAGATGAAGAATGTGTTGACTTGACTCACCCAAGGGCACAAAGCCAATACCTGCCAAAACTGAGTTCAAACCTGGTTGTATCTGTCTCACAAATGCATAGAGTGAAGTCACATAACTTCTTTCAGTGTGTTTTTTGACACAAAAATGGAACAAGATAGCAAGACCTCCTTGGCTTCTGTGAGCACCAGGTCTGAAACGAATGTAAAACCACCAAGTTAAAAAAAAAAAAAAAAACCCACCAGGTGAACTCCGGCTGCCCTGTTCAGGACCTCTCCTATGTTCCTGTGACGCCTGGCCTCCCGAGTCACATCCCTTCTCACACAATGACACGTCTCCAGCATGGGCTTTGGGGAGTAGTGGATATACCTAAGCTACCCTTCCTCCAATCAGCTAGTTCAGAACTTGGCAGATACGACGTGCTCAGAGAGTTTTCAAGGAACACACTCTCAAAAGTGAGCAGTGTTTATTTCTATAGCTTGAATTCCACAACTCTTCCTTCCAACCTAAGCTCAATTATTACTAACCATGAAGATTTTTTGCCTTCAACTCTAGTATCTGCAGGAGTTTGAGAACCAGTTACCAGCACAGTGAGCTAGAGATAACACGAGCATTCACCTCATCCTAACTCTGTACAGATGAGCCCAGAAAACCTACACAATCACGGCACAGAGTTTGGGCAGCTGGTATTTCAAACGTGTAGACTTGGATCCCAAGGGCAGCACTGGGCTCCCGCTGCAGCTGCGCCATTCATCCATGACAAGCATCAGTCCCGTCGTTTGTCCAGGTGGGGACAGTACCGCCTGCCCTGCAAGTACGTTGTTGTTGTTCAGTCACTAAGTCATGGAGCCTGCCGTCTGTCCACGGGATTTCCCAGGCAAGAGTACTAGAGCGGGTTGCCATTTCCTTCTCCAGGGGATCTTCCCCACCCAGGGATCAACTCCGTGTCTCCTGCATTGCAGGTGGATTCTTTACCGCTGAGCCCCCAGGGAAGCACAGGGATGTTATACAGGATGGGAAATACACTGTAACAGCAGCTCAGGGCATCTGAACAACAGCTGCTCTGGTGCTTACACTGTGGCCACCACAGAAGACACCCCTGGGTGGCAGCGGAGCCTGGACCAGAGGCAGGCCTCCTGCTCCTGGCCAGGCCTTTCCTATGGCCACCACCAGCCCACTTTTCATCTCAAGGCTCCATTTCTTATGCGCTAACACGGCTGAGCAATGCAAAGCATTCAGCACCAGAAACAATACCATGAACCAACTGAGACAAACACACTGACCTTCCAACATCTTACACTTGTCCATATCTACCAAAACGCACAGCACTGCATTGAGCACGTAAGAAATGCTCAATTAATAAATATGTGATTCATTCATCCCCCATACTTCAATGCTTTACCATTTTTTCTTTTAAATTTTTTCCTTATTAAAAAGTGTCCTAAACGGTATTTACTTTAACCAAAACTTTTATTCACATAAAGTAAAAACTGACACACAATGAAGGGCACAAATCTTAAGTGTACAGCCCAGTGAATTACTAGGTGTGCACACACCTATGTGACCACCACCCAGATCAAGACACTGAACATTCAACCCAGGAGACGCCCTCACGCCTTCTCCCAGCAGAACCCGCCACCACCCACCAAGAGCAACTACCGTCCTGAGTTCTATTACCAAGGTTAGCTCTTCCTGTTTTGAAACTTCACGTAAGTGGACTGATATAACTACAACCTTCTCAGAAGTCAGAAAAACTCTTAGCAAGGTACTCACAAGAAGAGCTCCGGGAATGCATGCATCCAAACAACAGCCTGGGAGTCTTCGTTCCGTGAGGCGATGTTACCCAGAAACTGCAGGCCACAGCGAAACGCTGAGGGTTGACAAGAGCAAAACAGATTTGTGACGAATAGAGTCTTAACTCACTAAAATATATCCTAAAGAGAAATATTCTCATATTATTCAACAAGAAGTGTCTGTTAGCTTCTCTCAACTATGAAAGTCTCTCACCACAGCGAAACTTTGGGCATGACGTCAATATTAAAATACCTTACCAAAACCATACATGCTGCTGTTGTTTAGTCGCGAAGTCACTCCTGACTCTTTGCGACCCCACAGACTGTAGCCCACCAGGCTCCCCTGTCCATGGGGTTTCCCAGGCAAGAATACTGGAGTGGGTTGCCATTTCCTTCTCCAGGGGATCCTCCTGACCCAGGGATCAAATCCGAGTCTCCTGTATTGACAGGTGGATTCTTTACCGCTGAGCCACCAGGAAAGCCCTCACCAAAACAATATTCTTATACAAAATTAATTAACTTTTAAAAAAGACTGTAACTGTAGGCACAAATTTACCTGTAATCACATTAAACATCACTGGAATATGTGTTTCAATTGAAACAGTTACCCTTAGATTGGATTTAAAACATACATGTAAAATACAAAGCTATAGAAGTACTGATGGTTAAAGAATGGTGAAAAGATATACAAGGCAAATACTAGCCTACAAAGGTAGTCATACACCACTTAAAATCAGACATAATGAACTTTAAGGCAAAAAGCATTATTGGAAGGTTTTTTAAAAAGTCATTTCAGAATTAATTTATCAGAAAGGCATAATTTTAAATTGGAATCACCTAATAATATATATATTATCAAATTTATATCAAATATTATATATATAATCAAATATATATAAAAGAAAAACAGACAAAAGTATAGAGCAAAGAGAAAAATTCAGTTAAATTCAGCAATAACAATATACTCTTCCCAGTAAATTATAAAACAGACAGACAAAACGATCAGCATATTTAGAAGATTTGAGTAAGATTTAGTAACAACTTGGTTGACATATTTAGACTATTTCAACAAATAAAACTGCAGAATTCTGGACAAAACCCAGCATGCTGTCAAGTGCAGGCGAGGACGTGGAGCGGCAGGAAACGCTGGTTCACTGCGGGTGGGAATGAGGCTCACGTAGCCACTTCATGAGACAGTCTGGTGGTTCCTTACAAACCCAAACATACTCTTAGCATACAACTCGACAATCGTACTCCGTGGTATTTACCCAAAATAAATGAAAATGTATGCCCATACAAAACCCTGCACATGAATGTTTACAGCAACTTTACTCCTAACTGCCAACACCTGGAAGCAGCCAAGACGTCCTTCAGTAGGCGAATGGATAAATAAACTGAGGTCCATCCAAACAATGGAGTATTATTCAGCACTAGAAAGAAATGAGCTTCCAAGCTATGAAAAGGAACTTCAAACACATATTACCAAATGAAAAGCCAATCTGAAAAAGCTATATACTGCATGAGTCCAATTCTACGACATTTTGGAAAAGGCAAAGCTATGGAGACAGTAAGAAGACAAGTGGCCGCCAGGGGTGAGGGGACAGGAGTGGGTTTGTGAACAGGTGGAGCAGAGGGTTTTTGGGGTAGTGAGACTTCTCTATACAATGTGACACTGATGGATACATGTGCTACACATCTGTCCAAATCCACAGAACATATATATGTGTGTAGGTGTTATTGCTGTTCAGGCGCCAAGTCACGTCCAACTCTTTACAACCCCACGGACTGCAGTCCCCCAGGCTCCTCTGTCCATGGGATTGCCCAGGCAAGAATACTGGAGTGGGCTGCCATTTCCTTCTCCAGGGGATCATCAAATCCGCACCTCCTGCTTGGCAGGCAGATTCTTTACCGCTGAGCCACCGGGAAGTCCATGTGTCTACATTCACATACATATATAGGAAAAAGCACTAAAGCCCATGGGAAAACCACAAGATTGTACTACACACACACCAGACTGGCAAAAATTTCAGTCGGAAAATAACAAAGCATTCATGAGAACGCAACGCACTAGGAACTAAAGGTTCTCTGAAGTCCTTTACATCAGTGAACAAAGCACATCTGAATTATTTTTGCCTGAGAACCAGCTACCAACTGCCGCCTCTTAGCTTCTCGGCCCGCTCTGCAGACATGAAGGCGGGCCTTCTGACCCCTCCTCCATCAGCTGGCCTGGCCCGTCCTGTGGGGAAGGGAGAGCTCCCCTCTGGATCTGGGGGCGTCCTCTGGCCAGGCTTCTCCTGCTTCTCTGGGCTCAGCTCCTGCAGGAACAGCTTCTCCAGCGACACGCTCCCACACAGCAGGACAACCAGCAGTGTCCAGAGGCAGGAGCTTCCTCAGGACGCTTCGAAGCCAGTTCCACGTCCTGGAAGCGTCCTGTGGACGACATCCCCCTGCACCCCAGAGGGTGCGTGTCCAGCAGGTTCCACCAACATCAGCCCTCAGCAACTTCAGCACCACCGCACCCTCCCCAAGGAGGCCTGGATCTCAGACCTCAGGGAGCAGGGGGGGAGCCTCTTCCTGAGACACTTATCCCAGCCCTGTGGCCTTGGTCACTCCTCTTGTGTGCAATTCCTGTGTTCTTTGGCATTCTCCTTACTTCTTAGTAGTCAATCCCCTGTTATTTCAAGCCTTTGTTATAGTTAGTAATTCTTTCTTTTAAATTTTCCCTATGTGAACTGCAGTGTGGTTTCCGTCTCCTGGTTGCACCCAAGCTGGTTCAGAGATGGCAAGAAGGGCCAGGGGCAGCAGGGAGGAAGGAAACAGGAGCAGGAAAAGATGTTGTCAAGCACAGCCTTGGAAAACACGCTCAGCTCAACCCACCAGGACCATATCGTCAAAGAAGCCGAACTATCCTTTAACAAAGAAAATTTAATATATGGCCATTAGTTAAACTAAAAAGGCATGACTGAGGTAACACGGAGGTAAAGGCTACCAGAAACAACCAGTCACCACCCTTAAAACTGGAGGTCCAAGGGTACGAGGACAAGGCTCTGAGCACCCAGAAGCCTGGTGGCTCCAGAGGGGGCCCAGACCTCTGGGGAAGGGCTGCCGGGCTGGTACGTCTGGAGCCCTGAGCTCAGCCTCAGCAAGAGCCAGGCTGGCTGTCTCAGAGGGAAAACCAAAAGGCTCCCGGGGGAAGGGAGCTGGAACAAGGGCTGTTCAAGGGAGACCCGAGTGGGGAGCAGTCGCTCTCCCTCCTGCTGCCTCCACTCACCCATGAGATCCTCCGCTGGCTGAACCTCACAGAACACAGAGGAGACACGAGTTTGTGGACACCCCTTACCCCAGCAACACTGAACGGCACAGACGGCTAAGCTCAAAGCTACGTAACGACAGCCTCGGAACCAGAGCAAAGCCTAACACTGGTCAATCACGAATGCAACTCGCACCGTTCTAAGTGTTTTATTTTACATAGATTCTTATTATAACTTCCACCGTATGGCAGGTATAGTCATCTCCATTTTACAGGTGAAGACATGGAGGCACAGTGGTCAAGCACATGGCCCAGGTCAGCAACAAGCCAGGGCCCTGGTCCACACTGGCTGCC
Source organism: Cervus elaphus (assembly GCF_910594005.1). NCBI lineage: Eukaryota > Metazoa > Chordata > Mammalia > Artiodactyla > Cervidae > Cervus > Cervus elaphus. The sequence goes on from NC_057836.1 coordinate 4,134,285, forward strand.
GCCCCAGACCGAGGAGGGCAGCCAGCCAGCCACTTCTCATGGGCACCCAATCCTGGTATATAGTCTGAGGTCACAGACACTGCCGTGGACGCCTACACGCCCACCCCTGCCCCAGCCCCTCCTCAGCTCATACCCAAGACCGCAGGCCAGTGCCCACAGGCCCCAGCTACGCCTGGCACCCACGCTGAGGGGTCAGCGCCCACAGCCTCCTGTTTGCTGGACCCAAAGTGGTTCCCTTGGGGCCAGAGCGGCCCATACAGACAGAGTGGAGTGTGATGAGACCCTGGGTGGAGACAGCAGGACACTTCTGAAGAATGAACACCAGCATGAACACAGCCTCGAGAACCTAGGCGGGAGGTCAGAGGCGACAGTGGTAACAGGCATGTGCTGTTTCCTAAGAGCAGACACCCGCGTGCTGTCTGCATCATCTCAGCGAACGCCACAACACCCTCGTGGACTCGGGGGTAGCATCATCCCCTGTGCACAGTCACCACAGCTCAGAAGGTCGGGTCACCAGCCCGGGCCACCAAGCCTGCAAGTGGCAGGAGCAGGACGGGTGAGAACAAGCTGCAGCTCTTCCCAGGGATCAGGATCAGCTCATCAGGAAGGAGCCACAGGAGAAGCTGGGATGAAACCAAGGCCCTGCTCCCTTAAAGGAAATCCCGCCAGGCAGCGACCAGGGGACATCTTCAAGGGCAGAGGACTTGCAGGCCTCCAACCTCCTAGATGCGTGCTCTGCTGGGCATGCGGGCTCTGTCCACAGGCTCCCGGAACCCAGGCCTCTCTTCAAAGCCCGTCGCTGCTGCTCCAGCACGTCAGAGGCAAAGCGGCTGTGAGGATGGAGAAGGCTGCGGTGTGTGAGCAGTGTGAGCTAGTCACTTATTCAGAGTAAGGCGACAACTGGTCACTCAAAGAGGAGTTGCGGAACTGTGGCCAAAAAGCAAAACACTGAGATAAAAAAACTCTGCAAACAAAATGCTGAAGCAAGACCCTCAAAACTGAACTAAGTTAACATTTAATCTAAAATAAAGCAGGATGCAAGACTGTAAGCACAGGTTCACACCCCTACACACAAACACTGAAGATGACTGAAAAACAGTGTCTAACGTAGCCTGCACAGACAACGACAATTATTTTTCTTCTTACTTTTTTGAGCTTTTAAACATTCCTCTATAAGTCCGCCAAGAAGAGTGCCTGACTGACTCACGACCTGCCATGGGATGGAAAAAGGGTGCTGGCATACATTATTTGTCAAATTTGGACAAAAAGATAAATTCTTATAGAAATTAAATAAGGAGAAATTACTGGACAGAGGGATGAGCTAAGGAGTAAATCCTGTTACTCTGATTTTTCTTTTGCCTAACCCTCTTTGCAATCAGATGAAAAACTGTTTTGACAATAACTCCAGAGATGCATATTAAGGCCTTTTTTAAAATTTATTCATTAAAAAAATTACTCTATAATAAAATTTTATAAAATGTTCATAATTAAAAAATCTTCATTTTAATCTTGCCATAGTTTAAAATGACATTAATATTTCTTCTGAATATTTCAGAATATTAACACTGAAATCTTTGTAAAATTTTAACACACTCAAGAAGAGCCAACAATATAAGTTAGTCTGAAAGCCAACGAACCCAGCAACTCATCAGGCAACTAAAAATTAGCTCTCTGAATCAGAACACAATTCTGGGAAGGAAAAGGTTTAAAGATGTCCTAGAAACAAGAAAAGAAAACTCAAGGCAAGTACAAATGACAGTTTACTTTTACCAAACAGCTTATCAACTGATCTTTATGTAAATATTGCAAATGTTACAAAGCCCCTCAGAAAGCCCAACATTATTTTTATAGATTAGGGAAGAACAAAGGCCAAAAACAACACCAATAACTCAATTAAAATAACTCATGCCTGTGTTTACATAAAATTTGATGAGCATAAGATATTCGTCACACCACTGCAATTATTCTCTGAAAATAATACTCTAAATATTATTTTGACAACGTAATTATAGTTCTTACCTCAAGAGCGGTAACAAAACTCTGGCACCAATAACCAGCTAAAAATCTATGAAGAATAAGGTTCTCACAGAAAAAGAATCAAAAGATAGTACAGGCGCTGTATTAGGAGCTAGAACACTTTTTAAAAAAAGATTTGTATTAGGTTTGAACTAATGCACTATAAAATGTGTTTAAGTTTCATGTGGCACCAAAGTTTCATTCTTGAATTCCAAATAAGATTAACATCACTGGCTGCCTCTTTCAAGAAGGCATGAGAAACATCACTTCCAGTCTCCTCCCTGCCTCAGTAATATCCTTCCAACTCCATTAATAAACACAAGTTATCTACTTGAAATTAACACAACTGAAAAACTAAAGGAGACCTAAATAAACGGGAGAGATGTCCCATACTCATGGACCAGAACACTCAGTATCGTTAAGATGGCAATTCTTCCCAAGTGGGTCTACAGATTCAACATAACTCCTAGTATCCACAATAAATAAATAGCTCTCACAACCTGACAATGAAATTTAACAGCCCAATTAAAAACTGGGCAAAGAATCTGAACAGACAGTTCCCCAAAGAAGATTTATAAATAACCAAAAAGCACATGAGAAGATGTTCAACACTGTTAGTCATTAGGGAAACGCAAATCAAAACCACAATGAGATACCACTTCACACCCACAAGGATGACTATAATCCAAAGAAAGGAAAACAAATGTCAGCAAGGATGTGGAGAAACTGGAACCGTACTGGTGAAAATATAAAAGCATCAGCTGCTACGGAAAAGTTAGGCAGTTTCTTAAAAATTTAAATATAAAATTGATGTACCAATTCCACTCCTAGGTATATACTCAAAAGAACTGAAAAAAGCAGGTACTCAGATAAATACACGTACACACATGTTCATGGCAGCACTATTCTAAATAGCCAAAGAGTGGCCCAAGAGTCAAACGATGGAAACAATGAATGAACAGATGAACAAAAATGTGGTCTGTGCATACAACAGAATATCACTCAGTCATAAAAATAAACGAAGCACTGACACATGTTCAGTGTGGATGAACCTCAAAAAACATTATGCTAAGTGAAAAAAGCCAGACAAAAAAGGTCACATAATTCTATGATTCCATTTATATGAAAAATCCAGACTTGGCAAACCCATAGCGACAAAACGCAGAATGGTGGTGGCCAGGAGTGGGAAGTGGGAAGCAACCTCTCGGGGGACACGGGCTTTGCCTCTGCGGTGATGAGAACATTTCTGTCAGGCAGAGGTGGTGGTTGTACAACGCTCTCAATACGCTAAATGCTACCCGACTGTTCACTTTAAAGCGGTAAATTATGTTATGTGAATGTCCTAGCAGTAAGAAATACACTAATGAACTGATACAACTGCAACTACCTAGACTGTGAACAACTCTCAACGCATCTTACATAGAACAGGTCTATAAAGATCTACTCTCTCTGACTGGTAAATATCAATGAACAGCCAAGCCACTGACCAAACGACTAACTTATCCATCAATGCAAACTAGTTCATTAACAGTTTTGGAAACTGGCTCCTCAGATTTTTCTGTTAGATTATCTATTTGCTTCAGGGAACAGAAAACTGATCCTGAGAAGAAGGGATGGAATAATCTTTTATCCTCTATTGTTAACACCAAGTAACCAATCTTCCGCAGCCACTGAGGGACAGAGAAAAGGGACAGTGCTCGAGAAGGACAGAGAGTCAAGGCAACAGATGGAGAGCAGGAGAGCACATCATATTACACGCTGACAGATGATGGAGCAGAGAGCAGAAAATGCTGAGAGGAGAGCTGATCTCTGAGTGGGCGAGTGGGGGTGGGATCCTAGCACAGTGGAGGAGGCCAGCTCCTCACTAATAGTTATTTAATCACAGCGTTTGTGCAGCTTCCTCTGGACGTCTTATTTAGGAATCCATCATTACGAGAGAAGCCTACTCCTGCCCACCCCAGTTCCTCAGTTCTGTCAGGGACATACTACCCACCACATCGTACTTCACAGCAATTACAAAACGTAGTACATTCTGAACTCCCTGTATGAATTACCATACCACAGTCAGACTTCAAAAATAACTGCCTTTCCAGGCAACAGAGTGAAATCTGTATTTTATTGCTGTTCTTTAATCCTCTAATTTGAGCTCTGAGGCTTTTGTTTTATCATAAAATGGAGCTACGAAAATACTTTTAAATACATAACATTTTAAAACACTTTACAACCTAATCCTACACCCTACCAAATTGAGAATACTCAAGAAGTTACTGCTGTTTCAAAAAACTTAGAGCAAACACTTTGTGTGCAAATTCTTGCATGATTTAATTAGTTCAAAAAATAATTACAGGGCCTTTCCTGGTGGTTCAGGGGTTAAAGCAAGACCCCGAGTTCCCAATGCAGGGGGTGCCAGTCTGATCCCTGGTCAGAGAACTAAGATCCCACATGCCATGTGGTGTGAGCCACTGCCCCAAAAAAACTTTAAAAAACATAAATAAAATAAAAACAAATAAGTAAATAATTACAACATCCCAGAGGAAGAATTCTAAGTCAAATAGAATGATGCAGGAATCTTAACAAATGCATCTTAAATGAAAATACTAAGAAATCACAGTAGAATGAGAATTAAACCAAGCCAGGCAGCACCTCCAACAGCTCACTTAGCCTATTTCCCGTGGGCCTCAGTTTCCAGGCCTGTGAAGGAAAATGATCAGCTCAAATTCTCTACCTCCTCACAGCAGCATCCCACTAACACTCACAGAAGTACGCTTCACTTTATGTAAGCATAGGCATTAAGAATTGTGTATAAAGTAACTTATAAATCAAATCATATTTTAAATACAGCTGGAAATTTCTCATTTAAAAGTAATGATTCATTGAATTATTACTAAAAAAGAATTTTCTTCACCTCCCATCTAGTACATTTTATAAACTGGATATTTAATACATTTGAAATGTTCTTATTAAACGACAGGTTTACCAACAAGTATTTCAATTCTTTGGGTAAAGATATCATCTGTTAAAATTCTGTGTTTTAAAATATAATGTTATGACAATAACCCCTGTCCAAAGGAGTCATGTTGATGCAAGTAGCCAAAGAACCAAAAACATCCCAAAAGCCTGGGAGGAGTTCCTATCTTCATATTAAGGAGCGTGGTTTCCTCTTAACCCCACATCAGCAGCTATTAATAATCAGAGCTAACTTCCTTCTCTGTCATGCTATATATCTGACTTATTTAATATATGTAATGCAAGGCTGCCCTCACTGGAACATAAGCACCCTGAAGACAGACATGTCTGTGTGCTACGGTCACTGTTCAGATCATACCCAACACCTAGGAGAGGGCCTGACACACCACACGTGTTAGAAGACACTCCCTCTGCTAGGGCTGCCTTCACAAAGCACCACGGACTGACGGGCTTGAACAAGAATTTGTTTTCTTCCGGTCAGCAGGCCTGCTTTCCTCTGAGTGTTCTCTCCTAGGCTTGCAGATGGTCATCTTCTGTGTTCACGTGCTCAGCCCCCTGCACTTGTCTGTATCTTAACCTCCCCTTCTTGTAAGGACTCCAGTCTCGTCAGATTAGGGCCCACCCCTGTGACCGCACTTCATCTTAATTATCTCTGTAAAGGCCCTGTCTCCACAGGTAATCACATGTAGAAGTGCACCAAGGGTGAGGACTGCGACTTATGAATGCGGGAAGGAGACACAGCCTACAACGGAGGAAAGGAAGTTACTATAACTTTCTTTTATGATCACTCTTTAATATCACTAATGAAGTTTCTTGGTTTCACAACATATAGAACATTTGCTCTAATGAACGATGTAATACTCAAAGCAATGATATTTAAATCCTTGTCAAAGATATAAATAATCCACAATTAATACTGTCAGTTACCTGTCAACAGGGAGTCCTGTTCCACTCGCAGTTCACGAAAAAGAAGAATCAAGTCAACAGCAACACCAATTGTACCCAAGTTCCTGTATAAGGTGTTCAAAAAAGACAAAGTCAGACACATTCCTGTTCTTAAACCTGTACTTTGAATGATGATCCCAAGAATGCAGAGACCACTGGCTAACAGTTCTTATGGTGGGCAGATTTATGGCCCTCCAAGGTACCCACATCTTAATCTCCCAAACCCATCAATGTGTCACTTTACGTGGCAAAGGAGCCTTCTGCAGTGGTGAGTAAATTAAGGACCTTGAGATGAAAAGACTATCCCAGATTAACCAGGTGGCCCCAGTATATCACAGGTCTTACAAGAGTCAGAGAAGGTGGCCATGAGCCAAGAAATGCAGGAGCCTCTAGAAGCTGGAAAAGGCCAGGAAAAGACTCTCCTAGAGCCTCCAGAAGGGACTCAGCCGTGCTGACCCACTGTAGACTTCTGAATCCCACAACTATGAGATAATAGATCTGTGTTGTGTTAAACCACTAAGCTTTAGTAATTTGTCACAGTAGCAACAAGACCCTGACTTGGGTAGCAGAAATGAGGTGCTGCTGTAACAGAGAGAAAATACACGCAATGGTTTTGGGCTTTGGCGACAAGCAGAGGCTGAAAGACTTTTGAGAAGCATGACAGGAAAAGCCAAGACGCCTTGAACAAATCACTGGTAGAAACATGGACACTGAAGGCACTGCTGGTGAGATCCCAGAAGGAAGTGAGGAACGGGAGTGGAAACTGGAAGAAAGGCAATCCTTTTTCTACCATGGCAGAGGCTTAGCCAAAGAGGAAACTGGATATTTAGCTGAGCTGATTTCCAAGCAACACACTGACGGTGTGGCCTGATTTCCTCTTGCTACACATGGTAAAAATGCAAGGAGGGAGAGATAAAGCAGACTAAAAGGGAGCCAGGTATAATTTGGGAAACTCCTGATCCATCCAGATAGCAAAAGACACTGAAAACTAGAATATTCACTGTTAGGAAAGTGTGCTCTGGAGAGAAAGCCAAGGGTGTGGCTGAACAACCTTTTGCTAATGACTCCAGTTCAGTTCAGTCGCTCAGTTGTGTCTGACTCTTTGCAACCCCATGAATCACAGCACGCCAGGCCTCCCTGTCCATCACCAACTCCCGGAGTTTACTCAAACTCATGTCCGTCGAGTCAGTGATGCCATCCGGCCATCTCATCATCTGTCGTCCCCTTCTCCTCCTGCCCCCAATCCCTCCCATCATCAGGGCCTTTTCCAATGAGTCAACTCTTTGCATGAGGTGGCCGAAGTATTGGAGTTTCAGCTTCAACATCAGTCCTTCCAATGAACACCCAGGACTTATCTCCTTTAGGATGGACTGGTTGGATCTCCTCACAGTCTAAGGGACTCTCAAGAGTGTTCTCCAACATCACAGTTCAAAAGCATCAATTCTTCGGCACTCAGCTTTCTTCACAGTCCAATTCTCACATCCATACATGACCACATCTCACATCCATACATGACCAGTGGAAAAACCATAGCCTTGACTAGATGGACCTTTGTTGGCAAAATAATGTCGCTGCTTTTTAATATGCTACCTAGGTTGGTCATAACTTTCCTTCCAAGGAGTAAGTGTCTTTTAATTTCATGGCTGCAATCACGATCTGCAGTGATTTTGGAGCACAAAAAAATAAAGTCTGACACTGTTTCCACTGTTTCCCCATCTATTTCCCATGAAGTGATGAGACCAGATGCCATGATCTTTTGTTTTCTGAATGTTGAGCTTTAAGCCAGCTTTTTCACTCTCCTCTTTCACTTTCATCAAGAAGCTTTTTAGATCCTCTTCACTTTCTGCCATAAGGGTGGTGTCATCTGCATATCTGAGGTTATGGATATTTCTCCGGGCAATCTTGATTCCAGCTTGTGCTAATGACTTAGAAGAACTCAAAGGTGAGTGTTCAGTCACCCAGAGAGCTCTTTAAGGAGATCAGGCATGTTCCTCATTCCTTCTGGTCATCTCAGCAGAAATCAGGAACAGAGATGGGTTATCTGAGAAAGCTCGACAGCACATCCTGTACTGCTCATTGGTGCATAAATCCCCATGACATACACGTGAGACCCACGAGGTTTTTAAGAATGTTATACCAGTAGAAACTCTGCCAACATGGATGAGATGCACAGAGAAAGAATGAAAGAAGGCTGTTAAACTCCCAAAAGTCTATGAGCAGGAAATAGGCTGATAAAACTATTCGGGTGAAAACACATGTTACCCTTACCCTTCAAGAAAAAGGAAGGATGACTCTGAGGGTAAGAGCAAGGGCAGAGCCTCAAGCCACAGAGGATTATTCCCAAGCCTCAAAACCCGAGTTTGCCCAAGTGGATTTTGAAATTGCTTGGGACCAATGACTCCTCTTTTCCCTCAATTTTCTCCTTTTTTAGAGGATAATGTCTAAAACTGTTACCCTATGCCTGTTCCTCCATTGTATTTTGGGAGCAGACAACTTGCTGTCCAGTTCCACGAGCCCAGAGATAAAAAGGAATTCTGTCCCAGAGTGAATCATACCCAGAATCTCAACCATATATAATTCAGACATAAGATTTGGGACATTTTAGCTAATGAGACTTAGATCTAAGATTTTGGACTTGAGTTGGTGCTGTAACGGGTCAAGAATTTGAGGGATCTCAGGATGAGATGAACGTATTTTGCACATAGTATGGACATAAATCTTTAGGGGCCAAAGGGTAGACTGTGCTAGGCAAAATAAGGGTCACTGAAAAACGTCCACATACTAAACTTGAAACTTTGAAAGTTACCTCACATGGCAAAAGAGGTGTGTATAAGAAATAGATATTTAATCTTTGTCCTCAGGTTCCTGGCACAGAGCTCCTGATATCCTTGAAGTCCCTGTGTGACAGGAAGGGCTCTCGTTAATCCCAACAAGCTCCTTCAACCCTCCTCAGTTTATGCTAGTAAATTAGGTGACTATCATTGTTATTCCTAACAAGCTCCCTTCAACCCTCCTCAGTTTATGCTAATAAATTAGGTGACTATCACCGGGCCTGTAGACAGCTTCAGGAGGGGGCCGCTGCCACAGGAACCAACCATAAGATCAGATCAGACAGCTGAAACTTTCAACTCAACCGCCCATCTCAGAGGAAGGGAAGACAGCTGGAGACCGAGTTCAATTACCATTGGCCAATGATCCAACCAATCGTGTCTATGTAACAGAATTTTCATGAAGAATACTAAACAATGAGTTTGGAAAGGTTTCAAATGGGCTGATGAACACACCAAAGTGTCTAGAAGATGGCAGGCCTAGAAAAGGCCTAGAAGTCTGTGCCCTGCCCCATCCTGAGTATCCCTTCCGTGTCTCCTTTTCCAGGACACTTGTAATAGAATGTAAAGTGCTTCCCTGAGTTCCCTGAGTCGTTCTACTGAATTATCAAACCTGGAGGTACCCTGGGAAGCCCTGACTTTGTAGTTGGCTGGGCAAAACTGTAGCCTGGGGACCCCGTTTGCCCCTGGCATCAAGTGGGACAGTCCTGTGGGATTGAGTCATGAAGTTATGGGATGTGACATCACTAACTTGAGGTAGTTAGGGTCAGAATGGATTTGAAATGTTGGACTCCGGGCTGCTTTTGGAGAATAAGAACTGGTCAGAAAATACAAGACACTTTTCTAGGTATGATTAAATTAACAACTTGAAGATGGGAAGATTATCTTGAACTACCTAGGTGGGCCTCATGTAACTACAATGGTCCTTATCAGAGGGACACCAGATGGTCAGAGTCAGAAAGACTGGAAGATGTTACAGTGTTGCTTTGAAGATGGGAAGAGGGAGCCATGAAGGAAGGAAAGCAGACAGACTCTAGAAGCTACTAACAGATTAGCAAGAGAATGGATTCTCTGCTAGAGACTCAGAAGGAACCAGCTCTGCTGACACTTCAACTTTAGGTCAGAAAAATGGATTTTGGACTTCTGAACTCAAAAACTGTCAGATAATAAATTTGTGTTGGTTTAAGTTACTATATTTGCAGTAACTTGTTACAACAGCAAAAGGAACTCATATGGCTCCCTACATTCTTCACTTCTTCTCAACAAGAATCAGAATTAGGCCAAGACATTCACTGCTAAAGACGAGCGTCAGGGTGAGTGTGCAAAGGCGAGGACCCTCTCGCCCCTACCCAAGCCCAGGTGGGCAGATGGCACTGCCCCTGTCCTCTTTTTTCAAATACAGAAGTAAAGGTAAACGCGGCTCGGCGCCTGCCTCAGAAGAGAAGAAGCTATTGTCCCTTTCTGCCCTTGCCTTTCGGAGAAGGCAATGGCACCCCACTCCAGTACTCTTGCCTGGAAAATCCCATGGACAAAGGAGCCTGGTAGACTGCAGTCCATGGGGTCGCTAAGAGTCGGACACGACTGAGCGACTTCACTTTCACTTTTTACTTTTACGCGCTAGAGAAGGAAATGGCAACCCACTCCAGTGTTCTTGCCTGACGAATCCCAGGGACGGGGGAGCCTGGCGGGCTGCCGTCCATGGGGTCACACAGAGTCAGACACGACTGAAGTGACTTAGCAGTAGCAGCCCTTGCCTTTACACGTACAAACAGCTGTCAAGCGACTGGGCGCACTGCCTACTTCTGTCAGCCAGATTTTGGGGAAGGAGATAAATGCAACTTCATGACATGCGAATTCTATGAAACTCAAATTTCGATGCTCACAAATGAGGTTTTATTGGAACACAGCATATGCGTTTGTTCACGTACTATGTATGGCTGCTCTCACAAACAACGGGAGAACCGAACCACTCTGACAGAGGCCACAGAGCCTGAACTATTCACCTGGCTCTGTGCAGTGACAGCACAGCGGCCCCAGCAGCAGGGTCGTGTTCACAGGCGGGGCTGACTACTCTTACCAGGCTTCTCTGAGTACTTCCTGAAATTCCATATGACTCAGATTGTTTGCTCTGCTCTATTAAATCCCATGTTCCATATAGCCTTGGCAAAAAATAATTGCAGTCCACACAAAGCGCAATTTTCAGACAAAGGCTATAAAAAGACCTAGGCCCTAACAGCATCCTACTTTTTAATTAATCCTTTAATAACTTAAAACATCAGAAAAATACATTTTTCTTGAGATCTGAACCTTGACAGGCTTGGCAACATCAGCTTTAGTTGAGGTTGACCGGAATCTCTCTTGTATTTCTGACTAGAGGAATGGTTCTTCCAAAAGCTGATGCCCCAAATGGTTAGCATATCCATTCAGGGGTCTCCTTCCCTCTCTTGTCACACTAGAGGCCTACCTGCCTGGAAAGTGACAAAATAAACTCAGTTCTGGCCTGCTGCATCTAGCATAGAACTAGTTACACTTTCTCAATGTTAACTATTATTACCAAGATTATTACCGTGTCTATCCATTTATCTGCATGGGATGCCATGTTCAATTCTGTGCTGAGGTTAAAGCCTCGCTTCCCGCCCCCACCCCGTCCTCTCCTTTGATCTAAAGAATCTCATTAATCACATCCAAGCCTCAGGTGCAGACGGTCCAGGCAGTGGAGGGAACCCCTCCACTGGCTTCTGCACCAGGTCGCCTTCACTCATCCTGGCAGCTGACAGCAAGGCCCCTGGGCTCTGTCTGCACTCGAGTCCCGGAAATAAAGGTGAGCATGCTCTATGGCTTCTGACTTCACCTCAAGTAAAAACTGTTAATAAAAAGTAGATTCCATAAAACCAAAGAGGAAAGGTGCTCAGTCCTGGGAGGAAAGTGTAACCTGTAGGAGAACAAGAGCAGCACAGGCAGTTCTCTCCCTCATCTCGGTAATGACATTTTAGTCGTACATTGTAAGTTAGGTGGACGTAAGCTGGCAAGTTTACAGGATCTTAAGGAAAGCTGAGAAATTCACGAAGTGCTCCCTGTTCAAAGTAAAGACAAGAGCAACTAATTAAAACATGAAAACTAATTAAATTTTTACAACTAATAAGTGAAGTCTAGAATTGCATACGCCTTTAGGCAGGCAGAATCAAAGGATCAAAGATAAGTTCAAATCACTTTTATGTAGAAAACCAAATACTTCTAAACTTATAAATACAAGTAAGAAACGGAGGTAATCTTAATGTTAAACATGCTGTACCTTTATAAGTTCATCTAAGAGTCTCCCACGGCAAGTCTTGCAGAACACTTGTCCCCAAGATGTGGAGAGACAGTCTGAATCTAAACAGGCAGCTGTAATGCCAAAATCATTTCTACTGGATAAGCCAACATGGCAGAACCAGCACGCACAGACACAAAGAAATACAATCAAAGCAGGCATGTGTGCTAGGTATCTTCAGTCGTGTCTGACTCTTTGTAACCGCATGGACTGTAGCCCACCAGCTCCTCTGTCCATGGGATTCTCCAGGCAAGAATAATGCAGTTGGGTTGCCAGGCCCTCCTCCAGGGGATCTTCCCGACCCAGGGACTGAACCCACATCTCCTGCATCTCCTGCACTGGCAGCCGAGCTCTTTACTACTGGTGCCAGCTGGGAAGCCCATATAATCAAAGGCATGTATGTAACTAGAAAGAACAGTACCTGATTGAATTCTGGTTCACGGAACATTCGATACAGGCATTCCGGAGACACCGGAAGCATTCCGTTATCAGCTGCAGACTGGAAGCCAGGTGCTCCACTTGGGATGGATCTCTGCAGGCCAGCTCAACAGTGTGAGAAGATTTCTTTAAGATATCCAGGACTCTCTGGAAGATAGTCCTGGGTGCTGTTTCTCTGAAAAATGATAAAATTGTTGTACATCAGTTAAAAAAAAAAGACTAACTTCCAAACGTCCTTTTCAGAACACTGTCTGTACTGCTAACTTAATTTTGTGGGGAGGTGGGTTAGGCCTATCTGTTTCAGCTCCTTGATTTATGACACAAAAGAGCTACACAGGCTGAGCGACTCACCAACCACTCCCTGTGTCATCTTACTGAAGCTTCGCGTTAACCTTATGAAGCCAACACTGTCCTTGCCATTTTAAAGATAAGATAACTGAGACAGAGAGAGGAGTCAGAGTAACTTGGCTCGTCACTAAGCTCACGACCCTCGGAGCCACAATCCCAACCGAAACTGTTTGACTTCCACTCCCCACGACAACCCAAATCCCCATTTACAGTGACTGTTTATGGTCAGTTCTGTAGGTTTTTGAGATTGCACCCAAGTACTGCATTTCGGATTCTTTTGTTGACTATGAGGGCTACAGATTTGCTCTCAAAACAGAATCTCTGCATCTCCTGATCTGGACAGAGAGTATAACCACGTCCTCTGTTACCCAGTATCTGTACCTAAAGTAAAATTATGAGAAAGAAAACTCATGAAGGATTGCCTGGGGGGCAAGACACTATGCATTCTCAGATACAGCAAGCCAACAGCAGTTTTCTGAGCTTATACACGTTCAACCAGAGAGAGAGGGGCTCGGGAAGTGGGAAGGAGGGAAGGAGACAGAAGCAGAGGGAGACGCAGAGGGAGAGAGAGAGCTGAGAGCGAGCCAGTGCGAGTGCCCTTCCCGGGAGAGCGTGTGCCTGGGGGAGGCAAGGACCCTGCGCGGTTCCCACCCCCGCAGCCTGCACCTCGCTTCCCACACGCCTCTGACGCCAGGAGCACTGCCCGTACTGGCTATCATCTCTGAGTTATGAAGAGAAGAATTTTTGTGTGCAACACAGCACCTAAATGCCAGCCAATTTCTTCATTCCGTGAATCCCCTAGAGAAACAAGAGTCTGCTTTAATGGTAGAAGACAGATTGCTGTTAAGACAATTGAAGAGATGCTCACAGATCAGTTCTGACCACGTGAGGTTTCTCTCTGTGCTCTCACTGTGGAGTGAAGGGGAACACTTCACCCCTGGATGAAGCCAGACCATGGGGAGGGGGGGTTGGAGTGAAGTGCATTTCCACATAACCATTGCCACTGAAGTGCCCCAAGCCACTGAGACACCCCCTCTGGAAGCTTCAGGACCATAAATACTTGTACTCCAAGTGTCGTCTTTTCACCTTAAGGATGGACAGAATAAATCACATTATTCATCATGTCTTCTTCCCTGTCTTTGCCTTTAAGAAGTATGGAGTCAAAGCCACCACCCATATTTAACACTACAAACTCCTCAGCGTGACTCTGAGTGCTAACTGTATTTTTCCTATCTGGCTTTTCCCTCCCCTCTAACTTCCTCCCTTACCTTTTATTTTATCTAGCTGTATTTATTTATTTTTGCTCGGTAACTTGATTTGATTACGGATATCAATAGTATTACATTTTCCCCCAATTTATATACTGTTAGACTAAAGTTACACAAAATTTATACACAAAAATTATTGTTCAAGTTTAGTGAATCTCTTTAGAGTTACTCAATGTCTGACGTCGTGGAGTAAGTACCCTGAGTGGCAAGCTGGGCCAAGTGTGGGCTGTGGAAAGCAAGCAGCCTTAAGTCCTATCATTTCTGCTCCAGCCTATGGCTGGTACAGGCTTGGGGAAAGGGGACACACCTGCCTATTTTAAAAGATGAGCTAGATTTTCATGTTAAATCTGATTTCTAAACGTTGGCACCTATTTCAATAATGTAAAAAACACTTTGTGGGCAACAAAGAAAGAAAGCACGGTTCCCACTTCTTGATCTATGCTCCAAACCAAGAAGAACTTCCATGGGGTATGAGTTGGTTACTTCTGATGACCTACAAAGTATTTTTTTTTAAAGCACTTCAAATTTTGTTTCAGAAAGAAACAGTATAAATTAACCAACTAAACTTGGAAAATCACCCATGAAATAACTTGCTCCCCCTCTCCCCGCCATCAGCCCTCTCTAAACAAGGATCATGAAGCTTTGACTCAGGCTCTCAGTGACTGAGTAATCAACTAAAAAAGTCAAAGTTCAGAACTGTAGCATTAGTCCAGCCTCAGAAACCAGATAAAACAATGAAATGTATAAGCCACTTTCAGAGACAGTAACATTCACTAACTCCATCAAGACAGCTCTAAAGAGCACTGCTGGGGGGGGTGGGGGGTGGGGAGGAAATTTCCCATTCTACCCATCTGGACTTCTCCAGGCTGGACTAACAATAAAATCGACAGAGTAACAAGAGAAACAGAAATTTTAATTTGTGTGCATGGAGGTCTCCTAGAAACGGGACCAAGAAAGTGGGCCAGAGCAGGCAGCTTTTATACTTTTTAGACAAGGAAATGATACATTTGTGAGGAACTGACAGAACAAAGAAACAGGCTTGGGTGCTTAGTTAGCGAAGAACCTAACCAGAGTCTGCACTTGGATAGTAAATTCAAGAAGACACCAGGTTTGTTCATACAGGCTTCTGGGCCCTGAATCAGTCTCAGGGGGATAGCGGCCTTCTGCCTCGGGAGTCAGGGAGGGTACCTCTCACATGGAGATTTACTGCCTGCTTTCAGACACAGACAGGAGGGTCAGAGGGGCCCTCCTGCATCAGCTCTTTCTTAAGTAACTTTAATTCAAAAAACTCAACATGCCATTGAGGCTTATTTGAAGAGGCATGCTCTGGGCTCCAACAGTACTAAATATAGAGCAGGCCCTATTAATACACAAAGAAAATACCCAAGGGTTTAAAGAATTCTGAAGAATGCCAAGAGTGATCAAGATTTCTACAACAAAGAATAAGCCTAATTACTTCTATCTGCTCCATCTGCATAAAGTTTTAAAGACATTTATTACTTAATCTTCCAGTCAAATAAAAGTAGAGCTCTACAACTTCAATAATCTGCTACAATAAAGCCTCTTTTTTCCTACTATGATGACTAAGAAGCATGTGTCTACACCTGAGAGAAAGAAGCCAGTGTAGTTTCTTTCAGCCAGTCCTTCGCAAGCTGCCTCTCACATAGGTACCACCTCCCTACTGTGAATGGTCTTCTCTGGTGTCACTCTTTTTAACATCTATTTTACTCAAAACTGCTGTGGAGCATAACAAAAGCTTTGAAATCAAACTATAATGCAAGGAGATCAAACCAGTCAATCCTGAAGGAAATCAAGCCGAACATTCATTGTAAGGACTGATGGTGAAGCCTCCAATACTTTGGCCACCTGATGTGAAAAGCCAACTTACTGGGGAAAAAAAAAAACCCTGATTCCGGGAAAGATTGAGGGCAGAAGGGGGAGATAGAGGATGAGATGGTTGGATGGCATCACCGACTCAATGTACATGAGTTTGAGCCAACTCTGAGAGATAGTGAAAAACAGGGAAGCCTGGCATGCTGCAGTCCATGAGGCCGCAGAGCCGGACACGACTCAGCAACTGAGCAAACAACAAATAACAGACTACACTAAACAAAAGCACTGTTCTTAGGAAAACTGGGTAACTGATATTCCAAGCATAGAACAATCAGTAAGTTCAGGAACTACTCCAAATAAACAATTTCCAATGCTACACATTTTTCTGTGTGTCATACACAGGCCTCTATTACACCATGCCTCTATTACACTTTCAGCCAAAAGAAAAATGTTTAACTGAACTAAAGTCAATCAAAAGACTCCTGACACACAAATAACTATTAACAGCTCCTCAAGAGTAATCCTGGCAGCATCTATTCCACACACAATAGTTTACATTTTTGATACAAAGAGAAAATCAATGGGGCCTGTGATCACGTGGATTCCTGCGAGCAGCAGGCACTGGCAGTCCTCTGGGTTTATTCACACATGCACCCTCCACCAGAATCCCTCCTCATACCACCCCCACCAGCCTCTGCCTGGAAGAAAGAACCCGGGGGCTCCTGGTGGAACTCCTCAGAGTATTGTACGCTCCCCTGGAATTCAATCCACAGCATGGAATAACACTTCTCCACATCGGATTACATTCACTGAGCCGGTCCACCACCCCAGCTGGACTAGAGATCCCAGAAAAAGAGAAGATCTTATTTTTTCTGTACCTCTAAGGCCCAGAGCTGCACTCACTAATTTGCATTTGTTCACATTTAAAACAGAGACAAGACTAGTCACATCTTCAGAGTGGCATCTCACTGCTTCACAGGCTCCCCATGGAACAAACACTTACGGAGCGTGTGCTCTGAGCCCGCAGTCAGGCGCCAGGCCTGAAGGGACCAGTACTTTGCAGCAGCAACCAGAACCAGGTAAACACCCAGGAACCAGCTCAACTCACCCATTAAGAAACCCACACCCCTGGGCCCAAACACTTGGGAAAAAGGGTCATATTTTAAGATGTAGGCTTGGTATTTAAGAAACAGCTAATTTCTTCTTCCCTACTACATGATACAGTGGGTAAGCTTAAAGGGGGAGAGAAAGGAGAGGCGTTGTAACCCAATTAACTACAATTTACATTTCTTGAAAGCAGAGACTATTTCTTAGATGTCTGCATCCCTCTATAAAGGGTGAAAGAGGGGGGAAAAACCCTTTTCCTTCAGAGACATATAATAAATAGCTACAGATCTTACTCACCACATTTTAATGCACTGTAATACACAACTTTCATCAGATGAGGACAAAGAAAGCTCTCCATGAACAGTAACCAGGAGGAAAGCATCTGACTCTCTCTACCTTCCCCATGGCCTTGAATGGAGGCTATTTGGCAGCACAGATACAAAGTGGTCCTAATGTACTCTGTCTGCAAATTCCATATTCACTGTCAAGACGGCACAGCTAAGTATGTATAATGATTAATGACAGTGAAATAACTAGTGAAGATCAATCGTTCGTATGTTATAAATGTTATTTATAATAAAAATTGCTGTCATTTCTGCTTCAACCAAACTAACACAAAATATTCGCAAAGACTTTAAAAAGCTTAGCTACCTCATTCAGAGAAAGCCGAAAGTGCTTAGAAAGACAATTAAAATCCAACCGTTAGACATTCCTTTTAGATAGGAATGCATACCCTGAAGACAACTTAGAAATGAAATGTTAACATTACAGCACAAAAACAGCCTCTGAATTATACAAACGGTAGAATTTCATTTCCTTCAAGTTTGAACAGATCTATAGGTTTAATCTTGGCAAGTCCCGTTTGAGTAAAATTAAAGAAAACTACCGGTGATTATGTGTAGCAGTTTAGAGAGGCCTAACATACTATCTGTACACACATCTTACAGTTAATTCATCAGTGGGACCTCCTACTGAAAAGGAAACTAACTGCTTGTCACTATAACACTACAACTAAGAATTTCATCCTTGTTAAAAGATTTATTCTAATACCTGAGATTTAATTAAAAATTGGCACACGTGCTTTAGAGTAGTTTAACCACTGTCACTGAGGAAAACTATTAGAACACACACAAGTTCAGAGATTAAAATAACAACCACTGGTTGTTATTTAAAACCATAAACCTCTTACTGATCTGACTGCATTAGGAGGAACCAAAACAGAAAATAAAAACATCTCTAGCTCCTATCACAAACAGTCTGCACAAAAGTCTGAAACTCATTTTTGCAGACCTCAAAACTCTCCTTTATACACTGTCTTCTCCTCTTCTGTCACAACGAGGACTCTCAAGCTGTCCCTGAGACAGAGCTGCAGGGCTGGCAAACTTTTTCTGCAAAGGGCCAGAGAGTAAACATTTCAGGCTGTGAGGACCTGATAACTCTGTCCAAACTGCCCCGCTGCTACAGGGTTAGGGCCGTCAGAGACAGCATCCAAATGAACACACACAGCTGTGTTCTAGTGAAAATCTTCCTATGGACGCTGGGATTTAAAGCTCACATCATCTTCATGTATCACGGAATTCTATTCATTTATTTTCCCCTACCATTAAATATGTAAAAATCAGTCTTAACTCAAAAACTATTAACATAAAAAAAAAAAAGAAAAAACAGGTGGCGGGTCAGTTTTGGCCCACAGATCGAAATTTGGCTCTGACCCCAGGTCTGAAGGGTTTCAAATAAATGTCCTCTCCTCATCCCCCCAAAACTCCTGTCTCCTCCTCCAGTGTCCTCACCATACTGAAAACGCATCTCTCATCAGAACAGATTCTCCCATGCATTATACCAAGGAAAGCAAGCAAAGAGAATGCAGGATGCCCAGAAGTAGACAGGGTGTCCAGGAAAGAACTGCATGCAGAGAAACCTGGCGGATGGCAGGGCTGGCACTAAAGGTCCCAGGGAGAAGGTCAGACTATTCTAGAAAAGGTGCTGGAACAACTATCAGTCATATGGGAAAAAAAACAGAATCGGAGCCTTACGTAAAAAGCAACTCCATTCAGATTTAGGAATATATGTTAGACACAGGCTCTGCAGGCCACTGAAAGGACCACCCACCTGATGAGAAGCCAGGGAGGGTTCTGATCAGAGTGAGCTGCTTTCACTTTTAAAGGATCCCTCTGCTATTCTGTAAACAACTGATCACAGCAAAAGAGAAAAGATACAGGGAGATCAGTTAGGACACTCTTCCAGGATGCAGTTGGGAGAGGAGGGGACAATGGCAGACATAATAAGCAGAGACCAGACTCTGAATATATTCTGAAGATGGAGTCAATGAGATTTGATGAGAAATTATTATGAGGGGCATCTGAGGAAGCAGAGTCAAGGATGGTGCCAAACTCTGACCCAACTCTGGACTAAGCAATAAATGGACGGATGTATCTGCTGTTTACTGAACTGGAGAAGACTGCTGTAAAGATATTGGGGGAGGGGGGATATCAGGAGTTCAGTTTGAGGTTTGCTACATCTGAAATGCCTATTAGAAATACAAGCAGAAATGTGATGTAGGCAGATGAACATACAAGTCTAAACATCAGGAGAAAAGTCCAGCTACAGAAAGTGTTAGAGCTATCACCAACTCTAACCAAACCCAAAGACTGAAGGCAATCATCACAACAGCACAGGTAGGTGGGGAGAATTCTGAGGGACTGAGCACTGGACCTCAGAGAGAACAGCCAATAAAAGAGAAGAATCAGAAAGGGTGGGGTTCTAGAAGCCAAATGAAGACAGTGTTCCAAGGAGAAAGAAGTGATGAGTGACGTCAACCAGCAGAGAAGATGAGGATTTTAGGTGAAGACCAAGGGGCTTGGCAATGTGGAATGGGTTCAAGAGAAACGGGAAACTGTAGCAGATGAATATAAAAAACCCTCAGAGAAGTTTATATAAATGGGAGAAAAAAAAGAGGGAAATGGGGGAGAGATTCTTCTTAGGATGGGAAAAATTACAGCAGATTCAGCAACTGATGAGAATAATCCAATAGAAAGGGTAAAACGGATGATTTAAGAAAGAGGGGGTGAGGTAAGAGAATTGTTGGAGCAATGTATGCAAAAGGGAGAGGAATATGTGCAGACCTGAGGGGGGCTGGCATGTGGAGAAGGGCAGTTCACCCACAGTACCTAAGGGAAGGCAAACTATGGGGACAGACAGAGGCAGCAGGGCGAGAGGAAAGCGGGAATTCCTGGAAACATAGGAAGCTGAGAATGAGGATGAGGGAGAACCAGTGGAGACTGAGGGAGAGCAAAAGGCATAAGCCAGCTGACCAGGAAAGCGGAAGGGTCAAACGGACCAGGGCAATGGCACTAAATCCCTACACAAGGTCAGTGATCATCAGTTACAGAAAGACCAATCAGTATGTTGTTGCGTTTTTCTCCATCCTTGTTCAGTTATTTGGGTGCAAGTGGAAAAGCAGCAGCAAATTGGATTTAACTAGAGCTAGAGTTTTGCCAGCAAAGTGTAACAAAGAAGAGGAGGCAAGGGAAGTGAGAATGTATACAAGGAAATGCTTTATCACTGATCCATAGGTCTAACCTGGATTTAGGGATACGTGATTATAAGGAACAGAAGGGACAGAGAATAGGAAGGAGTAGGATCAACAGACCGCGTGTCCAGCGGGGAGCTGAAGACTTGATGGAGTAGGGGACCCAGAGAGAGACAAGACAGAACAGGCAGTCAGAGCGGGACTCTTGGAATCAAGACTGCGGAGGGCATGCAGCCATGGTTAGTCACAAGGCCTAGGTAGCACACGCAATGTGTGGTTAGACAGGGGGAAGCGGGGGAGGCGAGAGGTGTTCAAAGTCAAGAAATAAAAGGTCAGGGTAATGAAAAGGATCATCTGTGTAAACACTACAATAGCCAAGACTTGAGATGGGAGAAGCAATGCAGTCACAGTGAACCAGTTAGATTCTTCAAGGGATGAGAGTGAAAACCTGAACTTTTAACAGTAGAAGAGATTGTCTATGAGCTATATACTCTGATGGCATGATATGGAAAGTTGCAGGGATTATGGAGGAAAAAGTTCTGAAAGCAGCAATGACAGTTACCTTCACACCTACACACCTTCAAGCTAAGCAATACACAGGATATAGGAGAACACAGCCCACTTGAAGGACATTCTGGGAAAGGTTTGTTCTTAGAAGTGAGCCCTATTTCACCTAGATCAAGACAATGACAAGAATGTCCAGACAGGCTGAAGACACAGGGAATTTTGCACATGGTTGTGGTTTAGTCACTCAGTCGTGTCAACCCCATGGACGGTAGCCCACCAGGCCCCTCTGTCCATGGGGATTCTCCAGGCAACAATACTGGAGTGGGCTGCCATTTCCTACTGCAGGGGATCTTCTGACCCAGGGATCGAACCCAGGTTTCCTGCATTTCAGACAGCCTCCTACATTGCTGGCAGATTGTTTACCGACTGAGCCATCAGGAAAGCCCCTTGCACATGGGAAGGGTTTTAAAAGTCGAGGAGTCAAAAAGGTTCTATACAAAGCCTTAAGGGAACCAGTGAGTAATAGAAAACCTAGTTCAAAGCCTTAAGGGAACCAGTGAGTAAAAGAAAACCTAGTTTCCTATATTAATTAGAAAATCAGCTTGTAAATGTGTAGCAAAAGCCCTGCTGAAATTTTACCTTTGAATGGCACTGAAACCACAGGTCAACTTGGGGACAAGTGATGTCTCTGTGTTACTGAGTTTTCCTATCATATCACTGTATAACCATCTAATCTCTTTTGATAGTTTTATAATATTCTCAGTGAGGATGACAGCCACTTGTACTTAACTGTGCTTATGCCGTGCCCAGCACCTTGCTAAGCACTACATACACACACTCCTCCATGGCCATCATAAGTGGATCCCTCACTTACAAACTGTCTTTTGTTACCAAATGCAAGTCTGCGTTCCCAATGCACAGAGACGCCAGGCAATACCAAAACTGTCAGAGTCTGGAGCAAAGACAGGTTTATTGAGGGCAATGCAAGAAAATGGGTGGCTCACGCCTTAACAACTCCAAGTTTTCAGCAAAGCCCTTTTCTAGGAAAGGTGAGGGAGGGGCACAGTCAGTTGTTGCAAGCTTCTTGGTGTCAGGTCACAGTCAGGAGCGATGCTCCTGTAAATCTACCAAACGAACGTTATTCTCTGTTCTGACAAGAAAAGACAAGGTCCCAAGACACAACTTTCATCCTTCCTGGTCCTGGCTAAGAGAAGGCGCCCCAGTGGAACCAGGACCACTAACAGTAGCTCACTGACAACTGGTTGCTTGTGGGAGGATCTCATGCAGCCCCGACCAATGGCGGAGAGGGAACCGGGACCACGAACGGGGGCCGGCTGACAGCTGGCTGCTTGGGGGCGGGCCCCCCGAGGCACAGCAACAGTAACCGGCTCCTGGTGAGGGGGTCGGGTCACCTGTGCACAGCAGCAGCCCCGCTAAGGTCTGCGCTCAGTCACGCTCCATTACACTCTTAGCTCTAATGGGACTTCTCTGGGCTTGTGGCCATCAGAAATTGACTCAGCCTGCAGTGGGCCCCAGGGTTCCTCTGCCTTTGAATGAGTGTCCTTGCCCACAGTCCAGTGACCACACCCTCTGGTCCAGGGACCACTACAAAAGACTAGGAGGATGAAAAGAGCTGAGAAACTCTCCTCTGAGGGCACAGTGGGTCACCATTCTAACCTTATTTATTTTGATTTGCTGGCTCAAACTTCTTCCTGTCTGCTTTGTCCATTTAAGATAATTGGATGTGCGGGGTGGCTCACACTGACCACATCTGTATTTTGAAGCTGAGTCAGAACACCTTCCCGAGTGGTTCCGTGTGGCAGTCCAGCTCATGGCACAGGTAAAAATAAAGGGAACTGTCACCACACTCCACACAGTTCTGTTTATAGTGCTGCATAATTGACGTTCTCTCTCAGCACAGCTGATCTGAGTCATGGTTGAGTCAAGACAGCATGAGGCCCTTCACTAAGCTGACAACTCATGGGGGTCTGAAGGGGGCTTGTTCTGTGTTGTGGGTTTTGTTTGTTTGTTTGTTTGTTTCGGCTGCTGTCTTTGGTGCAGCCAAAGACTTGCTGGCCAGAGGCTCAGTTGTGTTTGGGGAAAGCCTGTGTACACGCAGATGACTGTTTATTCCGAGTTCTACATTATGCCGGCCTCTCAAGTGCTCAACAGTCCTTTTCCCTATGAATGTTAGTCTATGTCTTGATGCAAGCAATGAGGGACACCAAAACATTTCTGACCTCTACGACCCTCTGTCACATCTGATGCTTTATACCTCTCTTGCCAGAGCCCTTCCTATGCTGACTCCAGGAAATTAACTATTTAAGGAAGTAATAAAAACACAACCAAGGGCTCATTCTGTGCTAGGTATTAAAGGAGGCCCTGAGGACACAGAGGTGTAAGAAGCCTGCCCTCAGGTTTGGGCTCATTCTAGTGGATAGGTAGGTGATTAAGTGATCACAATACTCTACTGCAATTCTCTGAAAGAGGTAAGAGGAACATAAGGCAGAAGCACCCAGGTCATAAGGCAGAAGATCTAAGGTCATCTGCAACTCAACTGCGGCACGATGGAGACCACTGCACCTTGTGGTGATCAGAGCCGCTATGGGACAATCAGTGTCAGGACAGGGTGACCGGCATCTGGAGAGAGAAGGAAAGAGCCAGACTCAGTGCAGCCTTGGGCTTCCCAGGTGGCTTAGTGGTAAAGACTCTGCCTGCCAATGTAGGAGGTGAAGGAGACCTGGGTTCAATCCGAGTCAGTAAGAGCTCCTGGATGAAGGACACTGCAACCCTCTACCGTACTCTCGCCTGGAGAATCCCATGGATAGAGGAGCCTGGTGGGTTGCAGTCCATGGGGTCGCAAAGAGTCAGACACGACTGACCACACACACGCGCAGTGTAGCCCTATGTGTGGGTCACATGCAAAGCTGTGCACCTCCAACATTAGGAGGGAGCCAGGAACTTCAGAGACGGGACGTGGCCCACAGTGCTGGCCAGCATGGTGACCAGTTACACGAGCTCCCAGTATCGCTAGGATACAAACAATCAATAGAAGGAAGGCCTGACCTTAGGCTGGGGTCACTGGGGAAGAAGGCAGAGGAAAGGGCAACATGATTATACAGGGAACAGTGAGCCCCGAAAGGCAGAAAATGCAACAAATCTCTCAAGGTGAACCAGCAAACTAAAAGTTCACAGAGAAAATCTAACCCTAGGAAAATCCGGCCTTTCCTCAGCACTCTCTGTGACAACCCTTCAGAGTGTGTGCTTCCCAACCTTGCAACTCTAGAAGGTGCTGGGCCAAGCCCAAGTCGAGGACACAGAACTCCATCAGGGAGCACAGAAAGGATCGGGGTGCCTCAGAGTAGACCCACAAAACAAGCACTTTGAGATTCTCAAGCTAGCAAACCAGCAGGCAAAGAAGACGTGCCGACACTGGAGGGGTAACGCCCCTGATTAGCACGCAGAGCCAGGGCTGCAATGACATGCGGAGGGCAGGGAGGAGTGGGTCTGAACTCAGGGTTGGATGGGCTGTCTCTTGGCTCCTCTGTGTCCAGGGATAACAATGAACAGGCAGCAGCAGCAACCACACGCTGACAAGAGCAAGGCCACCCAGGGCTCAGCCCCCTCGGCATCAGAGCCCAGGGACATGCTGGAGAGTCGGAGAAGATCAGACTGGAAGCTGGAGTCAGAAGCTGACTGTCCACTAACGGCCTCAGGACAGGCTGCACCAGAGGGACCGGACTCACTGCTCCAACATGCCTGTGGGGCCTCTTCCTTAAGACTCCAAACAGCTTTGGCCTCCAAGAGTCCGAGACTGAGTGGAGAGTGTCAGGCAAGAGGTCTCAGGAGAAGGGCAGACTGTAGTAAACGCTCATGGTGTCCCTCATCGCACACCCTTGGCCCATCTAGTTAATGACCCAAGGGGCAATTCTCACGACCCCTGTGCTCAGACAATTCAGAGGTGCCTCCCCCAGGGATCCCCAGCGGGGTTGAGCCCCAGCTGCCTGCAACAGCCGCCACTGAATACGGCATCCTTACGTCAGCTATCTCTCCTTCCACACCTAGCTTCCCCTCTCCCACACTTCTGATTGCTGGGGCTTGCCTACTGTTAAATTACTTCACCCAAGTTCCTACCTCAAATTCTACTTTGGAGAAAAAACCCAACAGATCAGGTATACAAGGAGGCATTTATAAAGATGGTCTCTACAGTGCTGTTGGAGTTACCAAAAATTAAAGACAAATCCAAATGCCCAACAGTAAGAAAAGGTACATAAATGATGATGTAATCTTATGACCGTACACTCTACAACAGTTGAAGCTAATGATCTAGCTCTCTATGTATGAAAACTGGTAGCACTCAAAAACAGAGCAAAAATTAAAGATGCAAACTGAAGCGTATAGAGCGTATAACGTACCATGTAACACGGAGACGGGGGGTGGGGGGGGGGGGGGACTGGAGAGCGAAACAAAGAGCCCCTACCCACCACATCCACCGCCACGTAGTCATACCCTTCTGTGGCAGCAGGGCAAAGGCCAACAGTTTTGCTAAGAGAATGCACAGGTCAGAGTACACACTCTCCTCCAACAACACAAGAGAAGACTTTACACATGGACATCACCAGATGGTCAATACCGAAATCGGATTAATTATATTCTTTGCAGCCAAAGATGGAGAAGCTCTATACAGTCAGCAAAAACAAGACCAGGAGCTGACTGTGGCTCCGATCATGAACGCCTTATTGCCAAATTCACAGTTAAATTGAAGAAAGTGGGAAAACCACTAGACCATTCAGGTATGACCTAAATCAAATCCCTTATGATTATACAGTGGAAGTGACAAATAAATTCAAGGGATTAGACCTGACAGACAGACAGACTGAAGAACGATGGACGGAGGTTCGTGACATTGTACAGGAGGCAGTGATCAAGACCATTCCCAAGAAAAAGAAATGCAGAAAGGCAAAATGTTTGTCTGAGGAGGCCTTACAAATAGCTGAGAAAAGAAGAGAAGCAAAAAGCAAACGAGAAAAGGAAAAATATACCCATTTGAATGCAGAGTTCCAAAGAATAGCAAGGAGAGATAAGAAAGCCTTCCTCAGTGATCAACGCAAAGAAATAGAGGAAAACAATGGGAAAGACCAGAGATCTCTTCAAGAAAATCAGAAATACCAAGGGAACATTTGCTGCAAAGATGGACTCAATAAAGGACAGAAATGGTATGGACCTAACAGAAGCAGAAGATATTAAGAAGAGGTGACAAGAACACACAGAAGAACTCCACGAAAAAGATCTTCATAACCCAGATAACCACGATGGTATGATCACTCACCTAGAACCAGACATCCTGGATTGTGAAGTCAAGTGGGCCTTAGGAAGCATCACTATGAACAAAGCTAGTGAAGGTGATGGAATTCCAACTGAACTATTTCAAATCTTAAGAGATGATGCTGTGAAAGTGCTGCACTCAATATGCCCACAAATTTGGAAAACTCAGCAGTGGCCACAGGACTGGAAAAGGTCAGTTTTCATTCCAATCCCAAAGAAAGGCAATGCCAAAGAATGTTCAAACGACCGCACAACTGCACTCATCTCAGTTCAGTTCAGTTGCTCAGTCGTGTCCAACTCCTTGTGACCCCACGAACCGCAGCACGGCAGGCCTCCCTGTCCATCACCAACTCCCTGAGTTTACCCAAACTCAGGTCCATTGAGTCAGTGATGCCATCCAACCAGCTCATCCTCTGTCGTCCCATTCTCCTCTCGCCTTCAATCTTTGCCAACGTCAGGGTCTTTTCAAATGAGTCAGCTCTTTCCATCAGGTGGCCAAAGTATTGGAGTTTCAGCTTCAACATCAGTCCTTCCAATGAATATTCAGGACTGATTTCCTTTAGGATGGACTGGTTGGATCTCCTTGCTGTCCAAGGGACTCTCAAGAGTCTTCTCCAACACCACAGTTCAAAAGTATCCATTCTTCGGCACTCAGCATTCTTTATGGTCCAATTCTCACATTCATACATGACTACTGGAAAAACCATAGCTTTGACTAGATGGACCTATGTTGGCAAAGTAATGTCTCTGCTTTTTAATATGCTGGCTAGGTTGGTCATAACTTTTCTTCTAAGGAGCAACCGTCTTTTAATTTCATGGCTGCAGTCACCATCTGCAGTGATTTTGAAGCCCAGAAAAATAAAAGTCTGTCACTGTTTCCAACGTTTACCCATCTATTTGCCACAAAGTTATGGGACCAGAGGCCATGATCTTAGTGTTCTGAACGTTGAGTTTTAAGTCAACTTGTTCACTCTCCTCTTTCACTTTCATCAAGAGGCTCTTCAGTTCCTCTTTGCTTTCTGCCATAAGGGTGATGTCCTCTGTATATCTGAGGTTATTGATATTTCTCCCAGCAATCTTAATTCCAGCTTGTGTTTCATCCAGCCCAGCGTTTCTCATGATGTACTCTGCATATAAGTTAAAGAAGCAGGGTGACAATATACAGCCTTGACATACTCCTTTTCCTGTTTGGAACTAGTCTGTTGTTCCATGTCCAGTTCTAACTGTTGCTTCCTGACCCACATGCAGATTTCTCAAGAGGCAGGTAAGGTGGTCTGATATTCCCATCTCTAAGAATTTTCCACAGTTTGCTGTGACCCACCCAGTCAAAGGCTTTGGCATAGTCAATAAAGCAGATGTTTTTCTGGAATTCTCTTGCTTTTTTGATGATCCAACGGATGCTGGCAATTTGATCTCTGGTTCCTCTGCCTTTCCTAAATCCAGCTTGAACATCTGGAAGTTCACAGTTCATGTACTGTTGGAGCCTGGCTTGGAGAATTTTGAACATTACTTTAGCGTGTGAGATGAGTGCTACTGTGCGGTCATTTGAACATTCTTTGGCATTGTCTTTCTTTGGGATTGGAATGAAAACTGACCTTTTCCAGTCCTGTGACCACTGCTGAGTTTTCCAAATTAGCTGACATATTGAGTGCAGCACTTTCACAGCATCATCTCTTAGGATTTGAAATAGCTAACTGGAATTCTATCACCTCCACTAGCTTTGTTCATAGTGATGCTTCCTAAGGCCCACTTGACTTCGCATTCCAGGATGTCTGGCTCTAGGTTAAGTGTGAGTGATCACACCATCATGATTATCTGGGTCATGAAGATCTTTTTTGTATAGTTCTTCTGTGTATTCTTGCCACCTCTTCTTAATATCTTCTGCTTCTGTTAGGTCCATACCATTTCTGTCCTTTATTGAGCCCATATTTGCAGTAAATGTTACCTTGGTATCTCTAATTTTCTTGAAGAGATCTCTGGTCTTTCCCATTCTATGGTTTTTCTCTATTTCTTTGCATTGATCACTGAGGAAGGCTTTCTCATCTCTCCTTGCTATTGTTTGGAACTCTGCATTCAAATGGGTGTATCTCTCCTTTTCTCCCTTGCCTTTTCCTTCTCTATGCCTTATGAAAGCCTTTCCCCCCTGAAACCCACTGAGTCCCAGAAGGTATCAGTATTTCATACCAATACATCTCAAGGGGGTGAGGAAGACACTCCCCAAACTCAAATTGTTTACAAAACCATTTCTGTCACTCTGCACAACCACCCGTCTTACCCAGAGGTCCTGACGAGCCACGATAAACCACCTCTGCCGCCCCACCCTGAGGAAGGAAATCTCAGCCC
Organism: Cervus elaphus; assembly: GCF_910594005.1. NCBI lineage: Eukaryota > Metazoa > Chordata > Mammalia > Artiodactyla > Cervidae > Cervus > Cervus elaphus. The sequence continues at coordinate 4,163,049 of NC_057836.1, forward strand.
CACACCAGCAGCATGACATCACTGCGAAGTGAGACTCCCAAAGCACCCTTCCACTGCACTCTTCACTGGACAAGGAACTGAACTCTCCAGAGCCACGTTACTGCCCGCACCCTTCCAGGATTACTTTCCTTTTTTCCTAGATTTGGTCCCCAGCACTTCATGAGTATCAGTCACCTCAGCCCATCTCAGGCTCTGGAAATACAGAGAGAGCACTGTCTGGCATGGAGGAACAAATGGATCAAAACCCGACTCACTCTGAATGTACCAGTTCCCTCTTCTCTTCTTGGAGGAAATTTGACAATTCAGAAACATTGTTTTATCAGTGGTAATTCTCAACTAGGAAGCAGAAAAGACCAGTGACATTTCCACAAAGTCCTTCCACCATGCTGGCTGAGATTCAGCTCAAGTAAGTTCTTCTGGGCATGGCAGGGAGAAGAATAATTTTACACATAGAAAACAGATATAATGGACAGTGAATTACACAGATGGCTAGGATTTCATAAGTATGTCAAATCCAGGCAACCCATCTGGCGAGAGCATGTTTCCCTCACTTCAGAAGATTCCCTAATGCTCATTCCCAGTCAATCCCCAGCCTCCTGTGACAACCACTGTTCATGCCTTCATTACCAGCCAGCGATACAGAGGTCAGCTCTGCGGAACTGCACAGACCCACAGAGTATGCAGTCTTTGTCAGGCTTCCCTCACTCAGCGCATTCTGAGATCCATCCACACTGTTGTGTATACTGGGGGGTCATTCAATTACCAGGCAGTTGAGTCATCCTCCCACTGACGGACATTTCAGTAGGTTCTAGTACTTGGCTATTATCAATAAAGCTGCTACAAGCACTCTTTCACAAGTTGTGTGGACATATATTCTAAGATAAATACCTAGGGTTATAGGCAGGAGTATGTTTAACTTTATAAAAAACTGTCAAAGCGTTTCCCAAAGCGGCTGCACCATCCATGCTCCCACCAGCAATGGACGAGACCCCCAGCTGCTCCACATCCTCACTGAAAGCTGTCAGTCGTCTTAATCCCAGCAAACCTAATGAGTCTGCAGAGGTATCTCATTATGGTTTTACTAGTTTATATCAGTTTTACTGAGACATAATCAAACAAAGCATACAATTCATTCATTTAAACTACATAATTTTATCAATTTTGGTATATTACATTAACTTCTTAATTGTGGTAAAATATGTATGCATTAAGGGCTTCCCAGGTGGTGCTAGTAGTAAAGAACCTGCCTCCCAAAGCAGGAGACATAAGAGATGTGGGTTTGATCCCTGGATAGAGAAGATCCCCTGGAGGAGGTAATGGCAATCCACTCCAGTATGCTTGCCTGGAGAATTCCATGGACAGAGGAGCCTGGTGGGCCATAGTCCACAGGGTCACAAAGAGTCGGACACGACTGAAATGACTTGGCGACAGTAGCATGTATGTATTAGGTTAGAAAAAAGTAACAGCAGTTTCGGACTGTGAATTGTAAATCATTATAAGTATGGTCAAACATCTTTATTAATCAAAATAGGAACCATTACAATCAACACATTTTTACCAATGAGAAATGTTTATTCCTGTAGCATAAAAATCTGTACTTCAGGATTCGACGAACTCTTGGAAAGCATCTTCTGCCTCCTGCTGGTTGTGGAAATGTTTTCCTTGCAGAAAGTTGTCAAGATGCTTGAAGAAGTGGTAGTCAATCGGCAGAAGGTCAGGTGAAGAAGAGGTAGTCAACTGGCAAAAGGTCAGGTGAGTATGGCGGATGAGGCAAAACTTCATAGCCCAATTCACTCAACTTGTGAAGCACTGGCTCTGCGATGTGGGTCAGGCAGAGTCGTGGGAGGAACTGGGCCCCCTCTGCTGACCAACGCCAAAGCAGGCGTTGCGTTTTCAGTGCATCTCATCGGTTTACCGAGCACAGTTCTCAGATGTAACGGTTTCCCTGGGATTCAGAAAGCTGTAGGGGATCAGACGGGCAGCAGACCACCAAACAGGGACCATGACCTTTTCTGCTGCAAGTGTGGCTTTGGGAAGTGCTCTGGAGCTTCTTCTTGGTTCAACTACTGAACTGGTTGACACCAGCTGTTACATAAAATCCACTTGTCATCACACATCACAATCTGATTAAGAAATACTTTGTTGCCGCTGCATAGAGTAAGAGAAGACAACACCTCAAAACGACAATTATATTATTTTCGGTCAGCTCCTGAGGCACCGACTTAGTGAGCTTTTTCACTTTTCTAACTTGCTTCAAATGCCCAATGCCCACAGAATGGTCCACGCTGCGTTCTTTGGCAACCTCTTGAGCAGCTGTAAGAGGATCAGCTTCAATGAATGCTCTCAATTGGTGATTGGCACCTTTCAATGGCCTGCCACTACATTCCTCATCTTCAAGGCTCTCATCTCCTTTGCAAAACTTCTTGAACCAACCACCACTGCACTGTACGTCTGGTAGCAGTTCCTGGGCTAAATATGTTGTTGATGTTGCCAGTTGTCTCCACTGCTTTACGACACATTTTGAACTCGAATAAAAAAAAAAATCACTTGAATTTGCTTTTTGTCTAACATCATTTCCACAGTCTAAAATAAATATAAAATAGCAAGTAATGTCATTAGAAAAAAAATACAGTGAGAAATGTGTATTAAAATGATGTACAACACAACCAATTTAAGAATGTATTCCAATATCAAACAACAAAGTTCAACAATGCCAAACCAAATTATTTTCCATTCTGAACATTTTTCAGTATAGAATTCAGTGGCTTTAACTATATTCATATAGTTGTACAAACCTCACCACTGATTCCAAAAATTTAGTATCCCAAACAAATTTGTAACTATTAAATAATAACTCTTCCCTCCCCCGCATTCCAAGTAAACTCTAATCTCCTTTCTGTCTATGAATTTGCCTATTCTTAGTTCTTCACAGAAGTGGAATCATACAATATCGGTCGTTTTATGTCTGGCTTCTTCCACTTAGCATGTTTTCAAGGTTCACCCCATTACAGCATGTACCAGTACTTCATTCCTTCTTATGGCTAAACAGTACTCCACTGTATGTACATATGACATTGTAGCCATTCACCTGTTGATGGACACTTGAGTTGTTTCCATCTTTTGGCTATTATGAATAATACCTCAATGAAAACGGGCCCACAAGTATCTGTTTAAGTTTTTGCTTTTAATCCTCCAAGGTACATACATACCTAGGAGTGGAACTGCTTGACTGTGTCCTACATTTAGCTTTTTGAGGTACCACAAAATTTGTTTTACATAATAGCTGAACCCTTTCACATCCTCCCCAGCAATGTGCAAGGGTTCCAAATTTTCCACATCCTTACCAACAATTTTTTTCCTTTTTTTTTTTTTTTTGGTAACAAGCCATCCTAAAGAGCATAGAGTGGAGTTTTTAATTTGCATTTTCTCAATGATTAACGATGTTGCGTACTTTTCCATGTATTTGTTGGCCATTTATATATCTTCCTTTCTAAACCAGATTTATTTTCTGCCCAATTTTTTTACCAGATTGTCTTTTGTTACTGAGTTTCAGGAGCACTTTATATATTTTAAGGCAAATTCTTTATTAGGTATATGTGTTGTAAATATTTTCAGTCTATGACTTGCCTTTTCCATCTTCTTATTGGTATCTTGCAATAGGCAGAAGTTTTTTTAATTTTGATAAAGTGTAATTTGATAGTTTTTCTTGAAAGGTCAATATTATCTGTGACCTGGATAAGAAATATTTGCCTACACACAAGATTACAGATATTCTCCCATCTTCTAAACATTTTATAGTTTAAAATTTTATGTTTAGGTCTACAATCCATGTGGAAATACTTTTGTGAATGGTACAAGGTATGGGTCAAAGTTCATTTTATTTCATTTAGATATCAAGTTATTCTACCACCATTTTTTGAATGAAATTGTTTTTAGACTGATTTTGGTTTGGAGCTTGCACATAGTTTGGAAATGGTCTTAACATTCCTTATGTGACATTCAGCATTCAATGACGAGAAGACCAGATGACTACACACAAGAAGACAGAAACTGACAACAGATACTTATCAGGCACATTCTCTAAAATAAGCATAATTAATATGCTTAAGAAAGTAGATGACTATGAATTTCAACAGAGCAATCCATTTAAAAATCAAATAGAAATTCTACAAAACTCAAAACTGCCTGAAACTAAGAATACAATAGACAGCACATTAGACACAGCAAAAACCAGAACAGAGAACAAGAAGACAGGAGCAAACTTTCAAACCAAAGCTCAGAGAGAATCGGAAATACAGAAAAGAGGCTTTGAGATACACAAAATACAGTGAAAGGTTTAACATATGTGTAATTAAATTCCTTGAAGGAAAGGAAAGAATGAGAGAGAAGCAACAGCTGAAGGAATACTGGCTGACAATTTCCTAAACTGTTCAAAGACATCAAATTCAAAAGGCATGATCCAAACAGGGTAATTACAAAAAAGCCAAAAAAAAAAAAAAAAAGCCAACTATCTCTGTCCTCATGGGCCTTCATTCTGGAAGAAGACAGAGAATAAATAAGAAATCTCTATGAATAATTACATAGTATGAAGAATCTAGTAAGTGCTTTCTTTAAAAAAAAGAAAATAGGGTTTATAAGGTAAAGGGCCTCCAAAGCATGGAGGGGAGGAAAGCATCTGCCCTGTTACACAATATACACAAAGCCTAGAAGGAAGAAATCAGGAATATACTTTTGACTAAACACACATTAACAAGAAGAAAGAACCCACACTGACAGAAGCTTTAAAAAATTTACCAATACAAGTATGGAACAAAAAGACTACACACGCACCATGAGTAACTGTGCTGTGTGTGCTCAGTCGTATCCAACTCTGCGCGACCCCATGGACTGTAGCCCACCAGGCTCCTCCGTCCATGGGATTTGCCAGGCAAGAATACTGGAGTAGGTTGCCATTTCCTTCTCCAGGGGATTTTTCCCAGTCAGGGATGGAACCCAAGTCTCTTGCACCTCCTGCATTGGCAGGCAGATCTTTACCGCTGAGCCACCTGAGAAGCCGCATAAATAATGACTTACACAAATAGCAGTAATTCCACAAGCCTTTGTTAAGAACCTACAACTATCAGACAGTATGCTAGATGCTAGGGACCCAAGGAACATGATACGCTCACTTTACTCAACAAGCTTTTCAGATGGAAGAACAATAATCTATCAGTTTAAGCATGAGAAGATTTACGGAAAGCAGTACCCAAACGTTAAAACTAGTTCAAGAATACTCAAGAATCCTATAGAAAAAAACACAGTAGCATTACTCAACAGAACTTTCTGTGATGATAGGAATAATCTGTATCTTCCTGGTCCGAGAAGGTACCATTAGCCATGTGTGGCTACTAGTATTGAAAATGTGGCTGGGACAAGGAACGGAATGATTAATTTTACTTACTGCTGATTAATTTCAATAGCCGCATGTGAGCAGCTGCATGGACAGTGGAGGTAGAGTTATCACCTGGCTTTACACTGAATACAGGGGAGCTTCCTGGTGGCTCAGACAGCAAAGAATCCGCCTGCAACGCAGGAGACCTGGGTTCAATCTCCGGTTTGGGAAAATCCCCTGGAGAAAATAATGGCAACCCACTCCAGTGTTCTTGCCTGGAGAATCCCCATGGACAGAGGAGCCTGGCAGGGCTACAGTCCATGGAGTCACAGTCGGACACAAATGAACGACTAAGCACACTGCTACATAATAAATGAGCCCCAAACTGAGCAATTCATGGTCTCATACAGGTCAGAGTCCCTCATCAACTTGTACAAACAGCTGTGGGCTTGGCTGGGACTAAGGATCTGCTTCCAGGATGGTCCTCACACGGCTGCTGGAAGGAGGCCTCAGTTCCTCACCGCACAGACCTGTCTAGGTGGACCCCTGAGTGCCCTCATAACATGGCAGATGGCTTTCTGGGAGCAAGCGATCCAAGAGAGAAAGCAATGAGGAAGCTTCAGGGCCTTCTGTGCTCAGAAGTCACACCCTGTCACTTCCCCCACATCTGTTATTTAAAAGCCAGTCACTAAATGCAGCCCACGCTCAAGGGGAAAGGTCAAATTCCTTCTTACTTTCCTCAGTATGATTCCGCTGTATCTTGTGCTTTTCAGTTTGCTACTGTGATGCCTCATTCTGCTTCACTTTACGTCCCATGCAGCCTCTGACACCTCCGCCCATCCTCCCTCTGGGTCCATCAGCATTGGATGGATCTTCGCAGAGCAGCTGGCCTCTGGAAACCCTGAGACCCTTCTGAGCGGCAACTAGTGATTTGCTCAAAGACATGCTGAGAAGCAGAGGCAGAACCAGAAGCCTGTCTTCACAAACCCTCATCAAGCGCTCTTTGCACCACCACATACTATCTGCCTCCTGATTCCAAGACCTACACATCAGGTCACCTTTCCTGGCCTTCAACTCTTCCTGAACTAGAAGAGAGTTCCTGCCAGCCCCAGGAAAAACTCAAATCAAATATGGGATGCACCTTCACCTCTTCTCATTCTTCCCCAGCAATCCAACCAGTCCCTGAGTCTTGTCCATTCAATCTGGTAAAGATGTTTCAATATCTATCCTACCCATCCCCATAGACAATACCCTAAATTCAGGCACTTTTCTCTTTCTCTTGGGCTTCTCCATCAAGTCATCTGCCTCTGGCCTCACCCTAATATATCTCTCACAATGGCAGCCAGAGATTTAATATACAGATTTGCCAGGCCATGCCCTTAAAAGAACCTCCCACTGTTGTTCTGTTCAGTTGCTAAGTTGTCTCTTTAGAACCCCATGGACTGCAGCATGCCAGGTTCCTCTGTCCTCCACTCTCTCTGCAGTGTGCTCAAATTCATATCCAGTGAGTCGATGACGCTATCTCACCGCCTGCTGCGCCTTTCTCCTCCTGCCTTCAATCTTTCCCAGCACCAGGGTCTTTTCCAATAAGTCAGCTCTTCACATCAGGTGGCCAAAGTACTGGAGCTTCACCATCCGTCCTTCCAATGAATATTCAGGATTGATTTCCTTTAGGGTTGACCGGTTTGATCTCCTAGCATGGTTCCCCATAAACTCCCCTCACAGGAAGCAGAGTCAGGAAAGGCCTTGTAAACTGGCTCAGGCCCTTGAATTTTATCCTTCAGCTTATAAAAAGGAACTTGATATTTGACTATGTCCTCTGTACCAGATGCCTTATCTATGTTATTTCATTTAAACTCAGAGACCATGCAAAAAATCAGCACACTGTTCCTCTGCACATACTGTTCTTACTAATTAGCCCTCTCATCTGTAAGCCTAGAAGCCATAGTAACCTAAGGCCTCTCCCAGCCCACAAATCTCTCCACCAGATCCACAGTTCCCCCAGCTCCACCATCTCTTCTTGGCTAGACCCTCTTACAATTTGTTTACACGGCAATTACCCTAACCTGCTTGAAAAAAGGGAAATCACGTTCATCTTTGCACCTTCGGCCCTAGCAAAGAACCTGCTTCAGAGCAGGTCCCCAGTGAAGGCTGATGACTGGTTGACTAGAAGGAGAGCCCATCATGGTGTAGATATCCTAAGCATTAACGCAATCAACAAATCTCTCTGAGGTATCACATCAATTAACTTATCTCCCAAAAAGGCAGGAGCAGTGCCCAGGGCTCTTGACACTCTTTTAATTGCTCCACACTCACTGTGATTTGGGGCAGAAGTGCTCAGACCGACTGAAACTCTAAGACCATCGGCCTTCTCCCACACTCCCTCTCCTCTTTGCACATACTTCTGCGATTCCAGAGCAGGGCTTCCCAACAACACACTTACGAAGAACCATCCATCAGTGTGTGAAGGGATAGTATCAGCTAACCTGATTTAATACTACGTGTCAGCTATGTGCCAAGGACTTAATATGCATGAGTTCACTTAATCTTGACAAACAACCTCACCAGAAGTACTGTCCAACCTCATTCCTATTAAATAGACACACAAACTGAGGCCCAGATAAGACTAGAACAAAATTAAACAGGCAATGACTGGAGATATCAGGTACTTCGTATTTTCACGTGCTTTATTTCATTTATTCCTCTGTACAATTTAGCAATGAAGTCGTGTATTACATTCCCATTTTTAGGCAGGAAATCTTAAGGCTTGGAGAAATGGCACCATAACGCACCGCTTGTAGGGCTAGGAGCCAAATCCAGATCTTCAGACTCCTAGGCACCTTATACAACGGAGATCTGGCCCTTCTGTGGCAGAGTCGGGACTCAAGTGGCCACGGTGCAAAGCGGGGCCACCACTGGGGATGCAAAGCCTGGGCTCACAGGACGAACGGAATGACGCGGCCTCCCACCTTGCACATTTGCAACGTCTGTCTCCCCCACCTGCACGTTCTGCTGCCTCTGGGGGCTTGCCAGTCTGTTCCAACCAGGCCGAGGAGACCACCTTGCACGTTACCCGGGCGCCATCACCGCGGCTCAACCAACCCAACAGGCAGGAGGCGGCGAAGGGCTCCCTTGGATCGGTCCCCCTTCCTGTGCCCGGCCTCACACCCGTTCTGACGAGTGGGAAGCAGGTGTCACCCCCGCCCCCCAGCCCGAGGCCCTCTGGTGAGGCGCAGAGCTGCCACCCCGCCGCCGCCCCGGGAGGAGGGGGCGCCCCCGCCCCGCTCCCGCCAGCCCCGCCGGGCCGCCCCTGATGCCCGCGCGGTTACCGATTCCGCTGCTCTTTGAAGAGCGCCGTCAGCGCGCGGAGAGCCTCCAGGTCCTGGATGGGCGCGGGCATCATGACGCCCGACAGCCTGCCGGGCGGCGGCCTGGGCGCCGCCATCTTGCCGCTCGCAGCTCGGGCCGAACGGCCGACGACGAGAAGCCGGAGGAGGAGGGGCAGGAGGGCCGGCGGGATGGGGTGGAGCGCGGGCTGCTGCCTCCGCACGCCGCCGCCGCCGCCGCCTCGGCGCCGCTGCAGCCCGCGGGCCGGGCCCGGAAAGCGCGAGAGCACGCGCCCAAGGATCGCCTCAGGCCGGAGGACGCGACGGCGCGGCGAGGGGAGGGGGGCGCGGGCGGAAGTCCCGCCCTGCGGGGAGGGGGGCGCCCACCGGAAGTTCGCCCTGTGGGGAGGGGGCGCAAGCGGAAGTTGTGTTTGAGGGGGTGGGGACGTCAGGAGGGCTGAGGGTCCCCGAGGAGAAGTCGGAGGGGTAGGGGGCGGGCCCGGGACGGAGACACCCTGAGCGGGGAAATAGGGGCAGAGGGGGTCTCCATGGGAGCGGGTGTGGGGGACGAGGACACCCTGAGGGGGAGATGCGGGCAGACTAGGGTCTGCGCAGGAGAGGATATGAGGAAGGCAGGGGAGGCCTGCAGAGGCTCCCCTGGAGGAGAAGGCTGAAGACCTCGATCCTGCGGTCGGGAGGGTTGATCAGGGCTCACACCGACCCCCTGGGGAGCTGGAGCAGTCTGGGTCCATCTTGCAAGTCTCAGTCCCTGGAAGCTCAGTTCCCAGTTCTTCAGTCAGTTCAGTCGCTCAGTCGTGTCCAACTGTTTGCGACCCCATGGACTGCTTCCCTGTCCAGCGCCAGGCTTCCCTGTCCAGCGCCAACTCCAGGAGTTTCCTCAAACTTGTGTCCATGGAGTCAGTAATGCCATCTAACCATCTCATCCTCTGTCGTCCCCTTCTCCTTCCCTCAATCTTTCCCAGCATCAGGGCCTTTTCCAGTTTATCAGCTCTTCGCATCAGGTGGCCAAAATATTGGAGTTTCAGCTTAACATCAGGGCTTCCAGTGAACATGCAGGACTGATCCCCTTTAGGATAGACTGGTTGGATCTCCTCGCAGTCCAAGGGACTCTCAAGAGTCTTCTCCAACACCACAGTTCAAAAGCATCCATTCTTCAGCTCTCAGCTTTCTTTATAGTCCCACTCTCACATCCGTACATGACCACCGGAAAAGCCATAACCTTGACTAGATGGACCTTTGTTGGCAAAGTAATGTCTCTGCTTTTTAATATGCTGTCTAGGTTTGTCATAACTTTCCTTCCAAGGAGTAAGCGTCTTTTAATTTCATGGCTGCAATCACTATCTGCAGTGATTTTGGAGCCCAGAAAAACACAGTCAGTCACTGTTTCCACTGTTTTCCCCATCTATTTGCCATGAAGTGATGGGACTGGATGCCACAATCTTAGTTTTCTGAATGTTGAGCTTTAAGCCAGCTTCTTCACTCTCCTCTTTCACTTTCATCGAGAGGCTCTTCAGTTCTTCACTTTCTGCCATAAGGGTGGTGTCATCTGCATATCTTAGTGATCACTTACTGGCGGTGGCTCAGACGGTAAAGAATCTGCCTGCAATGCAGGAGACCGGATTCGATCCCTGTGTTGGGAAGATCCCCTGGAGAAGGGAATGGCTACCCACTCCCATATTCTTGCTTGGAGAATTCCATGGACAGAGCAGCCCAGTGGGTTGCAGCCCATGGGAGCGCAAAAAGTCCAACATAACTGAGCGACAAACACACACCGACAATAACATCATTTACCAGGCCTGCTTGGGGTGAGACTACTGTTGTTTCAGCTCACTGGTGGTGGTTTAGTCCCTAAGTTTAGTCTTTGCAACCCCATTGACTGTAGCCCACCAGGCCTCTCTGTCCATGGGATTTCCCAGGCAAGAATACTGGAGTGGGTTGCCATTCCCTCCTCCAGGAGGTCTTCCCAACCCAGGCATAGAACCCGCATCTCCTGCACTGAAGGTGGATTCTTTACCACTGGGCCACCAGGGACTCTGTTCCAGTTAATTAAGGGCTTTATATACAATTTGAATTCAAGGAGCTAAATTCTACAGAGTTAGGCTAAGAATTGTGTTTTTCTAAAGGAAGTGAGATGAGATGGTTGGATGACATCAACTCAAAGGATATGAGTTTGAGCAAACTCTGGGAGATAGTGAAGGACAGGGAAGCCTGGTGTGCTACAGTCCATGGGGTTGCAAAAAGTCGGACACGACTCAGTGACTGAAAACAGCAAAGGGAAACGAGTATATTTTACAGGAATCAGACAAGGCTTCTCTGGGGGTGGTGGTAACTCACTCTTTTCTTTTCACTGCACTTTATCATATCATGTATATATTCTTTGAACAGACATTGTTGCCAGACCCCATGATAGGTACAGGATGAGCTGTGATCTCACAGTATCTGCGTGGCGTTGGTTCCAGGACACCCCCGCACCCCCGCAGACACCAAAAACCTCGGATGCTCAAGTCCTATAGTCAGCCCTCCATATCCACAGATGCTGCAACTCGTGGAGACAGAGGGCCAACGGTGTAAAGATCTATAAGAGATGATCCCAACCCTGAAGGAACTCACAGACTATTCAGAGAGAGAGGCAAACAAAATTGAATAGTTGATTACTGCTATAATAGAGGACTGGACAAATTGCTGTGAGGCCAATTAGAGTATATAAATAATACTCTCTACATTTCGACTTGAAGTGTAGGGGTATGTTTATAACATATTTTTGATGTTCTTTACTAGATAAAATTTAAAGACCTGATAAATACCACCAGAATATGCAGGAGAAATGAAACATGAACAGGCAAGTCAGCTGAGACTGTAATTCAGCCCTATCCCATTTAACTGACGACATATTCATGAATTCCACAAATATTTCTACGTACCTACTTTGTGCCAGGCATTATATCGCCTAGAGATGCTCAAGACCATCGAAAATGTTTAACAATCCTTAAACTAGCAGGGCAGGATCTCCTAATTTTTCCCCGAGGAACAGGGAATAGTAAAATGTATTGTCACCAATCAAGATCTTACCCCTTAGCTTGCCATCCTCAATTGTAAAACAAAAGCAACTACTCTGATTCTTCTAGAAAACATGTCCCATAACATTCAAATTCATTGGCCTGGAATGTTGCAGTATGAACCTGACTGCTCTCTTTGCTTCTTCTCTTGACTCCCTATATTATAAGTCCTTTAAAAATATGAGTCAACATTTCATTTTGCTCAAAACCATCCGAAGGATTTCCATCTCACTCAGAGTAAGAGTCAAAGTTCTTCCAGTGGAAGTGTTCCTAAATAGACTGCCTCCCTCACCGATTCTGATCACATCTACTAGTCTTTTCATCCTCCACTGAGCTTCAACTACCCTGCCCTCCTTGTCCTCCACCTGGGGAGGTATGCTCCTGCCTCAGGATTTTGCACATGCTGTTCCTGTTGCATGAAACACCTTCATTGCTTATCTAGCACATACTTGCATGGTTTATTTCCTTCATCTGCTCCAAAGATCTCTTAATGAGTTTCTTTTGTCAGTCTTTAAAATTGTAGCACACCACCCAAATTCCTGATCCTCACCTCCTCAGGAATTTTTCTTAATAGCCCTTAACGCTTCCTATATCACATCAATTTACTTGTCTATTTAATTATTGTTACCATTTTGTTTACTGCCAAAACGTTTAAGCTACACAAGGACAGAGATTTTGGTCTTTTTTTACCTTTATCTCTCCAGCCTCTAGAAAAGGACCAATTATGTGGTAATTGCTCAATAAGCATCAGCTAAATTAATGAACAAAATATTTTAAAATATATTTTCAAAAAGGAGAAAGAAAATAACATGCCTCCAGAAGAGGGTCAACAATCCAAACAGTACAAGAAAGAGAAAAGGTGGAAGATAGGAAGAAAAACATCATTAAAGGACATGAGAACAAAAATAGAGGCAATAACAGGACAGGCTAGAAGTATAGGTGAGTATGAGAAACAAAAGGATATGAAATTGGTCAAACCATGGAGTGTTATTGACTGCCTAGAATTGGCTAGAGGATTTCAACCTTGGATGAACTGACAGAACTAAGTTATTATTTCACTTGGGCTAAATAGCATTTTTTTTAGCATTTTAAAAATGTTTTATAATTATGCCTTATGATGATAAACATGCCACCATGTAGATGTACATGAATTAAACTTTAGATGAAAATTTGTAGTATGTTCGTGTCTTGAGCCTGCTGCAGAAGAACTGGATCTGCCATGGTTCAATAATCAAGAAATGAAAATAAATAAAAAGAAAGGAAAGAGAAATGAAGGAAAGAGACTTCCCTGGTGGTGCTGTGGTTAAGAATGTACTTTCCCCTGCAGGGAATGCAGATATGATCCCTGGTCAGGAAACTCCATCCCACATGCCACATTCAAGTGTTCGCATCCTGCAACTAAAGATCCCGCATACCAGAACTGAAGATCTCACATGCTGCAACCAAGACGCCATGAAATAAATGTTTTTTTTTAAAGAAAGAAAGCGTATGCCATATATCAGCTCCTCCTCCAAAACATAATGCTCAGTGGATGCTCAAGTCAGTCCATACCTCTCTTTGGTGCTAACTTTGGAGAATTCCCCTTGTACTACACATGTGTTTATGTACTGTCCTTTGAATCTGAGATTCCTCAAGGCAGGGACTTTATTCTCCTTATCCTGTTCAGGACCAAGTTCAAAGCCTTGTGTCTAGATTCAACGCTATAAATATTTGTGAAACTGAAAACTTTGAAGACCAAAGGAAAAAATAACAGAATAGTGTAATTATTAAGAGCAGGGATCAGCAAACTGCAGCCTGCAAGCCAGATCTTTCCCACTATCTATTGTCATAAATTTTATTGAAAATTGTCACACTTGTTCGTTATACACATTGCCTATGGCTTCTTTGATGCTATAGTTATAGTGTTGAGTAGTTGTATAGTGGAGACTGTACAGCCTACAAAGTCTAAAATATTAACATAGTTTGGGGACTTCGCTGGTGGTCCAATGATTAAGACTCCAAGCTCCCAATGCAGGGGGCACAAGGTGCAATCTCTTGTCGAGGAACTAAGAGGCCACATGCTATGCCATGTGGCGAAAAAAAAAAAAGTAACTGTTTGGCTGCTTGGTTCTCCATAGGAAAGGTTTGCTAACTTCCGGTAAAAAGCATGAGCTCCAGAACATTAGACAATCTTGGATGATGGGAATTGTGTCTTCATCTCTTAGCACCTAACTTTGGACAAGTAACCACCTCTTAAAGCCTATTTTTCATTTGTAAAATGAAATATTAATAATACCTACTTAATTGAGTGGTTTGGAGGATTCAACAAGATAGTCTGTGTCAACCCAGTGTCTGTCATATATTTAGCTCAAGAACTTTAGGCTAAGTGAAGTAAGCCATTCGCAAGAAAGACAAATACTGCACAATTCCATTTATATGAGGTGCTGAGAGTAGTAAGGAGTCCTAGAGCGGAAAGTAGAATGTGGCAGCCAGAGGTTGGGGGAGGGAAGAATGAGGATTTTTTTTAATGCATGTAAAGTTTTCAGTTTCATAAGGTGACAAGAATTATGGAGATGGATGCTGGTGGTTACTACACACTAGCATTTAATGTAACTGAAATATACACTTCAAAATGGTTCAGATAGCAAAGTTTAGGTTATGTGTATTTTATGCTGTGGTTTTAAGGTAAAAGGTAAGTAAGAGAATTCCTCTCCAACAGAACTGCACCATGGGAAATGCTAAGGAAGCTTCTTTGGGCTGAGGGAAATGCTATCAAACAGAAATGCAAATCCTAACAAGGTGGAAGAGTATTGGAAATGGTAAATACCTGGGTTAATGCAAACAGCCATTTTCTTCTATTTGCCATTTTCCTCTTAATTGTTTCATAAACTGGTTTTATAATAAAAATTAGAACATGTTCTTGTGAGGTTATAAATGTTTGAAGTATAGCAGCAGTAATAGAAGAGAGAAGATAATGACCTACGAGGTCATTGTGTAATAGATTCCTGGTGGCAACTACTTTAAAAATGCGAAGAATTATAGATAAGATGCCAAAAGAAAAACTGAAATGGAATTCCTAAAAACATTCCAGGAACTTCCCTGGCGTTCCAGTGGTTGGGTTGCCTTCCAATGCACGGGGTGCAGGTTCAGTCCCTGGTGGGAGCTAAGATCCCCCATGCTGTTGCTGTTTAGTTGCTAAGTTATAGTGGACTCTTGCCACCCTACAGACTGTAGCCTGCCAGAATCCTCTGTCCACGGGATGGCCCAGGCAAGAATACTGGAGTGGGTTGCCAGTTCCTTCGCAAGGGGATCTTCTCAACTCAGAGATCAAACCCAAGTCTCCTGCACTGCAAGCAGAGTCTACCATCTAAGCCACTAGGGAAACTCAGGATAAGGTTAAAGCAGCGTTTAAAAGGAAACATAGTTTTAAATGCTTAGATTGGAAAAGTAGAAAGAGCTCAAACACATTATCTAAGCTTTAACCTTGCATGTGTGTGTACTAAGTCACTTCAGTCATGTCTGACTCTTTGCGACCCCATAGACTGTAGCCCCCAGGCTCCTTTGTCCATAGGATTCTCCAGGCAGGAATAATGGAGTGGGTTGCCATGCCCTCCTCCAGGGGATCTTCCTGACCCAGGTGAGTTCTTTACTGCTAATGCCACCTGGGAACCGCAAGCTTTCACCTTAAGATACTAGAAAAAGGAGAGCAAATTAAATTTAAAGCTGCCAAAGGACGGAAATAGTAAAGATAAAGGGGGAAATCATTGGAATAATGAAGAAAATAATTGGAACTTTAGTGAAAGCAAAAGCTAGTTCCTTAAAAAAAGTAATAAAATCAAGAGACTTCTAGTTGGGCTTCTTAAGAGGAAGATACAAATTTCCAATATCAGGAGTAAAAGAGAAGACAGTACCACAGAATCTATAGACATTAAAAGAATAATAAGGGTATGTTATGGACAACTTTATAGTGATAAATGTGACAATCTACATGAAGCAGACAGATTCCTTGAAAAACAGAAATTGCCAAAACTCACCCGAGGAAAAATATAAAGCTTGAGGAGCCTGCTATCAATTAAATAAATTGAATTTATAAATAAAAACCTTCCCATAAAGAAACTCCAGAGTGACGTGGCTTCAGTGGTAAGTATTACCATGCATTTAAGAAAGAAATAACATCCATTCTACACAAACTCTTTCAGAAAAAGAAGAGGTAACGTCTCTCAACTTATTTTATAAATCTAGTTAGTATTATCCTGATTCCAAAACCAAGCAAAGACCTCATAAGAAAAATAAAAGAACTATAGACTAGTATCTCTCATAACCATAGACCCCAAAATTCTTAACTAAATATTAAAAAGTCAAGTTGTATATTAAAAATGACAATATATCAGGACCAAGTGGGGCCATATTCTGGGAATGTAAAATTAGGTTAACATCCCAAACTCAATCAATATGTTTCACCATATTAATAGATTAAAGAGAAAAGGTATATTATCATTTCAATAGATGCAGGTAAAAGCATTTTATATAACTCAAGAGGCTTTCTTGGCAAAAACTCCCAGAAAGGTAAAAACAGAAGGGCATTTTCAAAACCTGTTTAAGAGCATCTACAAAAAATTTACACCCGACATCAGATTCAGCGGTGGAAGACTCTGTGCTTGACAAGGTAAGGATTCGCACTCTTGCTATGTCTATTTAACATTTACTGGAAGTCCTAGTCAAGACTAGAAAGAGAAATGGAAGATATACAAATTAAGAAAGACGAAAAAATGTCCTTTTTGCAGACCACTTAATCATGTTTGTAAAAATCCCTAATGAACCTATAAAAACTCTACTGGAACTAGTCAGGAAGTGTAGCAGGGTTATATATGAAAATCAATTGTATTTTTATATACTAGGGATGAACAATTACAAATTCAATTTAATGAACAACTTCACTTATGATAACACCAAAAATACTTAGGAATAGGGACTTCCTGGCAGTTCACCGGTTTAGAGGCTATGCTTTCAGTGTGGGCGGTACGGGTTCAATCCCTGGTTGGGGAACTAAGATCCCACACGTCATATGGCCAAAAAAAGAAAAAAAGTTGGGAATAAATTTAAATGAAAGATATTTAAAACCTGTACAATGAAAACTATAAAACATTACAAAGAGAAACTGAAAAAGACCTAAATAAATGAAAATATATACCATGTTCATAGATTGAAAGACCTAATATTATTAAGATGATAGCCCTCCTCAAATTGATCTATAGAGTCATGCAGTTCCAGTGAAAATTTTAACAGTCTTTGTAACAAGACATTGACATTTAAAAATTTGTATGAAAAGACAAAAAACCTAAGACAACCAAAACAATTTTGAAAAATAAGAACAAAATTGAAGGCTGCAAGCTATGTGATTTCAAGACTTACTCTAAAGCTACAGTCAAGACAGTACGGAGCTGGCCCCGGATGGATGGAATAGAGAACCCAGAAATAAACCCACACTTCAACAGTCAGTTCGTTTTTGGCAAAAGTACCAACGTAATTCAAAAGAGAAATCAATGACATACCACCATGCATCCGTTAGAAAGGCTAAGTTAGGAAGACAGTAACAGTGTTATTGGTGATGCAGAGAAACTGGGGGGACTGAAAGTTGTATGGCTGCTTTGCAAAACAGTATGACAATATCTTTAAAATGTACATTTACAACATGTCCCAGCATTTCCTTATACACAAAGTATATGTACATACCTTTCTACACAAAGACGTATACAAAAACGCTCTTAGTAACATTATTCATAATAGCCTCAAACAGGAAGTAATCCAAATGTCCATCAGCTGGTAAATGGGTAGACAAGTGGTGGCTCAGCTCAGCTCAGTCGCTCCGTCGTGTCCGGCTCTGCGACCCCCTGGACCACAGCACGCCAGGCCTCCCTGTCCATCACCAACTCCCGGAGCCTACTCAAACTCAAGTCCATCGAGTCAGTGATGCCATCCAACCGTCTCATCCTCTGTCGTCCCCTTCTCCTCCTGCCTTTAATCTTTCCCAGCATCAGGGTCTTTTCAAACGAGTCAGTTCTTCGCATCAGGTGGCCAAAGTATTGGAGTTTCAGCTTCAGCATCAGTCCTTCCAATGAATATTCAGGACTGATCTCCTTTAGGATGGACTGGTTGGATCTCCTTGCAGTCCAAGGGACTCTCAAGAGTCTTCTCCAACACCACAGTTCAAAAGCATCAATTCTTCAGTGCTCAGCTTTCTTTATGGTCCAACTCTCACATCCATACATGACCACTGGAAAAACCATAGCTCTGACTAGACGGATCTTTGTTAGCAAAGTAATGTCTCTGCTTTTTAATATGCTGTCTACGTTGGTCATCGCTTTTCTTCCAAGAAGCAAGCGTCTTTTAATTTCATGGCTGCAGTTACCATCTGCAGTGATTTTGGAGCCCAAGAAAATAAAGCCTGTCACTCTTTCCATTGTTTCTCCATCTATTTACCATGGAGTGATGGGACCGGATGCCATGATCTTAGTTTTCTGAATGTTGAGTTCAGATGGTGGTATTTCCACACAATGAAATGCTGCTCAGCAATAAAAAGGAACAAAATATTAATGCACGCAATGACATGGGTCATCTCACATCATGCTAAGTGAAAATACCAACCATGAGACTACTGCATAATTTCAAAATTATGGAAAAGGCAGACTTACAGTGGCAGAGAGACGTCGCATGTAGAAGTGAGGCAGGAGGGTATGAAGGGCTGTGAGGAAGCATTTTAGGGTAAGGGAATTGACCTGTATCATGATGGTGTAGGTGGCTACCGATGGTACGCAATTACCAAAACTGTTCACACTATATACTTTAAAAAAGGTGAATTTGTATATAATAATAGCTAGTGAAAAAATTGGACTGCAAGGAGATCCAACCAGTCCATCCTAAAGGAGATCAGTCCTGGGTGTTCATTGGAAGGACTGATGCTGAAGCTGAAACTCCAATACTTTGGCCACCTGATGCGAAGAGCTGACTCATTGGAAAAGACCCTGATGATGGGAGGGATTGGGGGCAGGAGGAGAAGGGGATGACAGAGGATGAGATGGCTGAATGGCATCGCCATCTCAATGGGCATGAGTTTGAGTAAACTCCGGGAGTTGGTGATGGACAGGGAGGCCTGACGTGCTGCGATTCATGGGGTCGCAAAGAGTCGGACACGACTGAGCGACTGAACTGAACTGAACTGAGTGAAAAAATTCAACAACAAGAAAATCATGACAAGCCATCATAGATAACGAACAGCAGACTTGCCCTCATGCTTATAAAGAACTAGAAAACTGGACAAAATATATGGAAAGACCCTTTTTAGACCTTGAATAATAGGCACGTAGCACTGGGATCCCCAAGAGAACCCAAGTTCATGAGGGGGTCTATGTGATCACCCAGCGTTTCTGCAAGGACTCACTTTCCACATGGCAGTGCAGAAAGCGGGGGACTCTGGACAACGAGTTTGTCTCACTGAATTAGGAAGACAGAGATCACAGGTTGCAGACCAGAGTGGCTGGAATTCGCGGAGGTGGGAACCCTGCAGAGAGCAAAGCAGATAGGAATCTGCTCAGGTTTCGGACTATTAAACTGTGCGTGCACAGGGCAAGAGTTGGTGAAGCAAGACAAAGAACAGCTATGAGGAGATGTGACGTCCCAGGCCCAGCACTCACACAGAGAGGAAGGTGTTCCGGCTGGTCGGTCAGGTTGGAGAGAGAAATAAGCACACAGATGAACCTCAAACACATTTCGTGTGCGTGCGTGCGTGCGTGTGTGCTCAGTCGTGTCCGACTCTTTGCAACCCCATGGACGGTATCCTGCCAGGCTGCTCTGTCCATGGGATTTCCCAGGCAAGAATACTGGAGTGGGTTGCCACTTCCTACTCCCGGGGATCTTCCCAACCCAGGAATCAAACCCACATCTCCTGCCGTCTCCTGTGTTGTTGGAAGATTCTTTACCACTGAGCTCCCAGGGAAGCCCAGCCAAAGACATTAGGATAAGTGAAAGAAATCAGACAAAAGAGACACCATATGGTGTGATCACATTTGTTTGAAATTTCTAGAAAAGGCAAACACTATGGAGACAGAAAGTAGAGATGGGGGGTAGGAACCCAGATGGACCTCAAATGGATAGGAGGGAAACCTGGGGGGATGATGGAAGTGTTCTAAGACTGAAGTGTTGGGATGACACAATTGAAAAACTTACCAAAACTCATCAAACTGATCAATTTTAAAAAACTCCTTGCCCTGTTTGGAAAAGGTATCTTAGAAGTTTGTTTGGAAATCAGCAATTTTTAGAAGATGGCTGTTCTCTATTAGTCCTGGACTCCAGCTGCGACCTTCCAGGCCCCAGCCAACCCTGCTCTCTTCAGATTGGCCCCCACAATCCGAGTTGGCTCTGACCAATCTCTCCTGCTACTGTTTGTTCTGAATTCAGTGAGTTTCATATACTGACAGACTCTCGATTTGTCTCAAACTTGAGGTCAAGGGGAGATTCCGTCAGCAACTAAGGAGCTCTGTTCAGTCCTGAATGACAAGTTTTTCCTCCAGTTCCAGGGCTTGTCCTTATACTTGCGCTCCTAAGGGTGTAGTTACACCACCCCTAGATTGCCTAGTTAGTCGATTTATTGTGCAGTGGTAAATACATTGCACCCTTAAAGCTGTTTATCCATTTCATCTTTATTTCAAACATCTGAATGTATGGTGAGCATCTACTTGAACTCTTGGTGGAATTTAAATGTTAATAGAATGGTACACTCATTAAAAAAAAAAAAAAGCTTCTGGCATGCTACCAGGTGTTGGCAGACATGGGACACCTAACTGCAATGTCAAGAGACCATGTGGCCAGTACTGCCCATTAAGAGCTGAATTCCACCAGACCTTCCAAGGGTGCAACAGCCATTGGCTGTCGGATGGAGGCGGCATACCCCGGGCTGAGGACCAGCCATGTCAGCAGGCGAAAGTAAGTAGCCCAAACTCCTGTCCTCCACCATGGCCCTGGTTCAAGTTCCTTAGCTCTCTTCCCCTCTGGCCATACCATGGGAGTCTTTTATGACCAGATGGAGAAGAAAAAGAGCCAGCTTGGTTCGCCGATGGGATTGCTCCACATAATATTAGTTTCTGCAGCAAATGATTGCAAATTTAGAGACTCGAAACAACCCAAACTTAGTATCTTACTGTCCTGAGATTCAGAAGACTGAACTAGATCTCACTGGGCTGAGATCGAGGTGTTGACAGGGACACGCCTGTGTTCTTTCTGGA
Source organism: Cervus elaphus (assembly GCF_910594005.1). Classification (NCBI taxonomy): domain Eukaryota; kingdom Metazoa; phylum Chordata; class Mammalia; order Artiodactyla; family Cervidae; genus Cervus; species Cervus elaphus. The sequence goes on from NC_057836.1 coordinate 4,184,080, forward strand.
GACCCTGGAGGAGAATGCTTCCTGGTCTTGTCCAGTTTCAGAGTCCACCCACATTCTGTGGCTTGTGACCCCTTCCTCCACCATCAGAGCCAGCAACACAGCTGCAGGTCTGAGCGCTTCACACACTGCTGCTATCTCTCTCATTCTTGCTTCCATCATCACACCTCCTCTTCTGACTCTTGCAATAACACCCCTGCCTCCCTCTTTCGTGTATAAGAACCTTTGTGATGACACTGGGCCCACTCAGATAATTCAGGATAATCTCCCATCTCAAGATCAACTGATTAGCAACCTCCCACCTGTATCCTCCATTCCCTCTTCCACGTAATTTATTCTCATTGGAAAAGACCCTGATGCTGGGAAAGATTGAAGGTGGGAGGAGGAGGGGACAACAGAGGATGAGATGGTTGGATGGCATCACCGACTCAGTGGACATGAGTTTGAGCAAGCTCCGCGAGTTGGTGATGGACAGGGAAGGCTGGTGTGCTGCAATCCATGGGGTCGCAAAGAGTTGGACACAACTGAGCGAGTGAAAAACAGGTTCCAGGGATTTGATGGGGCCATCTTTGGGGACCATTATTCTGTTTACCACCCTTGGCCTGTGGGTATGGGCCAAAAGTGGACTGTGGTCTCCCATAGCCCCATTCAGGGATGGCTTTGAAAGACATCAGTGAGTTGAAATCTTAAGGGACAGAGTTTGAAGCATGGGCCTGGTCAACCATTTCATATGGGAAGAGATTTGGTCCAAGGTTAGAATATACAGAGACCAAAGAGCAGTGGCAAATAGCTTGCTGCTTGCTCAGAGTCCTGAAAGAAGAAATGTTAGAAAATTGGGAACAAGAAGATCTGAGAAGGAAATGTGTACGAACCTAAGAGAACAGGCACCAGGAACAAAGGTTTTTGTCTGCTAATGCTCACCAGAGAGCATCCAATACAGAAAAAGGTGTTAGACATCCAAGTGGACAGAATGAATTTAGCATCAGCCTTTGTCACCGGCCACCCTGGGACTGACACATGAATTGTCATGAGTTGATTGGCCGCAGTGGCAGAGATTGGGGCCATCCATGCATGGGCCCAGCAGCATGGGCGGCCCCCCACTAAAGCCAGTGTACCCACTGCCTCTGTCAAATGTCCCATCTTCTCCCTGCCCCCCTTCCCTGCAGTTCTGCTGCCTTCACGCAGGTGTTGGTCCTGAGAGGTCTTCCCAATAGCTTCCTGCACGCAGATCTCTATCCCCCACTCCCTGGGGACCCGAACCTGGGACAGGTTGCTCCACACCTATTTGTTGGATGAACTTGGACTACCTACCTCCATCGTGGTCAGTGCCATCCTTCTCCTGACCATGGAGAAAGACGGCTGAGGCCCCCATCCAAAGCTGGTAATCCAATCATGTAAGGACCCAGTCCTTTCCTGGATGATCGACTGACCCTGGAAATGCCCCCACTACCGTGCCACCTACTGTTGTTGTTCATTGTTCAGTCTCAACGTTGTGTCTGACTCTTCGCGACCCCATGAACCGCAGCACGCCAGGCCTCCCTGTCCGTTGCCAACTCCCGGAGTTTACCCAAACTCATGCCCATTGAGTCGGTGATGCCATCCAACCATCTCATCCTCTGTTGTCTGCTTCTTCCCCTGCCTGCAATCTTTCGCAGCATCAGGGTGTTTTCTGATGAGTCAGTTCTTCGCATCAGGTGGCCAAAGTATTGGAGCTTCAGCTTCAGCATCAGTCCTTCCAGTGAATATTAAGGGTTGATTTCCTTTAGGATCAACTGGTTTGATCTGGCTCCCACTGGTGGGTCTCAGTAATTCAGCCACTGAGCTCATCACGTCCCCAGAGACAGCTGCTCCCAGGGCAGGTGACCCTGTTTTGCTAAGAACAGGATCCAGAGTGCACACCCCCGAACAGGTGGAGGTGTGTCTTCCAGGCGAGTGGGTGGTGAGTGAGGATAGGAGGCCGACAGCACACCTTGCCTCCCGGGCGCCCCCCTCCACCCTTTCTCAGCCGGCCTGCTCTGCGTTCTCATCAGTGAACTCCGCGGCTTCCTTTGCTGGCCATGACACAGTCTGCAGTTAATTAGCACAGTCGTTCGTCTACCTGTGTACCGTCCATCTGCTCTTCTGAAACACGAGCTTCATGAGGGTAGGAAGCTTGCCGGTCTTGTTTACTGTTTTACCTTTAGGATCAGGCAGAGCGCTTGGCTCTGTGGATTAGGAGCACGCGTTCGAGGGAATTCCTGGCCGCCCATCGGTTAGGACTCGGGGCTTTCACTGCTGGGGACCCAGGCTCCATCTCTGATCAGAGAGCTAAGATCCTGCAAGGGCACAGTGCAGCCAGAAGGAAAAACAAAGCCCACGTGTGAAGACAACAGCCTACTGTTAGCACTTAAGGGGCTCTGGAGCCTGGGGCCACTCACGGCGCCGCTGGTGCCTTGGCTGTGAAAGGAGAGTGAAGGAAGGTCGCTGTGAGGATAGACGAGATAACGTGGGGCAAAGCATTTAGCGCGGTGTGCCCAGGTAGGCAGCGCGGAGCAGGTGGCGCATGCTGAGCGCCTCTCTGTCCTCCGTGAACCGGGAGGCTGAGCTGTCTGCTGGGGGCAGGTCTCGGAGGACTGGAATAGATGCCCAGCAGCGGAGGAGGTGGAGTCCTGCCCGTGGGCAGCTGACTCCGGGTACCATGGCCTCGTGGGCACTGAACATCCTTGTGTGGGATGTTCTCCGTCGGGGCAGAGGAGACAGGTGCTGGGGCAGATCCCTCGCTCAAGTCTGGCCGGATGAGCAGGACGGAAGGACACCGGGGCAAAGCAGTTGAGGGTCCTGGCACCAGCACAGCCCTGACATGCCCTGTGCGGTCTGGAGGCCTGGAGCCGGGAGCCGGGAGGCGCTGGTCCACGTGGGAAAGTCCGGGGACTGGGGATCAGAGTGAGGTCAGCGTGGGGGTGTGGTGGGACGGGGGCGGGAGCGGCCGGGCCGCGTCGGAAGCTGCGGTCAGGGAGTGGGCTCCTGGAGTGGCGACAGGGCCCGGGGCGTGGGCGGCCGGAGGGGAGCGGAGGTGAAGGTCACCGGCCGGAGGGGGCGGGGAGGGCGGGGCGGCGCAGACGGTCGGCCCCTCCCGCGGCCTCCTCGGCTCCCGGCTCCCCCTCCTCCCTGTGGGCCGGTTCCTGGGCCCTGCCCTCCTCTCTGCCTTCCCGCTCACCCCCGGCCTGTCTTTTCCGTCCTGCCCGCCAGCTTCCCTGTGAACAAGGTTTCACCACCCCTGATGGCCCAACGTTTCTCGAACAGAACTTATTTTCTTTACACCAAAGCCTTCCCTTTCTTACCACCCTATCATTGTCTTCCCAATCCCCCAATTTTTCTGTCACTCATTTCCTCTCCTTCTCTGAAGCTTTTGCTGCCACCGCCATCTAGTCCATTGCAGATCCTTGGACACGATCTTGGCCCTAACAGGGGTTTTCAGCTAAGCCCCTTCTTCCAATTTTCCGAGCTAAAACCCTACCCGCGAGTTGGCAACACAGATCTGCAAAGTGAGGGGTGAGAGACAGGCTGAATCTCCAGTGGGTGGGGGTACAGAGGAGGAGACGGGCAGGAAGGAGCCCTCAGACCGGGGAGAAATAATACAACCTTGTAGTCAGACAGATGTGGGTTCTACTCCGTCTGTGCCAGCCACGGGGGAGCCTCAGGAAAGCCACTTCTCTCAATCGAGGGAGACGGTGCCTAACGCGGGATTGCTGTTGTTGTTCAGTTGCTAAGTCGGGTGTGACTCTTCGAGACCCCATGGGATGCAGCACACCAGGCTTCCCTGTCCTTCACCATCTCTCGGAGTTTACTCAAACTCATGTCCTTTGAGTTGGTGATGCCATTCAACCATCTCATCTTCTGTTGCCCCCTTTTCCTCTTGCCTTCAATCTTTCCCAGCATCAGGTCTTTTCCAATGAGTCAGCATTTCACATCAGGCGGCCAAAGTGTTAGAACTTCAGCATCAATCCTTCCAACGAATATTTCAGGGTTGATTTCCTTTAGAATTGACTGGTTTGATCTCCTTGCAGTCCAAGGGACTCTCAAGAGTCTTCAGCACCACAGTTTGAAAGCCTTCTTTATGGTCCATCTCTCACATCCATACATGACTACTGGGAAAACTGTAGCTTTGACTATAGGAACCTTTGTCAGCAAAGTGATGTCTCTGCTTTTTAATACACTGTCTAGGTTTGTCATAGCTTTCCTTCCAAAGAGTGAGGTTCTTTTAATTTCGTGGCTGCAGCCACCATCCACAGTGGTTTTGGAGACCAGAAAAATAAAATCTGTCACTGTTTCCACTTCTGGTAGCTCTTAACATACCAGGCACAGAGTAGGCACCTGCTGTATGCGCGTTCCCTTCCCGTAGAACAGCTACAGCCGCGGCCTTACCCAGAGTGCCCTGGACGGCAGAATAGACCGGGCCTGAGTTAAGCCCTGCACCACCCCGGACGGGCCGCCCAGCAGGCCTGTGGGTCTGTTTCCTCGTCTGTAAGGTGGGGCACTAACATTGGCTCTGTGCTCTGCTCAGGCCCCTTGGGAGAGCCACATATGACTATGTGGGTGAAGATACTTAGCAAGTGATGGTGTTCCATATTTTATTTTTTTGCACAGATAAAGCAGTTAGTCTTTAATTGTTATAATGGTATATCCTTTTAAACATTATTTTGTTTGGATACTTCCAGTTTTTTTTTAAATTAATGTTTACTGGAATATTGTTGATTTACAGTGTTGTGTTATACAAATATAGAATCTTTTCCCATATAAAGTGACAATATTTTAGTCTCAAATATGTAAGCAAACTATCGTCCCGTGCTTCTTTCCTGATCCAGGGATTGAACCCACATCTCTTACGTCTCCTGCACTGGTGGGCGGATTCTTTACCCCTTGCACCACCTGGGAAGCCGTAACATGTACCTACCATCAACATGGGTCCCTTCAGCCTGGATCTGAGGAGAGGACTCTCCGAAAAATGGTATTTTATTCATAACATTCAGAACCTTCATAGCGGGACTTGTGGCAGTCCAGTGGTTAAGACTCTGCCTTCTAAGGCAAGGGGCATGGGTTCGATCCCGGGTGGGGGAAGTAAGATCCCACATACCATGGGGTGCAGCCAAAAATTAAAAAAAAAGAAGCAGCAGCCTTGTAGCGGAGGCTGTGGATGTAGACTGGTTGAGAGGGGAGTTTCGACCAAGCAGCCTGTGCCCAGACCCCTGCCTGCAGCACCGCCAGCCGTGTGCCCCGCCGTGTGACGAAACCTCCACGTGACTTGGCTCCCACAGCTGAAGGGTGGGTGGGCCAGCGGTGACAGGCCTGCCTCACTAGGCAACTGTGAGCATTTAATGCCAGGGTGTGGGAAACTCTAGAACAGTGTCTCATGTCGTGGGTGCTCAATACACATGAGCTCTCACTATCAAACCTTCTGCGAGTTCACCCCACTGTCTAAAAATGTCCACATGTCCCCCTCATTGCATGGAGCCCCCGGTCATCTGCCCCCTTAGGATGGTCACGCGAGCTCACACCCTGGGCTGAGCACCCCTCAAGCCTGACACTCAACCACAGAAGGGCCTCCCACCTTCCTCACTGGTTCCCAACTTTGTTTTCTGTTGTTTTCATGCCACATACAAGCCACCCCCCCCCCGGCCCCCGCACCATCTGCAGGACCGCCCCGAAGGAAATGTTAAGTCGTTGGCGGTTTGGCCATTTTTTAACCTAGGCTTCTGGGAGAGGAGACGTTCATACATCATCTGGAAGGGCAGTGAGTCCCAGGGTGGGGTGGGGAGGGTTTGGAGCAGCTCTCAGGATTTACAGGAATTCCTGGTGACCCCTGGGTGGCCAGAAGATTCTGCTTCCTCCATACGGGCATCCCTGGTTTCTGCCTCCACGCACAGCACACGCCATTCCCCACCCCTGGGGGGTGGTCCCTCTCCCCTTGGTCCCCCCCCCACCAGAGCTTTCCAAGCCAGCTCCTGGCCTCCCCAGTGTATCCTCTGCATGGACACACATCTCCCTGTGTTCTTCACCTTTATGATTAGAGCTGTTTTGGTTTCAAAGGTGTCTCCTTGTGTCAGTTTTCGATGTTTAAGATGCTTCTTTTCCTTCAATCCCAAGTACTCCACATCCTACCATACGCTTTGTTCTGTGATGTGGGGACCAGAAAGGTGGGAGATGTCCAGGGCTCACAGTCGAGACGTTGAAACAGATCAGAGAGGCGGGCATTCACGGGGCAGACGACGGGAAGTTACAGAGGGACAAGCAACGTGCCTGGAGTGGTGTGGGGCCAGACACGCTCATTCCCGGAGAGGTAGCAGTTGGAGGGCTGCTCGGAAGCCCCCGGAGGCCCCGCTGGCCTCTCCTGCTCTCTCAGGCGCTCACAGAGGTGTTTCCATGGGGACCGTCTGTGACGTTTTCACCCCAGGAGCCACACCTCTGTGGGGTGAGCCCCCTGGGGGGACAAAGCCAACGGAAGGGTCTGCGAGAGGGGGAGGAAGTTGGTTGAGGAGGCAGAGGCAGGGAGAAGAGAAGGGAGCCATTTAGCAGAAGAGCAAAAATACCTGCCACGCAGAATCTTGGAATGTTTCTGCTGGAGGCAGAGAGGAGAAAAATGTCAAAGCGGCTGAAAAAAGCCGCTCTCTGCTTGGGGCACCAGTGAACCGGCATTTGAGACCATAGGGTGACACCCAGTGGCCACCGTGGAAAGTGCTCTCTGCTGAGGCTGCTGGCCGCTGGTGGGTCCAGGGGTGGGTCCAGGGGGGGTCCCTAGAACTCAAGACTCTAAGGAAGGGGGCGGGAGAACCTGGGCCGGGTGCTCGCCCCGGAGAGCTCACCTGGCTCTGCTCTTGGACGACACCTGGAAAGCCCATGAGTGGGGACTCCAGCATCCAGGCCCTGCTCAGACCCCAGCCGGGAGCCCTCTGCATGTTGGCCGGCTCTTTCCTGATGCCCCAGTGTTCTGGGACCTCTGTCCTCCGCCAGCCCCCAGTCCCGCCACACACATAGCCCCTGTCCCCGCTGTCCTGCCCACCCTCCTTGTGGGACTGGAGTGGGCTTGGAGGAAGGGCAGACTCCTCAGGGCATGAGCCAACCTTTAGAGCTTCTCCAGTTGCCCCCAACGGAAGACTAACTCGATGGTGGGTGGAAAGCAACCACCTAAAGGAGATCAGTCCTGGGTTCATTGGAAGGACTGATGCTGAAGCTGAAACTCCAATACTATTGGCCACCTGATGCGGAGAGCTGACTCATTGGAAAAGACCCTGATGTTGGGAAAGAATGAAGGCAGGAGAAAGGGATGACAGAGGATGAGATGGTTGGATGGCATCACCAACTCAATGGACATGGGTTTGAGTAAGCTCCAGGAGTTGGTGATGGACAGGGAGGCCTGGCGTGCTGCGGTCCATGGGGTTGCAAAGAGTCAGACACGACTGAGCGACTGAACTGACCTGACTGAACTGCCGCCCCCGACAGAAGACAAACTCAACGGTGGGTGGAAAGCAACCACACAGCGCTCTGCCCACCCTGAGCGCTCCAAGAAAGATCTGTGGAGGGAAGAGCTCTGGGTCTTGAGTGGGGATTCTTGCCCCAGATAAACATAAGTACTACAGAGATGGGAGCTGTACACTTCTTCTAGAAGGCTCTCCCTGTTCCTTAGTCAACATTGACCTCTCTACAGTTTTGCCCCATTTGTTCTTATTCAGCCTTTTGAAGCAATTCAAAATCTTTTTTTTTTTTTCCATATGCAATGCCCACAAACAGCTTTCATATTCCCTGTCAACTTGTCATCTGGGGCTGAAAAATGCCTGACTTCCTTCATTCTTCAGAGCAGTGCTTCTCAACCGCAGACGACTTTGCCCCTCAGGCAGCGTTCTTCAGGGTCTGGAGACCTCTAGGTTGAAACACTTGGGGGCGGGAGGCTGCTACTGACCTCTAGTGGTCAGAGGCCAAGATGCTGTAACTGCTGCAAAGGAGGGGACTAAGCCCCCTTCCCCACCACACAATTATCCAGAGATGCTTTTTTTTAATACTTAATCTGAAATTCAAATTTAATTGAGCATCTAATTAAAAATTTTTTTTTGGCTGTGTGGCATGTGGGATCTTAGTGCCCTGACCAGGGATCGAACCTGTGCCCCTTGAATCAGCAGCATGGAGTCTTAACCACTGGGACCACCAGGAAAGTCCTCAGTGACGTCTTAGTGCTGAGGTTGTGGAATCCTGCTTCTGAGTTCTGAGATGTCTCAACAACCTGGCCTCTTCAAGGAATACTCTTCATTCATCAGCAATGTTTCTACCACGATGGGGTACAGAGCTCCAATCGGGCTCCCACCAACCTGGGCACCCTGGGGTCTGGTCTACACGCTGGACATCTCTCAGTGGAGTCCAAAGATTCCATCAGCCTTCTTAGCAATCCTTGGCTCACCTGGTCACTGTGTCCTTGGTCAGTATTTCTCACAAAGAACTTACACAGTCAAACATGACTACGATGAAATAAATACTACTAGAAAAAGTAGTATTCTCTCCACACACAAAAATATTGGGTAAAATATGAACATTCCTATCAGGTGCATTCAACTTTCAACGATTACTATTATCTAAATATGTCTTTTAAAACCACTCCTCTTAACAAAGAAATGGCAAAGCCCTGCAAAGCTCTCCAGAGCAGTCAGAACAAAGGCAAAAGATGCTTGTCAAGTGAAATATGAAAGGCGCTCCAAACCCCGCTAATTACATCTTGGAAGGGAAACTTTGTCCTATTGACATTCGGGATCATTTTTCACAAGCTCAGGTTACCCCCTTGAAGTTTTTTAGGAAGTTCCATGATATGGAGACATTGTTGAAAAATTGGCTGGATGGCTTCTGCTAAGCAATCAGATATAGAGATCAAATCCATTTCTGCCCACTTAGCTTTAGAGCAGTTCTGGTTATCTCAGGCAAAATGACTTTGCAACTTTAACTTTTAAGAGGTCAGATGGTTTCCCTGCTGCCTTTTCAAGTGTGGTTTTTACAAAGAATTTCTCAGGTAGCTTGGGGACTGATCTCTGATGTATGACATACCTGTATTCATAAATACCAGCATATTTAAGGAACAATAAATACTGTTTTTATCTTTATAAACTGGAAGCAGAAGAAATAGCATTGCTTTCTTCAGACCCTTAGACCTTTCCTTCAACACAAAATTCAAAAGCAAATTGTGTGTTACTCTTGCTAGATCCTGAATTTTAAGTGTTTGACCCCTTAAACTATCATGAAAACTTAATGAAATTGAGCTTGCTTGACTCTGTAGAATCCTAATTTATGCACATCTGTTTACACGTTCGCAGAGACACTGGTGGAGTAGATTTTTATGTGGGGTCAAGATATTAAGTAGACCTCCTGTTTTTTTGCACTAGGCCTTCATTCCTGGGAACAGGAGTGTCTAGCAAATAAGAATATATTATAAATCACATTTTTAGTGAGAATGACAAAGCTTAGTAACCCTTGCCTTAGGGAACTGTCCAATTTGTCAGTTAAAATTCAGCCTTCTGATATAAAACGAGCCCGTTCATGTCGTGTGAGGGCTGAGTCCCTGCGGAAAGAATCTGTTGGGAGCGGTAGGGACACCGGGTGGAATGTAGGGACCCCCGCGGAAAATTTCTGTGGTCCAGCCCCCTGCCCCCCAGACGCTCACCCATCTGGGCCTTGCTCAGGCCCCAAAGGGGCACAGTGGATGAACCTCTAAAAACTTGGGGCTCCCATCCAGGGGAGTTTTTGCTCTGAAAAATTAGGACACAGGTCAGAGTCTGTAACTGATATGAACAGGACAATGGAAATACCAAGTCTAAAAACAATAGCTCCCTGGATGGGAGGTGAGTTTGGGGGAGAATGGATACATGTATATGCACAGCTGAGTCCTTCCGCTGTTCGCCTGAAACTACCACATTGCTAATTGGGAATACCCCAATACAAAATAAATTAAAAAAAAATAGCTGAAGTAAAGGTGTTTCATTGACAGGAGAGGGTGAAAACAGACCCATTTCCACCCACGGTTGGAACAGACTAGACAGGCCTTGCTGGGGAAGGAGGAAGGAGTGGGTTTTGACTTTGAACCCTATTATTTGATGATCCTGAAGTGGCTGATGCCACGGACAGATTCAACAAAGGGCCTAGTGGCAGCCATGAATGGGGACTTTATTCTGGATGATGACCTGACTACAAACGCTTTGCTCCCTTACGTGGTCTCCACACCCAAACCCAGAGCAAGTCTAGTCCCATCAGGCCTGTGCTCCCGAGGCCCGGCAGCTCTCAGCCAACCCGGCCTCCGCTGAGTCCGGTACCAGCCCCGGACCAAGGTCTGGAGTGCCACCTGCAGACCACCTGCTTTAGGATCCGTCACCCGCTCGGCTGGCTGAAACCTCACCTTCTCGGGCCCCATCCCGGCCCTTCTGCATCTGGCTGTCTTTCACCTCTGAGATTTGGCCGCTTGCTAAATCAAGACTGACAGGGCAAGCGTTGGTGGCCAATCCAGTCTGCCTTTCTGTTCTTTGACCAAGGGTGGACATCCATCCCAGCCGTGCTTCACACTGTGGGGTTCCACCCAGATTTAGGAAACAGATTAGAGTCTGTAACCAAACAAGACATGGAAATACTGAATCTAAAACGCCACCTGGGCCAAGGTCCTGCCCCATCCCTGCTACGTTCCCAAGGAGCTTCGCACACACACCCTGTGTGCCCGTCTCCTCCACCTCCTGCGGCTGAGGGCTCCCCCGGGGTCAGCCTGGGTAAACCCCACCAGCGGGCAGCACCAGATCACGGCTGGGCCTGGACGCTCCCGCCCAAGTTGAGGCTGATGCTGGTTGGATCCAGGATCCCAGGGCCCGGTCGTCACCCTGTGCCCGGCACAGAGGTGCTGCTCTACGCATCTTTATTACTGCCTCTGATTCAGACTGTTCGGCCTCTTGGGGAGGAAGACGGCCGACTGTCCATGAGCTTTCCTGGGAGCACCAGGGAAAGGAGCATGGGGCGTTTCGGGAGTTTGGTCCTGGACCCTTCAGGCTGCGTCCCGGCTATGCAGCTTCTGGAATGACGGTTGACCTCTCTGAAACTCAGCTGCTTTATCTACAGATCCGGGAGATGGAACGCCTCTGCCTCTTCTTGGAGCTGAAAGGGCTCTGACCGCACACAGCCAGCCCTGGGAGTGGTGGGGGTGACCCCCTTGTCCTCCCACACTCCCCTTGAGCAGTGGAGCATGGCCACTGCTCTGGTGTTTGCCCCCAGCTCATGGTTGCCCTCCAAGCCGAGTGTGGCTGCAAAGTGCCCAGTGGACCTCACAGGCCACCTGCTGTCCCCTGTCTAGGACACCCCCAGCTACAGGACCCCCCACCCCCACCCTGGTGTGCCTTGGAGCCGGAGCCGGCAAGCTCAGGAGGACATTTGGGCCCCACTTTCAACTGGCACCCCAAGCCCCCTTTCCTCTGAGACACAGGGACTCCTCCCAAGACCCCCTACCCTGCCGCTGAGGCCCCTGGGACCTGCTCCCACCAAGGCTGACCATTAGCATGGGACAGGCCCTCCGCAGCCCCGGTACGACCTCCTGACTGGGGGCTGCCAGGTCTGTGAGTCTGCATCACCGACTGGCCCGAATGGCCGGGCACCGCTGCCCTGAGCCCCCCAGGCTCAAGGGGGGTTAGAGTGGCTTTGCTTTCAGAGTCCTTAGGGTCTGACAGAAAGCTTCCTCCCCCTTTGTCAAGGCCCCCAACGACCCCACACCTCCCTGGGGTTGCTCCCTGGCTCCCTGAGCCTCCGCAAACTTTTCTTCATTCTTCAAGACCCACCTCAAAAGCCACCTCCTCCAGGAAGCCTGCTTTCCCTGCCGCACCTGGTTCCCAAGAGCATGAGCTGTCCTCTCCTCCCCTCTGCTCCATCCTGGGGCTCCAGGCACCTCTGGATCACACCTGCCCAGGGCCGTGGCTTTCCCCATCTCCCTTCACAACAGTTCCTCCCTGCAAGGAGTCTTAATGCGAGTGATAAGCACTCTCTCTGCTCCTGGCTGATGATTCACTGTCCTCACCTAGGCTGTCCAGACTTGGCTTCCAGAGCCCAGGAACTGCACTGGGGGCTCCCCTCCAACCTCCTGGAAGGCAAACAATTTCTTCTGCTTGGTCTAAAGGGGAGGGGTGGGCGGGGGCGGCCTGAAGCACCTCCTCATTTAATGTTCCAAGCAGGCTCTGCAGGGGTCCAGTACCTAGAGCAGGGCCAGGAGGTGGACTGGTGCCAACCCAGCCCAGATCCTCTGGGCTCTGGCTCCCCTCTCTGTGGCTGGCAACATGCACAGAACCTCCAGGCGACACTAACAACTGCCGTTGTAGGTAAGTGCTGGGACCGACCCGGTTTTGTGGAGGAGGTAATCATGGCACAGAGAGGCTAAGCAACTTGCCCGGGTCACACAGCTCTGAAGGCGCAGGAGCCCCCAAACACCGGCGTGCGCTTGGCGAGCACCCCGGGCCTGGCCCTGCGGCAGAGGGCCCGGCTCCAGGCTCACGCTGCCTGGTGGCAATGATTACGGCATCTGTCATCCTGAGAGAACGCGGGTACGGGGATGAAGGGAGGGTTTTCTCTGAAGGTGGTCTGGGGAGGAGGGCCAGAGGCAAAGCCCAGCTGCATGGGTTCACCTCTCGCTCACCCCCGCCGGGACCCCCAGGCCTGGTGGGCACCCGAAGAGAAAATGCTGACTCACTCGGCGGGCAGAAATAATAGGAAATAGTGAGAAGCCAGGACACTCCCTCATGTTGCAAACTCAGCCTCCCGGGGGGTTCTGGCCTTGCCTGGCCACCAGCCCCGCATTCCTCCTGGGTTTGCATCAAGGCACAGAGGCCCTTCCGTCCCTGTAGCCGGGGCCCCTCGCCGCCTCCTGCCAGCACCCCTCCCCGTGCCACGGAGCCTGGCCATTGCAAATGTCCCCGTGAAAATGGACATAATCGTGGGGCAAACAGTGTGCCTTTGCCTCGACTCAATCTCTTTGTCAAGCCAGACAGTGCTTTGTGTTTAAGTCAAACTATCCTTAATGCGTTTTCCATTCTCTACAAAACCCACAGCCGCCAATTAAAAGGGGGGAAAAAAAACCACGAAGCACACTTCTCTTGCCTGGTTTCTCATTCTCTTTGATCCATTAAAATCCGAGAGGGAGTCCTCCCTCAACTCAAGAGTGAGGCCAAGAGGGAATAATTATCCATAAAGTGGCCATCCGAGTGTTTGCCTTGCGATGAAAGAAAACTTTTGAGAACTTGGGATAAAGACGGAATAAGTCTCTCCAGCCTCCATCAATAATAATATTAATGAATTAATGATTTACTCGAGTGCTATATGTCTATTTGCTTTGCTGTTCATAAGCCTACATCGTTTCCTTAGAAACCTTGACATCAGCCCAAACTTCATCTCTCTGAGAACTAAAGGCTCCTCTCAAGGAGAGGCACACAGCTTCTTTTGCTTTTTTCAGTGTTTGCGAAGGGGGAAATGATGAATTGATTTATTCTAAAGGAGCCATTTTTCTTCTTTCCTTTGCTTCCCATTACATTGAAATCTGACATTTGAAACACCTACTGTATCAACATCTAATTCCACCACCTTCCTTCCCAACAAAGCCTTCAGTCTTAACCAAATAACATGGCTTTCACCAACGTATGCCATTTATTTAGAGACGTGTATGTGCGCACACACGCATCCACACACATACACATACATATATGCCATCCACCTCTCGCTGACAAATAAAAATGTTGGTTTATTTTCTTGGCTGACTTTCAAAACTTTACTAATCTCACTGCTTGTATTCAGGACCATCAGGACTTAATAAGTGCTATCAAAGTCTTGGTGGAAGAACATGGAAGGTTCTGGATTTGCAGAGTAAAAAGCCCATGTATCCACACTAGCTCAAAAGGCAGCAAGTCAGATTGCCTTGCTGCAAATATATGTAAAGGAATCTGGTCAGACAGAGGGATACAGATGGCTAAGAACTGAATGAATATAGATTCAGTTTCACACCCAACTCAATAACATTTTTTTCCACTGCTACTGAGAATATACTTAAAAGAAGAGTTTGTAATTTTCCTTTTGAAGAACAAGTTATACAAGAAATGGCAGAGATGGGAGGGGAAGTCTGCTTGCTGGGGAAAAACTAAAGGGAAAATTTGACGTTTTCCAACAAGCATAAACCTGGGAGGTGAAGACAGTCTCCTCTCATTTCAATGAATGTCTTTGTATTTTTGTAGCTTTCTCCTGTTCTGTAGTAGCTGCCTTATCTTGGGTTTGAGGAGCACAGGTTATGGTTGAGGTGAGACTCAACAGTAGGGGTGACTCAAGCAGGTGGCGCTTGCCCAACCTTCAACCAAATGAGGGTGTCCTAGGGGCTGACCTTGGGCGGCCTCTGCTCTAGTTGGCTGGACTGGATACTATAATAGCCAAGAGGCAGGGTTCATTTGGCTTGAAAGGGTTGGAAAGGCATTGCCTGGACATAGGTTGAGTGAGATCTAGGCGGGTGCACCGGTGGAGGGAGAAGACATTATTTTATGGCAAATTTCAGACTCCAAAACTATTGCTTGCCTTCCCGCATTAGCAAAATCCACCAGGAGCAAACAACCAGCCAGGGTTAACCCCTTCTGCCCCACCAGCCCATCTGCTCCTCGCCTGATGGTTGCAAGTGCCAATGAGATTTCACTTCTTAACTACGCAGTGGTCAGTTAGTCTGAGTATTTAGAATGCAAACTTAGGCTGAGTGGCTCCAACCCTCATGATACCCAGATTTAATATTGCTAGAGTCACATGGCAGAGAAATGAAAGCTAACTTTGCAATGACCCATTTTGTTGACAACCAAGTGTCCTGTTTTTTTTTCTGAAATGAACCGGGCATTTGAAGTTTTAGTATGGGAATGCTAGAACCTTCCGAATGGAATCCAGTTGGCCTGGGGCCCAAACCATGAGAAATCATTAGAACTTTCCACTGTTTTTATCAAACATGGCCCTTACTCGTCTGCTACTTGACCCTGGTTTTGAGGAAGTGAGGTCAGCTTGCTTGACTGTTAGAAGGGGAACCTGAGACTAACATGTTTGGTCTCTGGCCAGCTCAGGTTTTCCAGTAAAAATGTGACCAACACTTTTCATAAACCGTTCTCATACCAGGGTAGCCTTCCTGAAGTGAGGTGCCTGGCAAGTGAGTGGTGGGTGATCACTGGCTATGGTTACACAGAGACAGGGAAGGTTGCAATACCACCATCCACTCTTACCAGACACAACCTAGCCCTCTCCATCAGATCTGCACCCATCGGGCCTGCAGCCAAGACGCCCAGAAGCAAGGCCTTGGAAGGTTCTGGAAGCTCCTGCGCGTGACTCCTTTCTCAGCTTCTAACTAGACCTTGTGATCCTGCGAATTTTCCCCTCACTCTGTGTCATCTCTGAACTGGCTGGGTTAACTCGGCCCTACTCCAAAGGGCATCAGAACCAGCTGCTTACAATCAGTCAGTCAACGGAATGCTCCTTGTTCTGCTGCTGTTCATCCGATTGGGTTAAATTCAGGCATAGAGCAGATCATCAACGTTTCCATCCAGATATAGTGACACAGGGGCATCGCTGGGGGCTTGGCGGTAAAGCACCCGCCTGCAACGCAGGAGCAGCAGGAGACGCGGGTTTGATCCCTGGGTCGGGAAGATCCCCTGGAGGAGGGCACGGCAACCCACTCCAGGATTCTTGCCTGGAGAATCCCATGGACAAGTCCATGGGCTACAGTCCATGGGGTCGCACAGAGTCGGACACAGCTGAAGCGACTGAACACGCGTGCCTGCGTAGTAACATGCGACAAGAGGGTCCCCGAACCTCCTGGCGGCCCGTAACTGTCGCTTGCACTGTCCTCGGTGCTACTCGGGACCCCGCTCCAGAATGAAAGCACAGTGTCCCCACAACTAGAGGAAGCCGGCGTGCAGCAGCAGAGACCCAGCGAAGACAAAAATCAACAAATAAGTAAAAGAAATTTAAAAAAAAAAAAAAAAACAGCACAGTGGAAGGCCGATTTGGAGACCTCTGTCCAGGCCTCTGCCATGTGTGAGTTCCACTGCCCTTTCCTGGTGCTTTTCCTTGGGGAGTCTGGTCTTTTCTTCTTAAAGACCCAATTTATGCAAACTTCTGATGCTGGAGGAAAAAAAAAAAGACCCAATGTAAACAAAGCAGGTGGTTTTAGAATACAGTGTCTTGATTAGACTCCATCTGTGAACGGATATTTTTGAAAGTACTGAGAAGACCTAGAGCAGAGGGTGGGCTTCCCGGGTGGCTCAGCTGGTCAGGAATCCGCCTGCAACACAGGAGACCTGGGTTCAGTCCCTGGGTTGGGAGGATCCCCTGGAGGAGGGCATGGCAACCCCGCTCCAGTGTCCTTGCCTGCAGAGTCCCATGGACAGAGGAGCCTGGCTGGCTGCAGTCCATGGGGTCGCGAAGGGTCGGACACGGCTGAGCACACACGCAGAGCAGAGCGGCTCGGGCCGGAGCCTGGCCGCCGTCCGCACCCCCGGCACGGGCCGGCGCTGCTGCTCCTGCCACTGCGTGGCCTCGGCAACCCCTCTGGGCCTTGGTTTCCCCACCAGCTCTGTGTGGTGCAGGATTTTCGCTCCCCAGCTAGCTCTCCCGGCTTCATGCCAGTGACCTGGTCTGTGTTGGGCCAGGCTTGGTCCTGCGGCCAGCACTTCCGCAGTGTAGCCTGACTCAGTCCCTGGGAGGAAGGACCCTCACTCCTGGGAAGCGGTGATTAGCTCGCTGCTTCTCCAGCCTGAGGCTTTTATCAGCCCCCTCCCTCCCGGAGTCTTAGTTTCCATGACTAATATTTCCCAGGGTCGACCCTGAACCGCACACACCAAGGTGGCTTCTTGAGACAAAACAATAGACGCGCCTTCTTGCTTGGGTGGTTTGAGGTTAGGTCACAATCCCAGGCTATCAGGTAGGAAAATAAACACTGGCGCCCCCCGCCCACCCCACCCCTGCCCCCCTCGGAAGGGAAGGCGGGCTGCGAACTTTTCTTTTTTCATTGCCTGCTCTGGGGGATAAAGAATCACTTTCAAGGTGGGGTTAGCCAGAGGAAAACTAGACAACTTGCCCCTTGGCCCGTGGGGAAAAGGACAGCCTGGCCACTTTTCGGAGGGTGGGGGGTGATGCTGCAGGACTGGGTCCCGCCTGGTCTGAGGCCCCCGGGTGGGCGGCCGTGGACCCAGCGGCAGCGCCCAGAATCCCCGGCTTGTGCCTTCCCAGGCTGGGAGCGCCCTTCTGCCGCGCCTTCTTCCTCCTCGTGTTCTTCTTCTGCCTCCATTAAGCAATACACTTACTGCTTTATGAACCACTGTGAGACTGTGAACCACTGGAGACTGACTTCCTCTCCTGTGCTGGAACATTCCTTTCTCCGTGTTTTTGGTTCTAGTTTTACGAACGCGGCATCTTCTCCAGTCTCTCTGAGGATCCTAATTAGAGGTTTTCGTGGTTCTTCTTGTTGTTGTTTTTGCTCTGGCTCATCCTCGTAATTCTCTGTTGATTTTGGTCTCCAGTGTCGGAGGCTTTCCTCGAAGTCCGTCTTCCTTGTTTGAGGCAGAAAACGTACGGACCCAGAGCCCTGGACAGGTGGGCAGGCCGCACTGGTGGGCTTTCGTTTGGACTGACCAGTGGGTATCAGCTCTCTAAATATCAGACTACGGGAGCTTGGTCTTTAGAGAAGGATTTTGGTGGGGGAGGGTATGGCCTAAGCCCTGGAGTTTTCAGGAATAGCTGGCTAACTGTTCTTCTAGAAACCCTCTTTCGAGTTTATCTCGGAGAGACTTCGTGTTCAAATCCGATACCCCCTCGAACAGCTTGAGTAAGTCTCTTCGTCTTTCTAAGCCTCTGTTTTCCCATCTGTGAGATGGAGAGGATTCTAGCTGCTGGGTGCTTGAGCCAACCCCTCTGGTCTTGGAAGCATGATAGGACCCCACGCTGTGATGTGCCCTGCTTGTCCGACCACCTAAGTCAAGCGGAGGTGCGGCAGGATTGCAGGGCACCCCAGGCCAGCATGAGGCTCTCTCACAACGCCAAGGTCTCCGTCTCTCTGCTTTATTCTTTGTCTGGGGGCGCAGCTCCCTCCCAGACGTCCTCGCCATCCCCACCCCCCAGGACTTTCTCAAGGACAGACCGTGCACCACGGTTCCTCCTAATTGCAATCTACCTCATTTGCATGTGGCTTTTTCATTAGCATTCCCTGAACCTAAGTGCCCACGTTGCCAGGGCAACTGAGAACCAGCTGGCTCCGCGCTCTCGCTCACAAGGTGTCAGGGAGACCCTGGCATTTCTTGGCCCAGCTCCAGCTGGGCGCTTGGCCCCACTGACAAGGCACCGATGGCAGGTCCCTCCTGCTTGTTCTATCTGTTCCTCCACGAGGTCTTCGCAACCTTGACTGGTGCCCCCGGCTCCTCCATCTCTGCTGGTGACCTCAGGGGTGTGCACCCCTCCCCCACCTCCCCGGCACAGTGAACCCCGTGCTTACTATTCCCCGCCCCCGCAGCTGTGCTGGCCTCCGGGTTCTTGTGATGCTAAATGAGATGCTGTGTAGGAAGCGCTGAGCGGGCGTAATCCCCAGGACCAGGTACATTCGTCACCTGTTGTTATGCTCTAGGGGCCCCCGCTCCACACTCTCAACACGACTCTCAACGTGCGTGACTCTCAGCATGCGTCTGCTGAATCAGGAGCCCTGTGGCCTCTGCCTCCTGCGTGGGTCTCAGGACAGTGCTACCCAGATCAGCTCTCCTGCCTGCTCCCACCAGCCGCCTGTGGTTCTTGTGCCAACCCCGTGCTTCCTTGCCTTAAAACAGCTTTTAAACGGGAACTTCCGGTGAATCTCTTTGAACTGCACTGTTGTTCAGTCAGTAAGTCGTGTCTGACTCCATGGCCTGTAGCCCACCGGACTCCTCTGTCCATGGGGTTTCCCAGGCAAGAGTACTGGAGTGGGTAGCCATCCCCTCCTCCAGGGGGTCCTCACGACCCAGGGATGGAACCCACGTCTCCTGCGGTGGCAGGTGGATCCTTACCACCTAGCCACCAGGGAATCCTCAGACAGGGAGCGGACGTAATAACTGATAACAGCGGCGGGGACTGCTCATCAAGGCAGGCAGCTCACGGCGAGGAGGCCCTGACTCGGCGCCAGGCTGGGCACTGTCCACAGTACAAGGCAGGCTTCCACCCTGTCATTATTCCCACTTTATCCACCAGGAAATGGACTGGGGGAGTTGAATTGACTTGTCCAGACTCACAGAGCTGCCAAGTCCGTGGTTGCATTGCTTTGGTAGCTTACGTGCTTGGCACCATTTTTATTTATTTTTTAAACTGTCTTGGCGGAGCCTCTTGAGATGAATTTTTATTTACTGATTTAGGCTGCACATAGAGATTGTGGGATCTTAGTCCCCTGACCAGGGATCGAACCTGCACCCTGAGTGGTGAAAGCTTAGAGTCCTAACCACTGGACAGCAAGGGATTCCCCTTGGAGCCATTTTTAAATGACAGAGGCTCTATCTCCCTAAAGAGATTAGCGAACGCTTTTTTTCAGTTGCCTCTAATAGCTGTACTTATGTGCTCAGTTGCTCAGTCATGTCGGACTCGTTGCAACCTCATGGACTGTAGCCCTTTAGGCGCCTCTGTCCGTGGGATTTCCCAGGCAAAAACACGAGTGGGTTGACATTTCCTTCTCCAGGGTATCTTCCTGACTCAGGGATCGAATCCACGTCTCCTGCATCTCCTGCAGGTGGGTTCTTTACCACTGAGCCACCTGGGAAGCCCAACAGCTAAACTTAGCATCACCAAAAAGAAAAAAGAAAACAGAAAAGAAAGGAGAAAAAGAATCTTTTAAAGATGCACAAAAGTCCCCATCAGGGTGTGCTGAGGGGAGACGGAACGCTTTTGCTGCAGAGTTAGCACCACTACAAATTCTGCTTTTCTTGTTGTTGTTGTTGTTTTTGCTTAGGCAGTTACTCCCTCATAAAAGATGATTGCCAACTTGAAGTAGCTACAACTTCATTGCCATAAATCTGTTTCACTGACACGAGTTCATACACCTTTGCATCTTCTGCATGTGTTTCTGAGTCGTTTCCGAGCTGATTCTGGCAAGGAGACAAATCGATAGTGTCCCCTCACGCAGCATGCCGAGCGTTCAGATCAGGAACTGTCTGGGTTTCTGGAAATATTTTACAGAAGCAAACATGCCCGACTGCAGTATCTTCATTGATTTGTTATATCCCATTTCACTTGAGATTTGGGGCATTGTTCTGTTTTACCTGGTCCCTGGAAAGGAATTCAAGGGTGAGACTCACCCAGATAACCCAAGCCTGGACACCCCCTCCCTCCTCATGAAGTCAGCACTGGTGATGAACCCGGAGATAAGTGAGGGGCCCTGACTGCCGGGCTGGGTGGCCCACGCTGCGGGAAAACATGGCGCAAACTCGGCCACCACCTCATCCTACCGGCCAACCTGGGGCTTTGCAAGGAAGGGTACAGAATTTTAAAAGTTCACATTTCCACATCTTCAGTAATCGTTTTCAACACCATTAAAGGTTTTTGCTTTTTAAAAAATTTTTGTTTTTCCCCTGTTTATGTGTGCAGGTGGGCTCAGTCGTGTCCGACTCTCAAGACCCCAAGGACTGTAGCCCACCAGGCTCCTCTGTCCACGGGATTCTCCAGGCAGGAATACTGGAGCGGGTTGCCATTTCCTCCTCCAGGGGATCTTCCTGACCCAGTGATTGAACTTGTGTCTCTTGCCTTGGCACCACCTGGGATGCCTTCCCCTATTTATACCTCCACCCAAGTCAAAAGGTCGGTCAGCAACCAGAGTCCTCTTCTTACTAAATGCAGGAGGGTCTGGGCCTCAGTGCTCTGATTTGTCAGAGAGAAACTAAGAAAGGACTCTGTCGTGAGCGATCGTACGTGACACCGGCAATGCCTGGCTCAGAGTGGCTGCCGTTGCTCCTACGATCGGCCCCACTGGGAGCACTCAGGCTGTGATAAAGGCCTGGCTGCTGGGCTCATGCTGGCCTGGCACCGGGCTGGGGTTTTTGTGGGAGACAACAGAAAAAGGTAAGAGAGTCCTTGCTCCAAGGAGCTGAATCCAATCATGACGATGTGGCTCATACAAGTGAAACAGGGCCCCTGTGGCCAAGGTATTCTGACCTGAATGGGGTTTTCACTCCAGCTTCTTGAAAATGAAACCCATTCCTTATGAGGCGCACATTCCTCAACCCTAGTAACCTCGAGATTTCTTTTCCTGGTGACCACACCCGCCCTTGTCTGAAGAGGGCTGGGCCCCCCGCTGCAGAGGCGTTTCTCACACACATGTTCCGTCCTGGAGCCAGCAAGCTTTGCCAACGATGACTCAGGTGAACATGCCCACGGGCCGCCAGCCTGCAGCCGGTACAGTCACGCCCGCGGCCACCCCTGCTCACCTGCGCAGCGCCCAGAAAAGCCCCTGGCTTGTCTCCACTAGAACCGGGACCCAGGAGAAGGAGGGAAATGAGTGGGAGGAGAAAGAGGAAAGCCGTGGGGAGGACGGAGGTGGTGGAAGAGGGAACAAACCCCAGCCGTGCCGAGTGCTCCGCTGGGGGCTGGGAGGACGGCCGGGAGAATGAGGGGCTCCTCTGCCCACGGGACTCTCCAGGCAAGAATGCTGGAGTGGGTAGCCATGCCCTTCTCCAGGGGCTCTTCCCCACCCAGGAATCTGGACCCCTGCTTTCCATGAGCTTTAGATCTAAAGGAGGCAACATCCATAAGTGACACATCACATAAATAATAAGAAGACTCATTCTGTGATCAGGAGGTATGGCAAGTTCTAGGGAAAAAAAAAGCCGAGAGGGGGTGATAAAAGGTTACAAAAGGGACCTGATGCAAATCGGAGAGGGGTCAAAATGGACAACTTTATTATCTTGTTTTTTTCTTTTTCTTTTTTTGGCTGTGCTGCTGGGCCTGTTGGATCCTAGTTCCCTGATCAGAGGTCAAACCCGGCCCCGGCGGTGAGAGCACTGTGTTCCAACCACTGGGCAGGCAGGGAATTCCCAAAATACACACCTTTAAAAGGAACGTTTAGGGACTTCCCTGGCTGTCCAGTGTTTACAATTCCAAGCATCCAAAGCAGGGGATGTGGATCTGATCCCTGGTCAGGGAACTACCACATGCTATTCAGCATGGCAAAAAAAAAATTATTTAAAAAAATAATAATAAAATAAAGGAACATTTAAATGAAGACCTGCAGGAGTGGGACTTAGCTAGGTGAAGAGGGCCGTGATAAGCATGTTAACCAAGGGAACAGCACACAGGACTCCAAGGTGGGAAAGAGTTTGGAGTGTTTGAGGAACTGAGAAAGGCCAAGGCAGCCAGTGTTGTGAGCAAGGGAGAGGGTGGTTTGATGCCATTGTTTCATGAACATATGTATTTTACTCTGCTTAATAAACTCGGCCTTCCCTGGTGGCTTAGACGGTAAAGAATCCTCCTGCAATGCAGGAGACCCAGGTTCACTTCCTGCCTTGGAAAGATCCCCTGGAGAAGGAAATGGCAACCCTCTCCAGTATTCTTGTCTGGGAAATCCCATGGACAGAGGAGCCTGGCAGGCTACGGTCCGTGGGGTCACAATAGAGTCGGACACGACTGAGCAACTAACACTTGGAACACACCCCCAAAAACACACCCAAAGTGGGTGGGGGACTCTATCGGCTTCTCACTGAGAAGAGGGAAATAGCAGAGAGGCTGTAAGAGAAGATTTTTTTTTTAAAGACAAGCGTAACTGTTTGAAAAGCGATGTCATGTGCTTGTTCTGGCACTGACTACACTGGTTTTGGACGGACTCGGGGAAGATGGCGCAGCCCCCAAGGGTGACGTGCAGATTTGTGAAACATTTCATGTTTTTGGAATCCAGGAGACAATGGAATAACATCTTTAAATTGCTGTAAGAAAAAGAAAGAACCCCAAAGCCTGCCAACCTTTTTGAAGAAGATATTCTGCAGAGATTCAGGGCAAGCAAAAATGCCTTCTAACAAAAACTAAGAGAAGTAGTTACATCGACGCTACAAGGACTCCCACCGAAGTTCTTCAGGTGAAGGAAAGGGACCCCAGGTGGGCGCACTAAACTTCAGGAAGGAATGATGAACACTAGGAAGGGTAAAGATAAAAAAAAACACAAAAGGTTATTTACAGCAATAATAAATTATTAAATGCTAAAAGACATAATATGAACAGCACCGGGGTGGGGAAGGGATAAATGCAGCCACGGAACATTTACCAAAATAGACCATATGCAGGGCCCTAGAGCAAGTCTCAACAGATTTCAAAGAGCTGGAATCACACAGAGTGTGTTCTCTGACCACAGTGCAATCAAACAAGAAATTAATAACAGAAAGATAATTGGAGAATCCCCAAGTGTTTGGAAATTAAGCAACACACTTCTGAATAACTCGTGGGTCAGAGAAGAAATCACAATGGAAATTAGAAAATACGTTTAACTGAATGATAATGAGAACAAGCATATTGAAACTTGTGAGACAAAACTAAAGAGAAGTACCTGAGTGGAAATTTTTTTAGTTTTAAATGCATCAATTAGAAAATAAGAAGGTTGGAAAGCAATGATTTAAGCTTCTGTCTCATGAAACTAGGAAGACTGTAAACAAGATAAGATAAACAAGATAAGAGTAGGAATCAATGAGCTGGAGAACAAAGGTGCAAAAGGAAAAAAAAAAAAAGAATAAAGCCAGGCTAGGTGTTTGACAATCCCCTCAAAACTGATCAAGGAAAAAAACAGAAAAAAAAAAAAAAACCCTCCCACATTTTAAAAAAATTCCAATAACAGAAATTAGAAGGGGCTTTCACTACAGATCCCAGTGTTATGTTAAATGTAATAATAGGACATTATGAACAACTATGGCTCAGTGGTGAACAATCTGCCTGCCAGTATAGGAGACGCAGGAAACATGGGCTCGATCCCTGGGTGGGGAAGATCCCCTGGAGTAGGAAATGGCAACCCACTCTAGTATTCTTGTCTGGAAAATTCCATGGACAGAGAAGCCTGGTGGGCTGCAGACTGTGGGATCTCAGAGTCAGACACGACTGAGTGATGGGCACACAGGCTTCAGCTGGGCTTCCCTGGCATCTCTGACAGCAGAGAGACCGCCTGCAGGGCGGGGGGCCTGGGTTTCCATCCCTGGGTCAGGAAGACCCCCTGAAGAAGGAAATGACAACCCACTCCAGTATTCCTGCCTGGAGAATCCCATGGACAGAGGAGCCTGGTGGGCTACAGTCCATGGGGTGCAAAGGTAGACCTGTCTGAGCAGCTAATACTTTCACTTTCACTCAGGCTTCAATAGTACTTGAACCAAGAACTTCCAGATGTTCAAGCTGAATTTTGAAAAGGCAGAGGAACCAGAGATGAAATTGCCAACATCCATCGGATCATAGAAAAAGGCAAGAGAGATCCAGAAAAGCATCTACTTCTGCTTTATTGACTATGCTAAAGCCTTTGCGCAGATCACAACAAACTGTGGAAAATTCTTAAAGAGATGAGAATACCAGACCACCTCACCTGCCTCCTGAGAAACCTGTATGTGAATCAAGAAGCAACAGTTAGAACTTGGACATGAAACAATAGAACATAAAACAATTTTGAACATGGTTCAAAATTGGGAAAGGAGTACATCAAGGCTGTATATTGTCACCCTGTTTATTTAAGTTCTATGCAGAATACATCATGTGAAATCCCAGGCTGGATGAATCACAGCTGGAATCAAGATTGCCAGGAGAAATATCATCAACCTCAGATATGCAGATGATACCACTCTAATGGCAGAAAGTGACAAGGAACTAAAGGGCCTCTTGATGGAAGTGAAAGAGGAGAGCAAAAAAGCTGGCTTAAAGCTCAACATTCAGAAAACTAAGATCATGGCATCCAGTCCCATCACTTCATGGCAAATAGGAGGGGAAAAAGTAGAAACAGTATTTCTAGATTTTCTTTTCTCAGTTTCTAAAATCACTGCAGATGGTGACTGAAGCCATGAAACTAAAAGACACTCCTTGGAAAGAAAGCTATGGCAAACCTAGACAGCATATTAAAAAGCAGAGACATCACTTTGCTGACAAAGGTCCATGTAGTCAAAGATATGGTTTTTCCAGTAGTCATGTACAGATGTGAGAGTTGGGCCATAAAGAATGCCAAAGAGTTGATGGTTTTGAACTGTGGTGCTGGATAAGACACTTGAGAGTCCCTTGGACTGCAAGGAGATCACACCAGTCCATCCTAAATCAACCCTGAATGTTCACTGCAAGGACTGATGCTGAAGCTGAAGCTCTAATACTTAGGCCACCTGATGCAAAGTCAACTCGTTGAAAAAGGCCCTTATGCTAGGAAAGATGGAAGGCAGGAGAAGGGGGTGACAGAAGATGAGATGGTTGGATGGCATCACTGACTCAGTGGGCATGAATTTGAGCAAACTCTGGGAGATAGTGAAGGACAGGGAAGCCTAGTGTGTTACAGTCCATGGGGTCACAGAGTTGGACACGGCTGAGCAACTGAAAAACAATCTTTTGAAAAATGTGCAAGACTTACATGAAAACTATAAACCATTTTTAAGAGAGATTAAAGAAGACCTAAATAAATAGAGAGAGATGCTACGCCATGAACTATAAACTTCAATATTATTTTAGTGGCAAGTCTCAAATTGATTCACAGATTCAATGTAATCTCAATCAAAATTTCAGCAGTAGTTTTGTAATGGATATTAACAATCTGATTTAAATTAAATTTCAAAGAATGTAGAGTAACCAGGAAATTTTTGAAGAAGAACAAAGTCGGGAGACTTACTCTAGTAACTATTGAGACCTGTTATAAAGTAAAAGTAATTAAGCAATGGTAATTAAACAAGGTGATATTGCTGTTAGAAATGGCATCACAATGGAACAGGAATAGACCCACAAATATATGGCTACTTACAATAAAGCTCTTAAGCAAGACAATAGAGGACAATGTTCTCATGAATAAATGATGCCAAATTGGATATTCGTGTGGAAAAAAGTGAATCTTGATAGCATTCAAGATTAACTGTATTCCTAATGAGAAAAGTAAAACAATAAAGCTTCCAAAAGAAAACAGGAGAATATCTGCATGATTTTCAGATAAGCAAGGATTTCTTAAATAGGACACAAAGCCACTAACTGTGAATGAACGGGTTGATAAATTGGGCTTTACCAAAATCAAGAACTTTTGTTTACCAACAGAAATGAATAAATGAGTAAGAATATAAATCCAGACTGGGAGAAGGTGTTTATATTATTTGTATGCAATAAAGGGCTCATATCCAGAATGTATAAAGAAACTTTACAAATCAATTTAAAAAGACAAGTAACTGCATCACAGACACAATAGACATGAGTTTGAGCAAACTCTGGGAGACGGTGAAGGACTAGGAAGCCTGATGTGCTGTAGTCCATGGGACTGCAGCGTCAGACCCTACTTAGCAACTGAACAACAAACCACATTGAAAGTGAGCAGACGAGTTAAAGAGGCAGCTCACTAAACAGAATATCCAAATACCCAGAAAGCATAATTAAAAGAGCTCGGCATCACTAGACATTCCCCCCAAAATTCAAATTAAGACCACAATGATACACAACTCATAAAGTTATGGAAGTACTCAAAATCTTACAGTCAACTAGGATGGCTAAAATGAAAGTGACACAATACCAGTGTTGGTAAGGATGTAGAATAAATGAAATGCTCATGCATTGCTGTGAATTGGTACAACTATTTTGGCCTTCACTATAAACCAACAGTTCTGCTCCTAAATTTATACCCAACAGAAACAAGCACATATGTCCACTCAAAGATACACACAGGGAAGCAGGCAGCTGTTTAGAACTTGTAGTTTATTCATACAATGGAACACAACACTGATTAAAAAAAAATGAACTCCTGATATCACGGCATTATGGATGAATCAAAGGATGGATGGTCAAGGAAATCAAACTTGTCAATCCTAAAGGAAATCAACCCTGAATGTTCATTGGAAGGACTGATGCTAAAGCTGAAGCTCCAGTACTTTGGCCACCTGATGTGAAGAACTGATTCATTGGGAAAGACCCTGATGCTGAGAAAGATTGAGGGCAGGAGGAGAAGGGGATGACAGAGGATGAGATGGTTGGATGGCATCACTGACTCAGTGGACATGAGTTTGGGTAAGCTCCAGGAGTTGGTGATGGAGGGGGAGGCCTGGCGTGCTGCAGTCCATGGGGTCATGGAGAGTCGGACACAACTGAGCAAACTGAACAATCATAACAATGGACGAATCTCGCAGACTTCTTACTGTGTAAAAGAAGCCAGACACAGAAGAGTGCATGCAACATAAGCCCATTTACATGAAGCTCAAGAATAAGCAAAATTATGACAGGGTTCAAGACAGCAGTGACTTCTGGCAGGCTAGTCACTGACAGGGACAGGCTGTGGGGGGCAGATGGGTTCTGGATGCTGGAAATATTCTATATCTGGGTGGTGATCACGTGGGTGTGTAAAAGTACAAAGGTTCTTTCAGCTGCGTGCTTAATAACTACACACCTCACTGTATGAATGTTACACCTCACTTCAAAAAATAACAGACTAATGCCTAAGTAGAGAAATGACCATTTAAAGAAGTTATTGTGGTTGAAAAAAATATTCTTTAAGCTGTACACTTCAAATCTATGCATTCCACTGTATTTATGTTAAACCTCACATAAAAAAGAAGACCCACGTATAGAAACGACCTTTTTAGGAAATTAGGCTGAAAAACAGGTCTTCTTTGAGCCTCAATGGGCTTCTCCCGTGACTCAGTGGCAAAGGATCTGCCTGTAGTGCAGTAGACGGGGGTTCGATCCCTGGGTTGGGAAGATCCCCTGGAGGAGGAAATGGTGACCCACTCCAGTGTTCTTGCCCAGAGAATCCCAAGGACAGAGGGGCCTGGTGGGCTACAGTCCATGGGTCCCA
Source organism: Cervus elaphus (assembly GCF_910594005.1). Lineage (NCBI taxonomy): Eukaryota > Metazoa > Chordata > Mammalia > Artiodactyla > Cervidae > Cervus > Cervus elaphus. The sequence continues at coordinate 4,212,089 of NC_057836.1, forward strand.
AAGAGTTGGCCACGACTTAGCAACTGAAAAACAACAATGAGCCTGATTAAGTATTTTATTCGCAAGACTGTTTATATTCTTGCAGGGGAACAGCTAAATTCTGCCCCCCTGCATGTCCCCAACAGAGGTCTCATGGGCAAGCCTTGACACGCAGCTGGTCTAGTCTTGGTCTTGTGGTCCTCCTGGACCACAGGAGCCTGGGAGGCCAGTGAGGCACTGTTGCAAGATCATTTCTCATCATCTTCCATGACCGCTGGCTAAGCAGGCTGTCGGGAGATGGTTGGTAAAGGAACTGGATCTCTAGTTTCCCACCACCCCCTGGGGCTTGAGACTTTCTGCCTCTCCTGCCTGAGATATAGCTGCGGATGATCCAAGTCAAGCCGTTAGAGTTAGCCCCTCTGACTCTGCAGGACGCCGGCCAGAGCAGCTCTCAGAAGGGGACGGTGGTCAGTATTCCCGAGGCTGCCCTCCCCGTGGATGGAGGGAAGTGACCCCTGAGCACGCAGGGAGGGGCGGGCTGGTCTCTGGAGACTCTTTTCAAAGTGTATTTTTTTTCGTTGGAGGATAGTTGCTTTCCAACGTTGTGTTGGTCTCGGCCATTCATCAGCGTGAGTCAGCCGCAGGCGTGCACATGTCCCCTCCCTCTCGAACCTCCCTCCCGTCTCTGCACCCCCCCCACCACACCACCTTCTAGGTTGTCACAGAAACCAGTGCTCTGGGGCTGGAGACTCGTTAGCAAGACCACCAGGATGGTATTTCTCCCCATGGGCTGACGGGGAGGTGGGAAGAAGGATGGGGGAAGGGGCCTCGGTGGCGGGGACCAAACTAGGAGCTTTCGTAAGGAGCATCGTGGTCCCCGCATCAGCTTCAGAGAGGTTTAGCAACTTGTCCAGATCACACAGCTCTGCAGCGGCAGAGCCGGGACTCACAGCTGGGCCAGCCAGCTTTATATTTCCAAGCTCCTTCTCACTGCCCTCTGGCCATTGTTAGCGTCGGTTGCCAGGGAACCTGCGTCCATCCCCTGCCTCCTGCAGGTCCCAGTCCCCTCCGATTCAGGACTCAGTGGGTCAGACACAGCACCACCCGGCCTCCAAGGGCGCCAGCTGGCAGGGTGGCCCGGCCTCTGTCCACCTCCAGTAAAACCGGCCTTGGAGGCCCCCAAGGACGACAGCAAGGGCCCAGGAAGCCCTTTCCCGGGCCCCCGTCTGTCAACAGCCACCGTGGGAGCAGCAGGCACACGGTCACCCCCGCCAGCTTCCCTCCCGCCCCAGGGAGACACGGCTTCTTTTTCTTTGCTCTGCGCCCCCATGTTGTAACGGTACTTCCCTCCCTCAGCCGGCTGACAAGCAAAATTGTGGATGATGATATAATAGGACTAATAACGGGGAAGCAGTGTGAATCCCCGGAGGCCAGAGATAAAATAAAGCGGTGATGACAGTTGCGGCGGCTGCTGAAAGGCCACATTTACCATGCTCCTTCCCCATGAGGCCTGTGGGCTGGGAGGTGGGGGGCAGCGTTGGTCCTGCTGCTTAGCAGACGCCCACCTGCTCTGGGGATTGGGGTGGCATCAAGTTACAGGGGAGCCCCCTGTTAGTCAGTTTACACCATGGATGCCTCCTTGGCGAGGCCCAGAACTGATCAACTTTGGTAGGGGGATAGATAAATCCACGTGGAAGCTACTGTATTGTCCTTCTAAGAAAAACCTAGCAGAAACTGGCCTAGGGCATTTTCGATAGGACAAACATTTTAGAGTGCTCACTTTTGGGTGATTTTTTTTTAACTGGTCTCTTTTTTTTGGTAGCAAAATACATACAAAAGAAAATTTACCATTTTAGTCATTTTTAAGTGTACAATTCACTGGCATTAAGTCCATGGACACTGTTACACGACCATCACCACCACCCACCTCCAGAACTTGTTCGTCTTACACAACGGAAGCACTGTGCCCATCGAACGCCAACTCTGCCAACCCCCAGCCCCTGGCCCCACCCTCTCACCCTCTGTGTCTATGAATTTGAGTCCTCCGGCTACTTCAGAAAAGGGAGATCACATAGTATCCGTCTTTCTGTGACTGATCATTTCACTCAGCAAAATGTCCTCAAGGTTCATTTGTATAGTAGCCTGTGTCAGAGGGCTTCCCAGGTACGCTAGTGGTAAAGAATCCATCTGCCAATGGGAGAGACACAGAGACCCTGGTGGGGTCCCCGCTCAGAAGCTCCTGGAGGAGGAAATGGCAGCCCGCTCCACTCTTCTGGCCTGGAGAATCTCCTGGACAGAAGAGCCTGGAGGGCTACAGTCCACAGGGTCACAAAGAGTCAGACCCGGCTGAGCACACACCCACACTATCTCAGAATTCCCTTCTTTTTTTAAGGCTGAATGATATTCTAGTGTACACATAGACCACATTCTGTTTATCCACCCATCCATTGTGGGACGCTTGGGTTGTCTCCACCTTTTGGTTAATGCGCCAGGTGATTTCTATTGTAATGCTCATTTTAAAATAAAATTATTTCTAATTTATGCCTCATTTTAAAAAATATGAGATGATGTGCTGTGAAAAACATGCTCTAGCACAGAACAGAGTAAAAAAAAATGGAGATCAGAAACAAAGGGGAAGGTTAAGTTAAATTTTAAATGTCAGATAGGGTATTATTCAATTGGACATTAAATTTAGATTTGAGCTTCTCAGTTGCCAAAGTAACTGCTGGCTCTTAGAACTCTAAAAGCATATGGTGCTTTTAAAGATATACATTTATCGCTTTTATTTTTTTCAGTTTAATTTTTGGCCCGGCTGAGCGTTCGTGGCTGCATGCAGGCTTTCTCCATTTGTGGCGAGCAGGGCTTCTCTCGTGGGGCTTGGGCTTGGTCGCTGTGATGCAAGAGTTCTGTTGCCCTGCAGACGTGGGATCTTCTGGGGCCAGGAATCGAAGCTGTGTCCCCTGCCTTGGCAGGCGGATTCTTAACCACTGGACCACCAGGGAAGCCCCTCACATGCTACTTTTACTAGCAAAATTAATTGTTAATTTATGACCAGCTCATTGGCTCTTTCACTGAGAATTTTTGTAAATATATGTGAAAGGGAAATGAATCTGGTCTTAAACATCTTGTTGCACAAAGCGAACACTAACAAAACATATGTGACGAAAACAAACCTTAGTCCAGCAAGTTTGCAGGAGACAATTAAAGAAACCAGCTTCTTCCGGACCTGACAGATTCCCTCTGCCCATTCCCTGCACTCCCCACTGGCCTTTCTCCAGACCTGTGATGTGGAAGATGTGCAATAAAAGTTTGTTTAAAATTAAAAGAAGAAACTTGCCATATGTAAAATGGATAGCCAGTGGGGATTTGCTCAAACCAGGCGCTCTGGGACAACCTAGCGGGGTGGGATGGGGGTTGCAAAGCATTGGACACGACTTAGCGACTAAACAACAGTGCCAAGTGACAAGTCACCATCAGCCCAGGACAGAGGGTTCTCCTGTGACCCCAGCACCACCTGCAAGCGGTCCGGGGATGCCGAACACTTTCTCTGCTAAGATTTAGGTTTGGAGGCAGATGCTCTCACGTTTCCAGGGCAACCAGCTGGAAGGGTTCTGTTACTTCTTACCCATAAGGGCTCACGGAAGGGACACTTTGTGATCCCATGGACTGTAGCCTGCCAGGTCCTCTGTCCATGGGACTTACTTGCCTGGCAAGAATTACTGGAGTGGGTTGCCACTCTCCTCTCCAGGGGATCTTCCAGACCCAGGAATCGAACCTGGATCTCCTGCATTGCAGGTGGATTCTTTACCCTCTGAGTCACCAGGGAAGCCCGATTTTAACCAGGAGACTGCTAATCTAAGCAGACAACAGGGAAATGGTTCCTTTGTACAAACCCATACTCTTCATGCTGAGGCAGGCAGACTCTGCTGTCTAGAGCAAGAAGTAAGCACCTGCTGTGTGCACAGGAGCCTACTACTCAGAGAGGAAAGGATGTCCAGGAGGGTGTTTTCTCAGCAATCTGAAGAATCCTTCTGGGAACCACCTGATTGTGACCGTGAGAAATGCAGAAATCTGCCTGTTCTAGTATCTCACACGGAGTCACACTGTATTTGGTCTTTTTTTCTCTGCCTTATTTCTCTTAGCCTAATGTTTGAGTTTCATCCATGTGGTAGCATGGATTAGCAGGAATAATGTTCCATGGCATGGATTGTGCAGTCGCTAAATCGTGTCCAACCCCAAGGACTGCAGCATGCCAGGCTTCCCTGTCCTTCACCATCTCCCAGAGCTTGCTCAGATTCATGTCCATCGAAGTGGTGATGTTGTAGTATGGATACATGACATTTTGTCTATTTGTTCATCAATGGACATTTGAGTTTTTACCTTTTGGCTATTGTGAATATTGCTATGAACATTTGGTGTACAAATACTTGAGTCCCTGATTATAATTTTTTTGGTCCTATTTTGTTTATAAACATTTGCCTAGCACAATGCTGAGCTCATTAATTACTAAATAAATGAAGGGATGATTTATTGGGGGAAAAAAGAAATGCAGAAATAAACATTCGCCTCTTAGGAATGATCCCAGTCACTGGCCACTCCACAGACCAACTGGAATAATTTACCCGTCAAGGTGCAGGAGCCAGAGCTAGGAGCTGAATGAGGGTCTCGTGCAGGAACACAACGTCAGGGTCAAAGTTGTTGCTTGATGTTCCCATCGTGGTTGGCTCCAGTAACTACTTAGATTTTCCATGGAGGATCTTGGAGCTTGGCTACTTCCCTAAGAGTTCTGAAAGCAGGGGTCTTGGATGCCGCCCCTGCTCTGTGTCATTTCAAAAGCTTCTCCCTCTCACCCCAGGTGATCCTCCCTTTCTCAGCTCCTCAAGGGGCACCCACCTCTCCCCCTGCCTCCCACCCCGTCTGCCCTTCTTCTTAATGGTCTTGCCCAAAGCCAGGGTTGCAGGTCCACACAGAGGTCTGCAGAGGGAAGAAGGGGTGCTGGAAGGGGGCTCCGGGCTCCCCTACACCTTGGGCTTCTGCAGTTATCCCAGGCTCGTGGGTAAGTGGTCACAAGTTGACCCTACGCATAAACCACGTGCTTCGTCCCCAGGTTTTCTGCAGAGGGAGACAGAAAGTTAGAGGGAGTGTGCAGGCCAGTGGTGTGATACGGTTATTCCACCAGCCCCTTGACAACGCTGGGCCGACCCCCTCTAGCCCGTCCACTCCCCCTGTCCCTCCAGGCCATGAGCCATTAGAGTGGGGAGAAGCCCTTGGAAATCTGTGCCTGGCAGATGAGGCCCCAGAGGCCAAGAATGCTGGGGGTGAGGGGTTCATTTAAAGAATCCAGTCTGTCTAAGGACCATTTCTCTGACCCCAGCACCCAAAGCATTTGGTCCAGCGGTGCCAGGGCACACTTGCCAGGTGACTGAGTGATGGCTGTTCTTCTCGGAGGCTGAGAATATCCAGGTGTGGCTGCAGTGGTTTCCCAGCATCACGACTCTGCCGGGGCTCAGGGAGCCAGCCTGGGAATGGGTGCATCAGACCCTGGGCAAATGCACGGCCTTGTGAACCATGACAGGGGAGGGGCAGAGGAAGGAAGTGGAGGCCGGCTTTCCAGAAGCCTCGCAGAGAACCCCAAGGGCGAATGGCCAAAACCCCCAGGGAAATCCCTGACTTTCCAGCCTCAAGATGGGGAGACAGCAGCACCTCATCCACCCTGGCAGGGTCTGGGTTCCAGAACCACCTCCGACTTGACCCAACAGAGCCAGCAGGCAGCAAGAAGGCCCTCTGGTTCTCAGGCCAAACTGTCCCTGTGATCAGATGTGAGCCCAGCTTTCACAGGTATGTATCATTCTTAAAACCTAAACTGTAGGTTGAAATGCTGAGCTGGATGAAGCACAAGCTGGAATCAAGATTGTCAGGAGAAATATCAATAACCTCAGATACGCAGATGACACCACCTTTTTGGCAGAAAGTGAAGAGGAACTGAAGAGCCTCTTGATGAAAGTGAAAGAGGAAAGTGAAAAAGTTGGCTTAAAACTCAACATTCAAAAAACGAAGATCATGGCATCCAGTCCCATCACCTCATGGCAAATAGATGGGGAAACAGTGGAAACAGTGACAGACTTTCTTTCCTTGGGCTCCAAAATCACTGCAGTCATGAAATTAAAAGACGCTTGCCCCTTGGAAGAAAAGCTATGACTAACCTAGACAGCGTATTAAAAAGCAGAGACATTAGTTTGCTGACAAAGGTCTGTCTAGTCAAAGCTATGGTTTTTCCAGTAGTCATGTATGGATATGAGAGTTGGACTATAAAGAAAGCTGAGTGCTAAAGAATAGATGCTTTTGAATTGTGGTGTTGGAGAAGACTCTTGAGAGTCCCTTGGACTGCAAAGAGATCAAACCAGTGAATCCTAAGGGAAATCAGTCCTAAATATTCATTGAAAGGACTGATGCTGAAGCTGAGACTCCAATACTCTGGCCACTTGATGCGAAGAACTGACTCATTGGAAAAGACCCTCATGATGGGAAAGATTGAAGGTGGGAGGAGAAGGGGACAGCAGAGGATGAGATGGTTGGATGACATCACCGACTCGATGGACATGAGTTTGAGCAAGCTCTGGGAGTTGGTGATGAACAGGGGGGCCTGGTGTGCTGCAGTCCAGGGGATCGCAAAGAGTCGGAAACAACTGAGCGACTGAAATGAACTGAAACTGTAGCTACAGAACTATCTATCATGCAGCACTTTTTTTTTAATGATATCATATATCATATCACTGCTTCTGCCCCCAAAATTGGCAGGGGACTTGCCTGGCAGTCTAGTGTTTAAAGCTTCACCTTCCAATGCTGGGGGTGTGAGTTAAATCCCTGGTCAAAAAGTTAAGATTCCACATGCCTCACAGCTAAAAAAAAAACCGAAACATTAGACAGAAGCAATATTGTAACAAATTCAATAAAGACTTTAAAAATGGTCCACATTAAAAAAAAAATCTTTAACAGACTTTACTGGGAGAGGACAAGTGTTTAGGACACAAGAATCCTGGGGAGTGGAGAGGAGGAGGACGGTGCATTTAGGTTAGAACTCAGAAAGGACTCCTTGAGGCAGGAGACCCTATAATATCTGAATCCTTGAGGGATCACAAAGCCCTCTGGAATGTTTATCCCCCCTTCAGCTCCCTTCAGCACCAGCTGCTCACACCAGCAGCACTGATGTTGCATGCGTGTGTGCTCAGTCGTGTCCAATTCTTTGTGACCCCCTGGACAGTACCCGCCAGGTTCCTCTGTTCCTCTCTCCAGGCAAGAATACTGGAGTGGGTTGTCATTCTCTCCTCCAGGGGAACTTCCTGACCCAGGCATGAAACCTGAGTGTCCTGCATTGGCAGGTGGAGTCTTTACCACGGAGGCACCTGTGGGGAGTCCCCTACACCGACATTAACTGGTCATCAAATGGCTTGACGGTCTGCGTCTGTGAGCACTACATCCATTCCTGTCCATTTGCCATATTAGTCAGCTTTGGCCACCATCACAAAATACCAAAGACTGTGGGACTTAAACAACAGACGTCTACTTCTCCTAGCTCTGGAGTCTGGGCAGTCTAAGGTCAAGGTACTGGAAAATTTAGGTCCTGGGGAGGGCACTCTTCCTGCCCTGGAAACATCTACCTTCTGGCTAGCGTCCTCACCTGGTGGCAGAGAGAGAGCTCTGGGTCCTCCTGCTCTTCTTCCAAGGGCACTGACCCTATCAGACCAGGGCCCCACCCTTAGAACCTCCTTCAGTCTTCATCACTTCCTCAAAGGACCTATTTTCAAACACAGTCACACTGGAGGTTAGGGCTTCAATATATGGATTTGGGAGGACACAGTTCAGTTCAGAACACAGTGTTTTTATATTTTCCATCCCATAAACACTTCCTGAGAGTCTGTTCTGTGCCCAACTTGGTCCTGGGAGAGGCCCAGAGCTACCTGCCAGGCGCCCCACCTCTGATTTTTATTAAGGTTATTCTTAATATTCTATTTTTTTTTATGTGAACCATTTTTAAAGTCTTTGTTGAATTTGTTTCAATATTATTTCTGCTTTATGTATATATATATATATGTATATATATATACATATTTTTTTTTTTGGCTGTGGGTCATGTGGGATCTAGTTCCCCAACCCTGGATTAAACCTGGACCCCCTGCATTGGAAGGTGAAGTCTTAACCCCTGGACAACCAGGGAAGTCCCTAGGGACCTCTTATTAATAGAATCATATAATATTTGTCCCGTGTCTGGCTTATTTCATTAAGCATACTGTTTTTAAGTTCTATCCATGTTGCAGCATGTATCAAAATTTCACTCTCTGTTATGAATAATTTCCCATTGTATGGGCAGACCACATTTGGTTTATCCATTCATCTGCTGATGGACACTTGGGTTGCCTCCACCTTTTGGCAGATTATGAGCAGTGCTGCTCTGAACACCTGTGTACAGATATCTGTTCGGTCCCTGCTTTTGACTCCTCTGGATGTATACCTAGAGCCGTTGGCATCCCATGCTGGGTTGTGTGGGGTCAGGAGAAGTTCACTCGCAGAGAAGGGTCGGGGGAGGTCATTCCAGGTGAATGGATCCCCCTGTGCAGAGGCTCAGAGGCCTACAAGTCCGAAGTTACAGAGCCTGCGTGTCTGGAGCCTGTGTGGAGTGGATGGTGGGAGCGGTGGGCAGTAAGGGTGTGGCCCAAAGGTGAAGGGTCCTGCAGCTGTACCACAAGCTTGGTGTCAGAGGCCCTGAAGGAGGCGCTCCCATCCAAGCCGGTTTCTTCAAAAGATGACCTGGAGGAGGCTTAGACAGAGAGGGGAGGAGACTCAGGTAAAATGAGTCACCAATGGGAGGGGTGTGAAAAGAAGTACCTGGATGAATCAATCAATAAACAAAAGAGAGTAGATGGAAGGAATGGGATCAGGTGGTTGAGGGTCTCGCCAAGGAGGTGGAAGAGCTGGGGTCAAGTGTATTTCACTCCGAAGGAACACATTACCAGGAAGAAGCAGGACTGGAGGTCAGGGCGGTTGGAGAAATAGGAGTAGGATGGTCTATTGACCAACTCTAACTAGGAAGAGACCTGCGTTCATTTCACGTGGCACCACTCGGAAGGTGGCTCACAGAATCATAGCACTGGACTCGAGTTTCTGCAGAAAATCAGCAGGGAACAAGCCAGAGGGACATTTATCTGCAGGGAGACCAAGTCCAGGAGGCTTTAATCATCAAAGCAATCACTCCAGTCTGACTTGCCCCCTTGACCTTCCTATGCATAATTTCATGGGTGATTATAATGCCATCTCCTAGTTAAATGACACTGATTCATGCAGGAGCCACCACACATGTTAATAAGGCGGCTGTGTTAAAGACCGATTGCTTGCCACCGTGCACCAAAGCCTCCAAACGCCCTGTCATGGTTAATAATTGAACAGTGACACCTTGAACTTGCAGTGGACGCCGTGAATCAGGGTGGAATTGTCCAAAGGGAATGCAGAGGCATTTTGGTCTTCAGTGCCACCTGCTGTCACTCAGGATGCCGGACTTTGGTGGACCATTATGTCGAGGTGATGATTCCTGTGCCCCGTGCTGCCTTTCTGGCCAATTCTCAGGGAAGCAGGCCGTCCTGATGGGCCTGGTCTGCTTGATACCAAGGCAGCACGCATCTCCACTCCAGTGGGCTGTAATTTGAAAAATGTGAGACAGGCTGTAGAGCTGAAACACACAGCATTGCAAATCAACTATAAGAGTATTCATTCACTATCTGCGTTCTCCAAGAAAGCAATAAATCTTATATACTGCATGCTAAGTCGCTCAGTTGTGTCCAGCTCTTTGTAACCCCATGGACTGTAGCCTGCCAGCCTCTTCTGTCCATGGAATTCCCCAGGCAAGAATATGGGAGTGGGTTGCCATTCTCTTCTCCAGGGGATTTTCCCGACCCAGGGATCGAACCCTGGTCTCTTACATTTTCTGCATTGGCAGGCAGGCTCTTTACCATTAGGCCCACTTGGGAAGACATAAGTTACTGAGCAGGAATTAAAAAACATATATTGGGGTTCCCTGGCAGCTCAGATGGTAAAGAATCTGCCTGCAATATGGGAGACATGGGTTTGATCCCTGGGTCAAGAAGATCCCCCGGAGAAGGGAACGGCAACTCGCTCAGGTATTCTTGCCTGGAGAATTTCATGGACAGGACAGAGGAGACTGGCGGGCTGCAGTCCATGGGGTCACAAAGAGTCAGACACGACTGAGTGAATAACACTTTCACGTTCATACATATACATGGGCTTCCGAGGTGGCACTAGTGGTAAAGAACCCTCCTGCCAAGCTAGGAGACATAAAGACGTGGGTTCCATCCCTGGGTAGGAAAGATACCCTGGAGGAGGGTGTGGTACCCCACTCCAATATTCTTGCCTAGAGAATCCCACAGACAGAGGAGCCTGGCAGGCTGCAGTCCACGGGGTTATAAAGAGTCGCACATGCCTAAAGCGACTTAGCACGCATGCACACACTTACATATATATATGTGTACAAACACAAACACACACACACAGCACCAGTTTTCTAGGGATGCTGTAAGAAATTAACACAAACTTAGTAACTCAAAATGACAAATATCTATCATCTTACAGTGGAAGCTGGTGGTCAGAAGTCAGGATGGACTGACTTCTGTGGGTGGAGCTGACTCCCTTTGGAGTCTCCTGGGGCCGCCTCTTCCCTGCTTTGGTCACCATCAGCAATCTCTGGCCTGGGGACACCTCCCTTCAATCTCCTCCCCCATTTTCACCAGGCCTTCTCCCGTATATCTGTGTGCTGAGTTTCCCTTTCTTACCACTATAAGACATTGGTCACTGCATTTTTTTTTTTTTAAATCTTTTGACCATGCCTCAAGGCATGCAAGATCTTAGTTCCAGACCAGGAATCACACCCACACCCCCTGCAGTGGAAGTGTGGAGTCTTAACCACTGGACCACCAAGGAAGTCTCCAGTCATTGGATTCAGAGCCCGCCCCAAATCCAGGATGCGCTCATCCTGAGATTCTCAACTCGATCACACCTGCCAAGATTCTGTTTCCAAAGAAGGGCACATTTCCAGGGACTTGGTGTTAGGACTTGAACACATCTTTTGGGGGATGCTGTTCAATTGCTTGCACATACATAAATGGTACCTTCTAACTTTAAACTTGATTTCATTCACCAAACAGAGTCGGGGTGGGGGTGGGGAGCTGTCCTTCCCTCCAGCTGGCCTTTGCCCAGCCTCCTCCCTGCCCTCCAGCCTCCCTACTCCATCCAGCCTTGGGGGCGGTGCACAGGGCATCCCAATCATACTATTCCCCTTACTCCTCTTGCCTGGGCTATCGTTCCTGGCTCTGACCACCTGGCCTAGGTGTGGCCTAGAGTCCTGCTTAGGACCAGATGACCATATCTGGAGCCCCAGGTCAGGCAGCCCTGGGAGCATTTGGGGTGTGCATTTGAAATATGTATTGTAGGAACTTCCCTGGGGTCCAGTGGCTAAGATTCTGAGCTCCTAATGCAGGGGGTTGGGGCTCGATCCCTGGTCAGGGACTAGGTCCCACAAGTCACAACGAAGAATTCACATGCTGCAATTAAAGATCCCACGTGCTGCACCTAAGACCTGGTGTAGCCAAATAAATAAATAAATAATTTGTTCACTTGTAAAAAATTAATTAAAATTGGAAAGAAAGAATCCCATGTTGTAGGAGGGAGTCTGGGCCCTGGGTGGTTGGAGTCCAAGAGACAGACGCCTCAACTCTGGGAGGCATGTTTGGGCTGAGACTTGAAGGATCAAAAGGGACAAGTCTATTTTTTGTTAAACCAGGAGCACAAAGGGGAGGCTGGTTTTGTAAAGCAGTCCCAAAGTGAATCCTTTGGTAAATGAAAAGTTCCTCCTGTTAAAGAAATGTGAAGTGAAAGTCACTCAGTCGTGTCTGACTCTTTGCGACCCCATGGACTATACAATCCATGGAATTCTCCAAGCCAGAATACTGGAGTGGGTAGCCTTTCCCTTCTCCAGGGAATCTTCCCAACCCAGGGATTGAACCCAGGTCTCCCTCATTGCAGGCAGATTCTTTACCAGCTGAGCCACACGTGTTAAGGAAATAACTGCCTTCTATTTTGCCCCCATCCCAGGGAGCAGGACTTGCATCTTCCTTATCTTTGTATCCCTCCTGTGGTCCTTATACCTGTCTTACTAAATGCTTCTTGAGCTGAATTAGAAATATAAGCTACTTATTAGAACATATTAAGGACTCATTGTGAATATGGTGAGGTGTAATGGGTATGGTGGTGAAAAGTCCTTATCTTTAGAAATGCATATTTTGAATGCATCAAAGATTTTGAAACATGGAGCGACATGGTATCTGGGATTTGCTTGAAAGTCTTCCTGCACCCTGCCCCTCAACACGCTGGAGAGTAAGTCCTTCAGGCTGACTTGTGCATAGTGAACGCCTCCCAGAGTCCAGCGCTGATGAGGGGCGGGCAGGGCGACTTTACAGTGGAGAAGCCTGACAGGCACATGTCTGCCAGATAACCAAGGTCAGTGTCCCAGGGACGGTCATGTCACACGTGCCAACATGTGATGGGATGCGATGGGCACTTCACCTCTGTGGTCATCCCCCAACACACATGAACTCAGTCTAATCCCGAGAAAAACATCAGGCGAAACCTAACAGAGGGGCATCCTACAACCCCCCACCTCAGTCCTCCCCAGCACTGCCAAGGTCATCGAAAACAAGGCAAGTCTGAGAAACCGTCACAGCCCAGAGGAGCTAAGGGGACAGGATGACTACACACGGGATCCTGGGTGGGGTCCTGGGATGGTAAATGGGTGTTAGGTATGAACTAAGGAAACCAGAAAAAAGGATGTATTTTAATTAATAATAGTGTGTCTAATATGGGTTCATTATCTTTCCTTCAAGCTGGGAAAGATCGAGGGCAGAAGGAGAAGAGGGCGTCAGAGGATGAGATGGCTGGACGGCATCACCGACACAATGGACACGAACTTGGGCAAACTCCAGGAGACGGCGTGGGACAGGGAGGCCTGGAGTGCTGCAGTCCAAAAAAAAGAGTCAGACACGACTGGGCAACTGAACAACAACATGGGTTCATTAACTGTAACCACCGTACCATATGAGAGTAAAATATTAAAATGGAGAAACTGGGGGGGGGTGTATACAGTAACTGTACTATCTTCACAATTTTTCTGCCAATCTAAAATTGCTCTAAAAATAAAGTTTATTTTAAAAAATACTCCTGCAAAATAAGAGGAGTTGGCAGGCGTGGGGCAGGGGTGGGGGGCAGGGGAGATAAAAGAAGATGGGCAGAGAGTCAGTAACTATTGAAGCTGGGTGATGGGGGCAAGAGGTTTTGTATATTCTTCTCTGTACTCTGGGCTTCCCTGGAGTCATGACCATCCCTGGGACACTGACCTTGGTTATCTCCCTGCAATGCGGGAGACCTGGGTTCAATCCCTGGGTTGGGAAGATTCCCTGGAGAAGGGAAAGGCTACCCACTCCAGTATTCTTGGACTTCCCTTGTGGCTCAGCTGGTAAAGAATCTGCCTGCAATGTGGGAGACCTGGGTTCAATCCCTGGGTTGGGAAGATCCCCCGGAGAAGGAAAAGGCTATCCACTCTAGTATTCTGGCCTGGAGAATTCCATGGACTACATAGTCCATGGGGTCACAAAGAGTCAGACACGACTGAGTGACTTTCACTTCACTTCACTTCTCTGTACTTTAGTGCATTTTAAAAAATTATATAGTAAGTTTTTCTTAAAGTGGGAGTCACAGACCTAGTATGTCGGGGAAGAGAGCCTTTCACGAAGAGTGGTGGGTACATACTGGAATAGAAAGAGCACGGGACGGGAGATCACTCTGTAAGTGGTGGGAGCAGAGGACCAGCCCAGGGGTGAGGCCGGCAGGAGGCCTCTTGGCAGGAGATGGGCCTGAACTAGCCTGGCAGAGGGGCTGAGGGTGAAGCGTGTGTGTGTGTGTGTGTGTATCGGGGGACCATTACAGAGGTATTCCTGGCCCATAACAGGTCTCCAACAGAGTACCATAATTACAAGAAGTCACGGTGACTGTCACCAGACTTCCCCCAGGCCATATTATAAAAGCTCTGCAATGGCTCTATTTCTCTCTTACGACGTCAAACATCATCCAAGAGTCTGTTTCCGTCTCATTCCACTTCCGGGATGAAGAGGTTCAGCCTTAACACTGGTCCCTCCAGGGGCGCCAGGGGACCCAGGCACTCCTGCCACGTGCCACGGCGCTGCTCTGAAAGTTGGAGTCGTTTCCCTTCATTCAAAGCAGACACAGCCTTCTGGGAGAATATTGTGATATGAGACCTTCTGGAACCTGACAGTACTGGGTGCTGACAGTAATTGCTTTGCAAGAATAATGGGAGGCTTTTCTGCCCATCAGGTGCCCAGCCTGGAGCATGATATAAAATGTGAAAAATTAGGCTCTTGTGTAATATAGAGAATCGTCTATAACCGCATGTCTCGCAAAGGAGTAAGAGAAGGAAATGCAGAACTAAAAAGATGCCTGGCTTCAGGAGGACATTCGTGTGGCTTGACAGTGGCAACAGGTATCATTATCATTATCATTACCTCTAAGGACATTTGATGATAAGGTCTCCTACAGGTACACAGAACTTCACGGTTGCAAAGCTCCTCTGCCCCCATCACCTCCAGGCTCCTCACTGCCTCGGGGGAGCCAGGCAGCGGAACAGGGATTCCTGGCTCCACTTTGCAGATGCAGAAACTGAGGCTTGGCAGGTGGTAGTGACTCAGGCAGCTGGCTCCGCCAAAGTGAAGTTCAGACCCCGCCCCTCTGGCTCTCTGAATCGGACGGGACCCGGACTCCCTTCGCTTGTCCCCTCTGCTTTTTGACCCCTCGGCCGGGGACCTCCCCACCTGTCCTCTGCCCTCCGTCGGGAAGATCTGATTGGCCAGGTTGGGTCACGTGCTCATCTGAGAGCCAATCGACAGTAGGAGGCTTGGCTCTGTTCACCAATGGCACCTCTCACCCTAACTCTATCAGGAGTGTGGGAAAGGCTGTTTCCCAGAATGACTCAGCACTACGTCTTCCCACCCCACTCCACCCAGTCCTCAGAAGGAAGAGGCTCTCGGAAACCCACCTCTCCCAGGGCCTGGGCTCGGAACTTCCCAGGTTCTGCAGCCTTGCCCTGAGAGCGGCAGATGGGAACCAGAACCTCTGTATCCCTTCCACTCCCCCCACCTCCTTAATGCACTGAGGTGTCCGTTCCTGTGATCAGACTCCAGGCACCCTCCCCTTCCCCGCCCAGACCCCAGTTCACAGGCTCCGAGAGCTGCTCAGATGTCCCCTCACCCTCCTCATCCCTGGACCTGACTCCAGGACAGCCCAGCCCTACAGTGGTTCTTCCCCTTCCCGCCAAGATGTGACGGGCTTGTCCAGGCCTGGCTGGCTTTAGTGGACGAGTGCCCCAAATGAGTGGCCTTATAAGCGCTGGGAGTTCCCGAAGGTTCGAGAGTTGGACATGCTCGAGTTACCACACACCGGCCACGCTGCAATCCCACTACGGGGCTGAGGGCGTGGCCAGTGCCAGGGTCCCGGCTGCTGAGATGACCTGGGGCATGAACGGGATGCCGAAGAAGATGGGGTGAAGCCTGGGCGGGACTTGGAGGAAACGTACGTGGAGACCAAGGGCATGGATGCTGACTCCTGCCGGTGCAAGCGGGCCTGGAGGCGTAGGCTGCCCTCGGTCCACTGTCCACGCCGAAGGTGGTGCCAGGATCCCCATAAATCCAGTCTGTCCACGTCTCTTCTGACGCGGGCTTTTAGAGAGGAATGTTGTTTGGAATCTGATAAACAGAACCTGAATCCCTTCTTTGTCTCTAAAAAGCTATGTGACTTTGGGGAGTTGAGTTCCTCTCTCTGAGCCCAATTCTGTTGTTGTTTAGTTGTTGTTCTTGTTCAGTTGCTAAGTCGTGTCCCACTCTTTTGTGACCCCATGAATTGTAGCCCACCAGGCTCCTCTGTCCATGGGATTTTCCAGGCAAGAGCACTGAAGTGGGTAGCCACTCCTTTCTCCAGGGGATCTTCCTGACCCAGGGGTCGAGCCTGGGTCTCCTGCATTGGCAGGCAGATTCTTTACTGCTGAGCCCCCAGGGAAGCCCTGAGCCCAGTTCGCTTGTCTCTAAATCGGACACGATCGCACCCACATGGGTGGGTTTCCAGGAGGAATAAATGAAGCACCAGCTGCCGAGCGCAGGGGGATTCAGTGCTCTGGTGGTCTCTCCTTCCCACGAAAGAGAAGCCTCATCGCCCCCTGGCAGCTTCTAGAGGGGCTCAGAAAGCCCACAAGGGACGTCATCAGCAGAGCTCTGTGATGCACCTGCCGGGCAGAGCCTGGGGCATGGAGGGTGCTCGAGCCACGCTTCCTGGGAATGGGGAGGGGGGCAAACTGTCAGAAATTATGTGGGTTGGAGGCTTTCCCAATACAAAGGCTGGGCCCCATCCCAGAGCCTTGGGAGGCAGGAGGGTTTTGAGAAGGTCTTGGGGTATACTCGCAAGCCCTTGGCTAGTCAGGACCGCCCCTCTTAAACGATTCCCATGCACACTGCATCAGGAGGCTCACAAAGCTGTTTATTTTCCCACCTATGATACAGGATGGATGCAGGGTGCAGAAAACCCAGTGACTGCTTTGGCGAACAAACTGGAACTGCACACAACCTAACAGGCTGTGGCTTTAGGGGGGGCTCCTCTGTTTCCACACAATTGTAACTGACCTTTGAAGGGCTCCCCGGGGCACTGCGGCATGCTGCTTCTGGGCAGAATTTATCATACCTGCTCTTCTTTGGTAACTGTGTCTTTAGAATTTCATATACAAAACTTGATTGGCAAAAAAAAGTACCAATGTCAAATTTTCATAAAATCAGGGCAAGAACTGGTCTTCTCTTGCCATTTGGACTTAGCTGCCCCTTGAAAAATGTTTTTTCCCCCCCTTGGTCATTTAGCAATTCCCAGCCCAGAGACAGGAAAAGGGAGCAAAATTTAACCTTTGTGTTAAAGGAGAAGCAAGGTTTTCAATCAAACAGTTAAGTCATTGGACTCATTATTTAAACACCAAAAGACAACAGATGGACTTATTCATCTGGCCCAGCTTAATACATGTCGGCCTAACACTACAAACAAATACATAAAACCGAGATATGTCTGGGTGGTACAGACGGGGCAGGGCGTCGTCACAGGGCTATGACTTGGCCTGAAGGCACAGACTGGGCTGCGCTGCGAACCGGCCCCTCAGAACCAATACTCAGAGACGAAGATGTGGACGTTGACGACATTCCGGTGGGACACCACACCCCCAACCACGTAGTTCATCTCCAGCTTCAGGACGGCGTGGAACGGGCCCACGATGGGCCGCACCTGGCGCACGACACCTGGGGAGAGAGCAGAAGGTGTTTCGGGAGTTAGCAGGGACCAGAGCAATGTGGAGACCAGGGACACGATTTCCCTCCGGGAATTTTGGAGCTGCAGGAGGGCTCGGACCTCATCACGTCCCGCCTGAGCCAAGCGCTCAGCATCTCCCTCCAAGTGGTCGCCCCCGGGCTCTGCCACCATCCCTGAGGACGAGTGACGGCGGGCTCACTGCGGCCTGTCCGCTGTGTGCAGCTCGGACTGTGAGCGAGTCTGTGCGCATGGGCTTTGGAGTCCTTGCCTTAGGCTCCGTGCCAGCTCCTTTTCTGTCAGCCTGGGTTTCCTCCTCTACCACCGTCGACCTAACCAAGAACTGAGAGTCTAGATAAAGGGCCTGTCACGGAGCAGATGCCCAGAAGACACCCGTTCCCCTCTCTCCTGACCCACTGTGCCCACTTGTGACCCGTGGGGAGAAACACAGCATGTGTGAGCCTCTTCCCCCCATCTCTCACGTTGAGGACTGTCCTGGGGACCTGGAAACCCTTTATCTGAGCAGATAACTCCCAGTTCCCTATGGGACACACTCCTGGGTCCTTCACCCTCCACACCTCTTTTTTGGAGGGTGACACCTGAGCCCCTTGTTTGGCGTTCAGGGTAATAGGTGAGCAAGCGGTGGCTCGAGTCCAGCCGAGATGGGTCAGGGCAGTCAGGACAGACGGCACGGGGGAGATAGGTGTCTGTCTGGGGAAGCAGAAGCCTGCTGTGTAAAGCTGCTGGGGGATGGCAGGGAGGTCTGCCTGGACCATCATAGGGACCCAGCAAAGGCCATGATGGTGGCCTCCCCAGACGGGGCTCAGAGGGGAGGGCAGATAAGTTCAGCTCAGTCGCAGTGGACGAGGAAGAACCCCAAGTGTTCTGTCCCCACAACTTCCATGTCTCCAGGCCGGACCCTGATGTCACCGCCTGCCCACGCAGGGCACCCAGCATCTCACGGAGAGAACGCCCCTGTGCTCGGGGGCCAGACGCTGGGGCTGAGGTGAGCTCTCTCCTCCCGGCTGGACGTGGAGAGCCCACCGCCCTCTCGGGCCTCGGATTCCTCAGCGAGCAGATGATGCCACGTGACCCTGTGCTTTGCACAGACTGATCCCGACCCCCCCGCCTCCCCAGCTCGGCGTCCACTAAGGTGTGAGCTCCAAGGGTGCAGGGCTACCTCCCCGCCAGACGGGCGGGCTCAGTGCCCCACTTCCGCACGCGTTCACGCATTCCTCAGTGGGTACCAAGCGCTGGTCATGGTGATGCCGAGGAAACAAACAGAATCCTGGTCTCCACGTCGGTGGTGGACGCAGGTGAGTCCCATGCCTGACAGAAGTCCGCACGCCATCCAGCGGGGGTGAGGATGGAGGTGAGGGAGGCGCGGGAGTCAGGAAAGGCTTCCTGGGGGAAGTGCCTCGCTCCCTGCAGATCCCCGTGCCTGGCACAGAGCAGGTGCCACCCCTCCAGCTGCTGACATTTGGGAGGGACCCTCTTCCATCTCCCCTGCTCTGATATTAGGACCTTCCGAAAGCCGTGTGGTGCAGGGGTGTGCTGGAGCAGCCGGCCCTCTGGTTGTGCCAAATGACAATTTCCAACCCCAGCGTGACGTCACTGAAGGCGGGGTCAAGAACAACCCACCACTGCAGGGCTGTCTGCAAACAACACCCTGGAGCCTGAGAACCAGCCAGAACACAGATTGTTTGCTGCGTCCAACTGCTGACTGCAGGCTGGTTTGTACAAACAGCCCTGCCGCCGACTTGGGAAATGGGAACCCAGCGTGGCCCTTGACACCCACCCTGAGATCAGCAAAGGCTCTGGGGAGTCTAAAGGGGCCCAAGGCCTTTTGCCCCCGTGGCTGGTTCTTGGTCAAGACCACCAAGTTCATGGTCAGGAAGGGGATTTCGGCAGGCCATCCCTGCTTTCACTCCCTGGGCTTGTGTTTCAAAGGTGAAGTGCCCAGCAGCAGGGTGGAATTCCAGGCTACTCCAAGCAAACAAGGGCTCTAGCTCTGATGGAAAGATAAGCAGAAGCTTCGGTGGGCTGTCAGCACCCTTTCTCTGCCCCTGCCTGGCGATGACATCCTAGCTCTGTCCTGTCGGAACGCCCACGAACATCGTCGACTCCCGGCTAAAGATGGGGGCTTGTCACCACCCTCGGTTTGCCTGCGGCCCCCTTCCTGGGCACCGCCTGGGGCCGGGGGCGTCGTGGCCCCTGTGGCGAGCATGGCCCCAGACTCTCCTGTCCCTCAGCACCCTCACCAGCGTGACTGTCTCCTCTCCCCGGGCCGGAGACCACTGCTGGCGCCCACCAGCCTCAGTGGCCTGGGTTACCTGCACCCATCCCTGGGGCAGTGCTCAGAAGGGCTCACGGGGCTTGAAGGAAAGAGGTGAGAGGCTCAGTGAGCCAGAGAGCTACTTTGGGACAGACAGCAGCAGAGGTGGAGGGAACACTTCCTCAAGCTATGATCAGACACGTATTTATTTCTATATGTTATCATTATACTGTGTGTGTGTGTGATAAGCCGCATCAGTTGTGTGTGACTCTTTGCAACCCTGTGGACTGTAGCCCTTTAAATATCATATAATCAGTACATGATACATAAATACATGGGCTCCCAGGTGGGGCAGGCAGTAAGGAACCCACCTGCCAATGCAGAAGACCCCAAAAGACACGAGTTTGATCCCTGAGTCGGGAAGATCCCCTGGAGGAGGGCATGGCAACCCACTCCAGTATTCTTGCCTGGAGCATCCCACGGACAGAGGAGCCTGGCGGGCTGCAGTCCGCAGTGCAAAGAGTCAGACACGACTGAAGTGACTTAGCACACATGCGGTGCACACACACACACACAAATATAAATATATAAATAGTTTAATTATTATAAATACAAAGTATATATTGTTGTTTTGTTGTTAGTCGCTCAGTCGTGTCTGACTCTGCAACCCCATGGACTGTAGCCTGCCAGGCCCCTCTGTCCATGGAATTCTCCAGGCAAGCCTACTGCAGTGAGTAGCCATTCCCTTCTCCACTGGATCTTCCCAACCCAGGGATTGAACCTGCATCACAGGCCGATTCTTTACTGTCTAAGCCACAAGGGAAGCCCCTTCAGGGCACAAGGTTTGAGTCCAATTGACCTCAGTCAGCAGCATGATCCCAGGTTGCTTACTGAACCTTTCTGAGGCCCCACTTCCTCTTCTGTGAAACAGGGATTAAACAGTCACCTTCAGAGTCAGAAACAAAACCATCACAAGGCCATCCTACTCATGCTGGATATCAAAAAGCTCTGCAACATTCTAATGTGATATGAGTTTCAGTTCAAGTAGGACTGAATTCCTCCATGATTGAAAAATAGAGCAAACGTTGAATATTTTTATTAGATTGCCTTAAACATTGACGAGAAAGGAAAGCCCTGGATGTCTAGAAAATATATTTAAATCTCAACATGTACTGTTAGGGCTCTTCATGAGGGTTAGTTTCTAAGATGCCTAAGGACCAGAACGTCACGCTTCGGCTAAGGGTTCCGACTGTAAACAGCTAAGAGGCCAAACAGAACACTAATGGGAGCTAAGAGCTGCTTTAGAGAAGAAGGGCATTGAGAAGGGGAAGAGGAAGCGGAAGGCTGAACTTCAGACGCAGGTCACACTCAGGGCCTGGATTTTCTCAGGATCTTTGCATTTAACAAGAGAACAACTGAGGTGGAAGACACAGGCATCTGCAAGGGCTCAACAGGGCACTGTGGGAGAGACACAGCAGGTGCCCAGGGAGTCAGCTGCCCTGTCCTTCTCCTGTGACCTGGGGTCCACACTCAATCCCCAACTCTGTCTGTAACCCTAGTCGGTCCTGGGATCCCTTCCCAGGCCACACCCACTCTGTGGACCTGATCACTACTTCTTCAGCCTAGCCACACTTCCCGGGGGGCTCTAATATTAGTGAACATGCCCGCTTCATTCCCAGGTTAGTTCAAGCTTGAGATCCACCTCCTGGTCCTCACCTTCACTGAACCTAGACTTTCTCCTGATATCACTTCTTTCTTCACAGCTTTCCTACCCATCCATCCATCACCCATCCAACTATCCAATATCCATCCACCTATCCATCCATCCACCATCCATCATCCATCCATTATTCATTCATCTACACATCCATTCATCTGTCATCCATCCATCCATCCATCCATCCAATAGAGGCCATTCTGCACAAGAGAAGTTTAAGGAAGATTCTACACAGGAGCTGACTTCAAATTGGAAGACTAAAGTAAATTTAAAGCCAAATTTAAAGACTAAGTAGGGGGCTTCCCTGGTGGTCCAGTGTTAAGAATCTGCCTCACAATCCAAGAGACACTGGTTCGATCCCTGGTTGGGGAGGATCCCACATGCTGTGGAGCAACTAAGCCCATGCGCCACAAGTACTAAAGCCCGAGTGCCTAGAGCCTGTGCGCCACAGCCAGAGGAGCCACAGCAGCGAGAAGCCCAGCGCAGCCACACAATAAACAAGCTTAAAATAAGAGAGACTAAGTAGGCGCCGACGAGGTAAGTAAAGTGAAGGTGTCAGCAGCTCAGTCGTGTCTGATTCTTTGCGACCCCATGGACTACAGCCAGGCTCCTCCATCCATGGGATTCTCCAGGCAAGAATACTAGAGTGGTTGCCGTTTCCTCCTCCAGGGGATCTTCCCAACCCCGGGATCGAACCCAGGTGTCCCGCATTGTAGGCAGATTCTGTATCATCTGAGCCACCAGGGAAGCCCAAGGAGGTAGGCAGGACCTGTGCAAAGGCCCCAAGTGTCAAGGTTTGAGTCGGTTCTGGGAAGAGAGTTAATCTTGGGGAAAGAGACAGAGGAGCCTAAGGAGGTGGAAAAGGGCTTCTTCAGGGCCCTCACACCTCGTCAGCCTCACAGCACTGGGAGCCCAGACCAGTAGTCTCCTGGCTTCCTCACCACCACCGACGCTAGACCTCTGTTCTTTCAGAACCACCACCAACCTTCCGGGTGCAGGGAAACCAGAGAGGGAACTAGAGAAACGCTTGCTGCCCGAATGTGGCGTCACAGACATTAGAAGCTGAACCTCCACCAGGGGTCTAACTCCATCTGTCACTTGCTTCTACAGACGTGTGGTTGGCATCTGCTCTGTGCCAGGTGCTGGGGACCAGCTAGACCGCCTGCGTCCTCTTTCATGAAGGCTTGCCAGCCCCACTCTGCACCACCTGGGTCTGGTCTCCCTCGGGGGAACCTTCACAGTCGACTCCCCCTTTGGAGGCAGGGTCTACATCACGTTCATCTCTGTCCACTGTCCCCAGCCCAAGGCCCAGGGCAGGACACAGGGGGAGCATCGTTATGATTATCCAGTAGGATGAAGGCAGAGGAAGAGAGAGAACAGAGAAGAAGGAGAGAGGGGAGGAAAGAAGGGACCCAGCTCCTTGAGGGCCCCTCAAACCTTTTTCCTGAAGGGAAGGGGCTGCTGAAGGCTCTAAGCGGGAGCAGCTTTATGTGGAAAGACCATTCCTGCAGCAAAACGCAGGAGAGAGGGAAAGGCTTTCCATCACGCCTGCCTTGTCCGTCTTCCCTGCTGCGGTGTTTACCTCCCTAGCTTTCAGGAGCCCCAGGAAAAAAAAAAAGGCCACGATGCCGAGTTCAACTGTGTTAATCTTCCAAATCCTCATCTTTGGCATTTCTGCTTCGGGTCCCAGACACTGCTGGTATTCCTCGGCGTGTCTGTGCCTCTGAAAGATATAATTAAGTCTTTTTTTTTCCCTTTGAAAAATGTAGGTCCCCTCGGGCACTTCACCTTCATGTCTCGTCTGTTTTGTAAATTGCAGCCGATGTGCCAGGAGCCCGAACACAGAGACCTCCATCGCCTCCTGGGGACTGTGGTCTCGATTCCGGGCCCCTGCAGCCATCCCCAAGCTTCTGCCGCTTGACTGGGGTCGCAACTGATCAACCACAGGTTGTCTGAAAGAAGGAGGATCATCCACGAGGGCATCTGCATGAAACACTGGTCTGTGGAGACCTGGAATCACAGCCTGGCATTCCTATGCTGCTTCCTCATCGAGCAACCCTGTGACCTTTAATGAGTCACTGTCTTTCTGAAGTTCAGCCTCCAACTCAGAAGTCCTGCAATTCTAACTGATCAAGTATAATGGCATGAACAGGGCTGTCGAAGAGCATCTTAGCAAAAACGACGATCCATTCAGAGATGGCATGGTACCTCATGCCAGTGGAAATGAACTGTGCTTTTCAAAAGACAGAGCTTCAAGTTAAAAAAAAGGCAGAGGGAAGGAAGTCGGCATCAGATGAGACTAAGACGCAGTCGTTACCTGAAATCAGGTTATAGAGTCATTGGTCCTCTCGGTTGTCACGGTCTCCCTGCCGCCGTGTGAGGCCAGAGGCCAAGGGCACTGACTTTCTTTTCTGGTCAACCTTTTTAAAATTTAATTAATTAATGTTTAGTTGCACTGGGCCTTCGTTGCCGCAAGCAGGATTTCTCTAGTTGCAGCCAGCAGGGGCTACTCTTCATTGCGGCGGCTTCTCTTGCTGCAAAGCGCAGGGTCTGGGTGTGAGGGCTTCAGTAGCTGTGGGCACGTAGGCTTAGCTGCTCTGCGGCCTGTGGGGCCTTCCAGGACCAGGGATCAAACCCGTGTGCCCTGCACTGGCAGGCGGATTCTTATCCACTGTGCACCATGGAGGTCCCCCTGGTCACTCTCGTATCTCTGGTTCTTGGAACAGCAGGTCCTTGGTCCTACTACAGACCTGACACATAGGAGGCCCGCAATAAGTGAATTCCTAAATGAACGCATGAACTAGAGACCAGAGCACTAACCACGGTTTATAAAGTTGAAAGTTATCACCCGGGGAACAAAAGTGGCAGGAAGGAATGGATGACAGCCATAGTCGCTGGGTTTTCAGGTGCGGCCCATGTGCAAGCAGAAAGGCGACATGTTAGAACCGGGCCTTCCTGTCTGGCCCCGGCGGCCACCACACAGAGCCACAAGCCAGGGGGAGGTGATGAGTCGGCCTGTTCAGACAAGGGACCAGGACCGAGAACCTTGGCGCTCAGAGGAGACCCACGTGGATTCACCAAACACTAACACAGTGGGCGACTGGGAAGAAAGCAAACCATCACCCGGATCTCGGGAAATTCTCCTCAACAGGGAAAACTCCAGGCCAGGACGAACAGCACAGACCAAAGGCAAAGCAGAGAACGCAAGAACAGAAGAAATATGGCCTGTACGTCTAACGTGCAAAGCTATGGTGGTGATGGGCCGGGAAAGAGGTCCACAGCAGGGGAGGAGATGGGAACGGGCGGGCCCCCGCGTCCACTGTTCCATCCCGTTCTCCCCACGCTCCTCGGGGAGGGGCGGGGAAGGACCATCGCCTCCCTCCCACCGGGGAGATCGGGGCTCTGGGGGCTGATGCCTCAGATCACAGGGCTCTCAGCGCACAGCACCCATCCAGAAGAGACGGACCCTGATCTTAGTTCTCTCCACCCGACTGCACCTGGCTTGATGTGGTGCGGAGAAAACTTCCAGAATGTGCTGCCCTTGGCTGAGTCATCCATACAGGGCAAAAATGGCAGAGAGGAACTGTAGGGCAATCCTATTGGTCACGGGCAGTGAAGGAACGGAGCTCCCCAAGCCCTATCTTCTCTTCTTCTTGCCTGAAAAACACCCAGTAAGAGCTTGGAAGGAGGGGGACAGGGGTCTCGGTTGCAGATTTAAAGTCTGCCTCAGCAGAACCATCCTCCCAACTTCTCGGCTCTCATAAACACACTTCCTCCCGGGTCTCTCATGACCAAACCAGAGGGTCTGGACGGGGCAGCAGCAGGAAACCGAAGAGTCATCCCACCCCCACCCTCCCCGGGCCCACCTCTCCCTCGGGTAGAAATAGGAAAAGAAATGTCAGCTCCACACTAAGCCTTCCAGGCTCCTTTCTGGACTCAGGAACCAGCATGTCCAGGGGCACATGGTGGGGATGAAGACACCCCCATCCACCATCTCCTCCGCTGACATCTCAGCCACACGTACTGGGGCCTCACAGTTCCAGGAGGAGCAACGGGGGCTCTGGGGGTGAAACGAGTTCTGAACCAGAGATAGCAAACCTGCCCCCGAAGCCAGCCCCTGGGCCGCTGCCCTTCTGCCAAGCTGCCTGGCCTCGCCGGAGGGAGAGATGGTGTGGGCGGTTTTCCGGAAGGGATTTGCCATCTGATGCACCTGCTTTTACCAAGTTGGCCCAGGATGTGACAGTGATGGGGAGGATGAGAGTCCTCCCCTCTTTCTCTGTGAGTCCTCCCGCCTGGATCAGCCTCCACCCACCGACCTGCTGGGGGCCTTTCCCCACCCTTAGACCCAAACTCATCGGCCCCCTTGCATGTCTCCAGGTGCCCCCAGATGAGAAATCTCAGGGCTGGGACAGACCTCAAAGAGGAGGACTCTGCCTGGTTCAAGGTCACACAGGATGGTCGTGGCAGCAGAAACCCCACATCCAACCCCACCAGGCTGTGTGCAGGCCTCAGGCATGCCCCCTGGGCCTGGAAGCCCCTCGTAGCCTCAAGTGTCCTCACCTGGAGAAAGGGGCCATCCCCCACAGGGTTAAGTGACACAGCTCTTGTTTAGTCGCTCGGTCGTGTCCGACTCTGTGCGACCCCATGAACTGCAGCCCGCCAGGCTCCTCTGTCCATAGGATTCTCCAGACAAGAATACTGGAGGGGGTTGCCCTTTCCTCCTCCAGAGGATCTTCCCTACCCACAGATGGAACCCTTGTCTCCTGCATTGGCAGGGGGACTCTTGACCACTGACCCGTCGGGAAACCCAAGTGACACGGTACGTGTGGCCTACGTGCTGGGAGCGTCCAGCACACAGCGGTGCTCCTGTTGCTGAGACGACTGTGACCGTCGAGGACCCGACACTCGGAGTTCTCAGCCACAAGCACAGATCGAACGCCCTGGGAACGTCCCGTCTGGGAACACCCGACTCTGAGGCTGCGGGAAGTGCTCTTGGTGACAGTGGCTGATGGTGGCCGTCTGGGTCCTCTGTGTAGTTACGGTTGTCAGGTGAGGCTGTTGGAAGATCCGTATCATCATCAGACTCTTCTTTTCCCCCCCTAATTTTGCACAACATGCCTCTGCTGCTGTTTGGCTAAAAACACTTCATTTTCTTAAAAAAAAAAAAAAAAAAAGAATAATTTATGAACGGGCCGGTGATCTCAAAGGCTCTTCAGAAGGTGCATAACAGCAGCGGTAAGAGCGTCACAAATCATTCTGGACGCAGTCGATCCGCAGGAGAACTCGGGAGATGCCGAGAGAGGCCGCTCTGGGCTCACTTAACCCCCTGGTGACTGTACATGAGCGGGCCAGTGTGATCCTGCAGCCTGCTGGGCGCCGGGTCTGGGGAACCTCTGAGTGGGCGTGCTGTGTGTGTACACGAGTGTGTGCATGCGAGGGTGTGCAAGAAAGAAAGACAAATAGGGTGACGGGGCGGGGGGTGGGTGGGGCACAAATGAACCCCTTGTAGGCTCTTGCCT
Organism: Cervus elaphus; assembly: GCF_910594005.1. Taxonomy (NCBI): domain Eukaryota; kingdom Metazoa; phylum Chordata; class Mammalia; order Artiodactyla; family Cervidae; genus Cervus; species Cervus elaphus. Next base: position 4,239,039 of record NC_057836.1, read on the forward strand.
TCAGAAACTTACAACCGGTGGAAGAGGAAGTCAAGCAAAAACTCACAGTGGGGACTTCCCTTGGTGGTCCAGTGGCTAAGATTCCGCGCTCACAACGCAGGGGGCCTGGGTTCGATCCCTGGTCGGGGAACGAGATCCCACACGCTGCAGCTAGAGGTTACATATGCAACTAAGACCCAGTGCAGCCAAATTAAATAAATAAATATTAAGAAAAACAAACTCACAATGCCGTGACCACACACCCTCCCCACTGGCCCCAGCATTTCTCCGCTCGCACACACAGCAGACCTTCCGGAAGGAGACCCCTGGTGGTGCCTCCAGCATGCCCACCCTGGTGTGTCTCCCCCCGACTCTGCCCCACTGAGCACGGCCTGGTCAAGGTCACCATCCGCTGGGGCGATACTGAGCCCAGTGGTGAACCCTTTGTCCTCATCTGACCAGACTCACGGTCACTGACACGGCTCATGCCCTCTCTCCTGGGAAGGCCTCCTCCTCCAGCCTGGCCTCCGCTCACCTCCCCGACCTCTGAGCACAAGACGCCGCAGTGCTCCAGCCTCCTCTCTCCTCCGTCTACACTCAGTTCCTCCGTGAGCTTGTCTGGTCTCGGGGCGCCAGCTCCCATCCACCCACAATCACCTCCCAGGCTTACTCACTCTACCCCTGCGTGGCCAAGGGTGTCCCTCAAGGCCCACAATCTTAATGCCAAAGGGAACTTGCGACCTCCCCAGAGCTGCTGTGCCACAGTTTTCCCCAGCTCACCCGCTGACAACCCGTCTGCTTGTTCTTTAGGTCAAGACCCATGCAGTGCATCTTTGTCTCACACCCAACTCGTCAGCAAAGCCTAGCACTACCCCCTGATGTATCAGAAATCTGTCTGCTGGCCACCCTTCCTGCTGGAGCCACACGGTCAAAGCCACAGTCACCTCCAGCCTGGATCACAGGTTTTTTGAAAGGTTTTGCATGAAAGTGAAAGTCACTCAGTGTGTCCGACTCTTTGTGACCCTATTGGACTATACAGTCCATGGAATTCTCCAGGCCAGAATAATGGAGTGGGTAGCCTTTCCCTTCTCCAGGGGATCTTCCCAACCCAGGGATCGAACCCAGGTTCCCCACATTGTGGGCGGATTCTTTACCAGCTGAGCTATGAGGGAAGCCTATAGAGTGAGTCACGAAGTTCAGAGGCTAAGACTCTGCACTCCCAATGCAGGGGGCCCAGGTTCAACCCCTGGTCATGGAACTAGGTCCCCAGGCTCACCCAGGCACCCAGAGGGAGCATCTCCCACCTCAACCCAAAACCCTCCTGTGGCTCCCACCTCACTTGGTGGTAAAGCTGGAGCCATTGTGGCGGCCTCAAGACCCTGCCTTGTCAGCCGCTGATTCCAACACCCCGGGCTCGCCTCTGCCTCAGGGCCTTTGCACCTGCCGTCCCCACTGTCTGGAGCTCCCCCTCCAGATTGCCACAAGGCTCATTTCCTCAGCTCCCCGGGTCCTTAGACTAACACCTCCCACCACCAGACACACAGTGGCGGCCCGCTCCCCTCTCCTCCCCCGCCCTCTGCAGAGCACTCACACTGCCTGACGGTGTGGATGTTACACGTGTCTCCTGCCTGCTCCTACCCCCGGAAGAAAACGTGTGCTTGGCTAGGATTCACCTATGTCTGTCTCTCCTGGTGGCTGATGCATCCCCTAGAGCAGGGCCTGCTCCCTTGGGACACACACATTATTTGCTAGAAGAATGAAGACCAGAGTCCTATAAGAAGCTCGGCCCTGGGGCTTTGGGAGCACAAAGCAGGAAGCCACACACTCTGCCTTTGGGGGCTGGGGCATGGAGGGCATGTGAGAGGAGGTGACGCGGCTGACTTGGGCTCTGAGGGATGAATAGGAGCTTAACCAAGAGGAGAAGGAGGTGAATGCCATGGCTCAAGTCCAGGAGATGAGAGAGGCCATGAAATGGATGAGGTCTGGGGCATGGGCTGGTGTGTTTGGAGCAGAGTGAAGGGAAGAGGAAGGGATTAGAGTGCTGGACACTGGGGAGGAGATAAGCAGGCTGAGGCTGAAGACGTCTCCAGCCGGGCGGCAGGACTGGACGTGAAAGGTGGGGGTTAAAGCCTGGTAGACCCAGCAGCAACTGGCTGCGGGGGGTGGGAGGAGGGGAGCAGAGGGTCCCTGGCTTCAGGAGCCTCATGGCTGGAGCATCTTTCACCATCATGTGGAAGCACCCTGCTGAGGGGGGGGGGTGGCTTCGGCCAGGCTGGTGGACCTCACAGCTGGGAGATGACATTGGGGGCTGGGGGCAGGGGGGCCAGCAGGGGTGAGAAGCAGCCCACGTGACGCGTGGGTCCACGGGCAGAAGCAGAGAGGTGTCCAGTGAGGTTCCCTGTGGCCCTGGGTGCCGACCTGAGGAGTAGCCTCAAAAGCAGGGGACCCCTCTGAGCCCTAAGAGTCCTGTGCCAGCCTGGGGGTGGCCTCTGAGAGTTTCTGCTTCTGTGAAACTGGGTTTCGGGAGCCCTCCTCACAGGGCTTTGCAGCAGGAATAGCTGCTTCTCTATGAGTCACGATGGCCCCGGGCCCAACGTCTATGGCCCGTCGCTGCCCCGAGAGGCCCCAGCACAGTCAGCACAAAAGGTGCTGGTGTCTGTCCCCCTCTCACGCCCCGTCTCAGACCTCTGAGAGGGCACCGCCTGCCCTCTGCATCCCCCTGACCTCCCAGGACCGCCAGCCTCCAGGTGAGGTCGGGCCGAGGCCCGCCCCTTTGCATCCCCCTGGAAACAACTTGGCTGCCGGCCAGGGTGTGGCCCCGGGGGGTGGGGCGGGGGCTGTGCCTCCCCTAGAAGAGAAAGCGCCTAATCCCGGGATTTGCCGTGAAAGCAGGACAGGGCCGATCACTCATCACCAGCAGAGACGGCCGCACTGTTGTTTTTAGGTGGAATTTCTGAATCTCATCCGTAATGTGTACTGATCCTGGGCCAAGCTTTCTGAATCAGGCTCCTGGACGGGTCAGCAGCGTGTGTTTAACCCCTTAAGAGGTAAAGATTTCGAAGAGGCGATCCGGGCCCTGCAGGCTGGAATGACTGGACTTGAAGGCAGACGGCTGGGCAGACAAGCTCTTTGCTTTGCATGAGGCTTCCCCTGGCCAGGGGCTAAGGTACAGCAGGTAGCTGTCCTCACTCACAAGCTCTTGTACTGGGGCTGCTGCGTGCAGTTGACTAAGCTGTGCCCTGCACGTAGAAGAGGCTGTGAGTGGTACCCCCTAAGTTTTTCAGTACACAAAACAGTCAACTGTACACGGCAGCCTTGCCACATTATTACTTGTCTCTCCCGCTGAGACATTAACAGAGACAAAACCTACTGCTGACAAATAAACTGTAGGAACTCAGATGGCAGGA